>NW_023425571.1:507412-1018903 GCF_014108245.1 Pipistrellus kuhlii
GTTCGGAAACGATGGCCGTGCCCCGTCACCGGGCCTGGCGCTCCTGGGTGAGAGCGGGGAGGGTCGGAGCCGAGGCCAGGCCGCCCATCGGGACAGAGACGCGGAGCAGGAGCGGCTCCCGTTACACGCCCCGCATCCTGGGCTGTGCCCTGACTCGGATCAAACCAGCGTGATCTCCGGGGGCCACAGGTGGGCGCTCCGCCCCTGAGCCGCGCTCTGCGCAAGGGATTCCGGTGTCCACGGGGTCCTGGGCCGACGCCCGCGGGCCCCGGGATTGTGGGCGCTGTGCTCCGCCGTCGCCTCTGGATGCACCAGGGACCGAACCTGCTCTTTAAGATGCGTCTCTTCTCTCTCTCCTGTGCCGGGGACACGTGGCATTTCACTAGGAAAAGGGGCCGCGCGGGCCCTGGTGACACGCCCGGGCCCAACTGAGCCCAGTGAGTCCGACGGACGAGTCCAAACCCTCCGCCCTCGATGAGTCAGCCTCCGGCCCCAGGGCCCCCTCGTGCTGCAGCCGGAGCCGGAGCCGGACGGTGTCCTCGGCACCCAGGGAGCCCGCTGGGTCCGTGAGGAGCGGGAGGAGCCCGGCCACGGGTCAGAGAGGCGGGGCCGGCGGCAAGGCCTCCGCGGAACCGCTAACTGCTCTCCCGGCGTCCGGAGGGAGGGGGCCGGGGATCAGAGCCGCACGCCGCCGAGCGTGGGCCTCCCGGCTCCCCGGCCGGCGGCTGCTCACGCTCCTTTCTTCTCGCCGTGACATCTGCTGGCGCGCGTCCCTCCTGTGATCCCCCTCGGCCGTGCGGACCCCAGCGCCGCGCCGCCCGGCGCCCGGAGCAGCCGCGCCTTTGATGTGTGATAAAACGGAACCAGGCGCAGGGGGCGCGGGCGCGGGCCCAGGAATAGCAATTAACCTGCCCGGCAGCCGGCTCGGCGGGCGGCGGGCGGCGGAGTGGAGCTCTCACTCCGGCCTGGCGGCGCTCCCCGAGGTCAGAGCCTGCACCTCGGGGCGGCCCTGACCGGCCCGCCGTGGCAGGCCCGGCGGCTGCTTCGCCAGATGGTGCAGCCGTGAACTTGCTCTCGGCCGAAATCGCTGTTTCCTCTCGAAAGGACAGCTCGCCGCCCTGGCCGGTTTGGCTCACTGGATCTCAGAGCACTGGCCCGCAGACTGAAGGGTCCCGGGTTCCATTCTGGTCAAGGGCACATGTCTGGGTTTCCGGCCTGATCCCTGGTTGGGGGCGGGGGGGGGGGGTTGCAGGAGGCAGCCGATCCATGATTCTCTCTCATCGTCAATGTTTCTCTCTCTCTCTGTCCCCCCCTCCTCTCTGACAGCCATAAACATGTTCAGAAAAAGAAAAGGAAGAGCCCCCTCCCCCCCTGCAGGGCCTTGGCCGCGGCGACCTTTCCAGGGGCCGCCCGGCAGGCAGGGCGGTGGCGTGGGGCGACGTTCCCGTCTTGGTGGCTGCCCCGGGGGGGAGGCTGCTCTGGGGGCCCCTCGGGGGCCCGTTTCTGGCACCTCTGACTCTGGAGGAGCAGCCGGGAGGCGGGAGGCGGCTGGCCGGATTCGCGGAGCCCACCTCCCCGCTCAGATCCCGGCTAATTGGGGCGCCGCTCCCCACTTTGCCGCGCGTTCCCGGGTAACTGAAGTCGGAGAGCTGCTCTCCCGAACAGTTCTGAGGCCACGGCCACATACCGACACCGGCTGGCTCAGCGGGCGGCGAGATGCTAATGACGCCCGCGATGCAGTGTTAACTGGGGTCCCCGGGCCCCGGTGCGGGTCCTCCCTCCGGACCAGGGGGTCCGAGTGCGGCCGGAGCTCCGGAAGCAGGGGGGCCGGGACCCCAGGGGCGCCCCTGTGGATGCTTCTGTGTCCGGGCGCCAGCCCCCGCCGCCACGGCTCACGAGCACATGAGGGGGGAAGGCTGTGCAATGATGTTTTGCACTTTTGCTTCGTTAGCTCAGAAGCCAGGGGCCCGCGCCGTGCGTTTGCTGCATCATTTAGGAAATCAGCGGGAGCAGCCTGTTCCCCCAGCCCGCCCCGCTCCCTGCATGTTTGGCTTTTCTTCACAACCGTCCGAGGCTGTGGGACGTGCAGGCTGGATTGTCTGTCTGTTTGTTAGGAAAGACATTGCTGCCCAGCGGGGTGGCTCCGGGCTGAGTGCCGAGATCACGGTTCATTCCCCCCCGGGTGCGGGCTCGATCCCCCATGGGGGGCGCGCAGGGGGCAGCCGATCAATGGTCCTCTCAGCATCCATGTCTCTCTCTCTTCCTCTCTGAAGTCAATAGAAACACACCGAGGAAACAAAAAGGAAAACATGGCTGCCCCATCCACCGGGGTCCCAGGGGTCAGGTGCTGAGGGTAACCGGTGACCTTGGGTCTGACCTTACCCACCTGTCTGCCCTCTGACCCTCATCGGCCGATTCTCAGAGCAACCGAGAGGGCGGGGGTGGCAGGGGCGTCCCCTTCCGAGAGCCAGTGTCTGACCCGCCTGACCCCTGCGGGAGGGAGACCTGAGGCTTATCTGCCGTTTCATTTCACTCCGCCAACGCATCTGGATGTGCAGGTGGAAGCACTAAGTTGTGTGTGTGTGTGTGTGTGTGTGTGTGTGTGAGTGTGAGTGTGTGAGTGTGAGTGTGTGTGAGTGTGTGAGAGTGTGTGTGTGTGAGTGTGTGTGTGAGTGTGTGTGAGTGTGTGTGAGTGTGTGTGTGTGAGTGTGTGTGAGTGTGTGTGTGAGTGTGTGTGAGTGTGAGTGTGTGTGTGAGTGTGTGTGAGTGTGTGTGAGTGTGAGTGTGTGTGTGTGTGTGTGTGAGTGTGTGAGTGTGAGTGTGTGTGTGAGTGTGTGTGTGAGTGTGTGTGTGAGTGTGTGTGTGAGTGTGAGTGTGTGTGTGAGTGTGTGTGTGAGTGTGTGTGTGTGTGTGCGTGTGTGTGAGTGTGTGTGTGAGTGTGTGAGTGTGTGTTTGTGTTTGTGTGTGAGTGTGTGTGTGAGTGTGTGTGTGTGTGAGTGTGTGTGTGTGTGTGAGTGTGTGTGTGAGTGTGTGTGTGAGTGTGCGTGTGTGTGTGAGTGTGTGTGTTGTGTGTGAGTGTGAGTGTGTGTGTGGGGTGGTGTGTGTGAGTGTGTGTGAGTGTGTGTGTGTGTGAGTGTGTGAGTGTGAGTGTGTGAGTGTGTGTGTGAGTGTGGTGTGTGTGTGTGTGTGAGTGTGTGTGTGTGTGGTGGTGTGAGTGTGTGTGTGAGTGTGTGTGTGGGTGTGTGAGTGTGGTGAGTGTGTGTGTGGTGAGTGTGTGTGTGAGTGTGTGTGTTTGTGTGTGAGTGTGTGTGTGCGTGTGTGTGCGTGTGTGTGTGAGTGTGTGCGTGTGTGTGTGTGCGTGTGAGTGTGTGTGTGTGATGGCTCCCGGGACTGGAGGATTTAGAAGCTGTTTAAAGGTGAGGGGCACGGGCACTGAGCCGCGGGAAGATGGTGTGTAAATGCTGCTCCTCAGAGATCCGTCCGCACCTAATGTCCGCGAGCCTGTTCGGTGCCCGGGGAACGTGGAAGCAGAGGCCGTGCCTGTGAGGGCGCTAAGCCACCAGCAGGCCCGGCTCAGGGTGGGACGCACCGGCCTCCAGGGCAGGCAGAGGCGGAGCTGGCTTCCACCGCCTGCGGACGGCGACCCAGGGCCCCGAGGGGCCGGGCAGGCCTGGGGGACGGGGCCTCCGAAACCAGACGGCTCATCGGCCAGGACCGATGGCGGAGACCGCACGCCGACAGCGTGGACACGTGGTCCTCGGCGTTGGCACGGCCCGGCGCCGGCCGGAGGGCCAGAAGCACGTGGTGAAGACCAGCCCGGCTCCGAGATCAAAGCCGGAGACGCCGGCTGGCAGCACTGCGGCTCCGGCCGGTGCCTGCCAACGGGGTAGCGCTTTGAAAATGCAGAGAGCTCCTGTCAGTCAGTCAGAGGCTGAGGCCCCGGGGAGGCGCGGAGCTGGCACCGAGAGGCGCTTTCGGAAAAGAAAAACCTAACCGGCCGTAAACATATGGAGAGACGCGAGCCTCATTAACGATCAAAGAAACCCGCGCCCAGCAGCAGTGCTCCCCGCGGCCACCTGCCGATGGGGCTGCCCGGCCCAGGCCCCGCTCCTTCAGAGCCGGCGGAGGGGAGGGGAGGGGAGGGGGGGAGCAGCAGGCAGTGCGTCCACCTTCGAGGCTGGGCTGCCGGAGCCCAGGGAGGAGGGAGGAGGGGTGGGAGGACTGAGGACGGAGGATGGGGGGGAGCAGGGAGGGGGAGCAGTGCTGGTGATGGGAACCATACCAGGACTGTTTTTTACGAGAGAAAGGGACCAATGGGGAGTCCGCGTACTTCACTGCGTCCTCAGAGCCTCGGCCTCTGTGGAGCAACCCCCTTCCTTTTTCCCTCCCACCGAGAGAGAGAGAGAGAGAGAGAGAGAGAGAGAGAGAGAGAGAGAGAGAGAGAGCACGAGCTTTTTGGGTTCCCCCAGGGCTGGATCCTGGACGGCATCCCCGAGACGCGGGAGCAGGCAATAATGGTGCAGACCCTGGGGATCAGCCCCTGGCACGTCAGTGAGTCCCCGCCCCCAGCTGCCCCTGCCTCCCCCCCCGCCCCCCGCACCGCATGCCCGCCCGCCCCCTCCTCCTCTCCTCTCCTCATCCCTCTCTCCTCTCCTCCTCTCCTCTCCCTTCTCCCCCTTCCCCTCCTCCTCCCCCCTCCTCCTCTCCCTCCTCCTCATCCCTCTCTCCTCTCCTCCTCTCCTCTCCCTTCTCCCCCTTCCCCTCCTTCTCCCCCTCCCCCTCTCCTCTCCTCATCCCTCTCTCCTCTCCTCCTCTCCTCTCCTTTCCCTTCTCCCCCATCCTCTCCTCCTCCCCCCTCCTCCTCTCCCTCCTCCTCATCCCTCTCTCCTCTCCTCCTCTCCTCTCCCTTCTCCCCCTTCCCCTCCTTCTCCCCCTCCCCCTCTCCTCTCCTCATCCCTCTCTCCTCTCCTCCTCTCCTCTCCTTTCCCTTCTCCCCCATCCCCTCCTCCTCCCCCCTCCTCCTCTCCCTCCTCCTCATCCCTCTCCTCTCCTCCTCTCCTCTCCTTTCCCTTCTCCCCCATCCCCTCCTCCTCCCCCCTCCTCCTCTCCCTCCTCCTCATCCCTCTCTCCTCTCCTCCTCTCCTCTCCCTTCTCC
Source organism: Pipistrellus kuhlii (assembly GCF_014108245.1). NCBI lineage: Eukaryota > Metazoa > Chordata > Mammalia > Chiroptera > Vespertilionidae > Pipistrellus > Pipistrellus kuhlii. The sequence continues at coordinate 512,568 of NW_023425571.1, forward strand.
CCCTTCCCCCCCCCTCCCCCCTCTCCTCTCCTCATCCCTCTCTCCTCTCCTCCTCTCCTCTCCTCTCCCTTCTCCCCCATCCCCTCCTCCTCCCCCCTCCTCCTCTCCCTCCTCCTCATCCCTCTCTCCTCTCCTCCTCTCCTCTCCCTTCTCCCCCTTCCCCTCCTTCTCCCCCTCCCCCTCTCCTCTCCTCATCCCTCTCTCCTCCTCTCCTCTCCTTTCCCTTCTCCCCCATCCCCTCCTCCTCCCCCCTCCTCCTCTCCCTCCTCCTCATCTCTCTCCTCTCCTCCTCTCCTCTCCCTTCTCCCCCTTCCCCTCCTTCTCCCCCCTCCCCCTCTCCCTCCTCCTCATCTCTCTCCTCTCCTCCTCTCCTCTCCCTTCTCCCCCTTCCCCTCCTTCTCCCCCCTCCCCCTCTCCCTCCTCCTCATCTCTCTCCTCTCCTCCTCTCCTTTCCCTTCTCCCCCTTCCCCTCCTCCTCCCCCCTCCTCCTCTCCCTCCTCCTCATCCCTCTCCTCTCCTCCTCTCCTCTCCTCTCCCTTCTCCCCCATCCCCTCCTCCTCCCCCCTCTCTCCTCTCCTCCTCTCCTCTCCCTTCTCCCCCTTCCCCTCCTCCTCTCCCTCCTCCTCATCCCTCTCCTCTCCTCCTCTCCTCTCCCTTCTCCCCCATCCCCTCCTCCTGCCCCCTCCTCCACAGTCGCGCTGAGCGCCCCGGACACAGTCCTGATCGAGAGGAACTTGGGGAAGAGAATCGACCCTCAAACTGGAGGTAGCCCCCCCTCGCACACCCGGCCCCAGCCCCCCCCCCCCGCCCCCATGCAGCCGAGGGTGACCGAGCCCGTGGCCGCAGAGATCTACCACACCACCTTCGACTGGCCCCCTGAGGCCGACACCCAGAACCGCCTGGTGGTGCCGGAGGGCATCTCGGAGCCGGCCACCGTGCGGCGGCTGCTGCGGCACCACCGGAACATCGCGCGGGTGCTGCCCTCCTACCCCGGCATCCTGAAGGTCATCAGCGCCGACCAGCCCTGCGTGGACGTCTTCTACCAGGGTGAGCCCGGGGGGGGCGCCCTCACCTGCCTGCAGCACCCGCCCCGGCCAGGACAGACGCCAGGCTCCTGCAGGCGGGGTCCCCCGGCACCCGCTCCGAGCCTGGGCTGGCTCCCGCACTCTGCGGCCCACGACTTGACAGCGAGGGGCGGGTGGGAGGGAGCGGCCGCAGTTTGGGGAAAATTTTTATAAAAACTAAAAATACAGCCTGGCCGGCGGGACTCAGGGACTGAGCATCCACCTGTGAGCCAGGAGGTCAGGGTTCCATTCGGGGTCAGGGCACAGGCCCGGGTCTCCTGCTCGACCCCCAGTGGGGGCCGTGCAGGAGGCAGCTGGTCAATAATCATCTCTCATCACTGATGTTTCTCTCTCTCCCCCTCCCCTCCTCTCTGAAAGCAATAAAAATGTTTACGTATTTTAAAAAGAATGCCAGATCCCCCCACCCCCCACCCCCCACCCCCGAGGCACCTGCGGGTCAGGGCCGGGCCCCTCAGGGCAGCAGCTGGCCCGCCCCGTCCGGGCGGAGTCCTCCGAGGGGGGACGGCATCACCGGCCGCCCGCCGTGGCAGACATGGGTGCTGGAGGCCCGGGTCCTTCCCAGGAGGCAGGGCCGGTGGGGAGAGCCTTCCTGGTGCGGGCAGTGGGCAGTGGGCAGTGGGCAGTGGACAGCGGGCAGGCTGGGCCTCGCTGGGAGGCGGCTCCCTGCTCGGGCCTGGGGTGCTGCGCGCTGCGGGCCCCGCCTGCTGGCGGCCCTCCCGGTGCTCCCTGCGGGCGGGAGGCGGTGGGAGGCGGCGGGAGGCGGCGGGAGGCGGGAGGTTGGAGCTCAGCCGGTCGCCCGGGGCTCGCCGGTCTGTGGGCCGCTCAGTGTGGGCGCTGCTCCCGGTCCGCCCCAGGCCAGGGCCCCCAGCCACGTGGGGCCGCACCACTCGCCCCTCCCTGCGAGGGGCCTGCGTTCATTATCTCCTCCGGCTTCCAGCTCTGACCTACGTCCAGACCAACCGCCGGTCCAACGCCCCCTTCACGCCCCGGGTGCTGCTGTGCGGGCCGGTGGGCAGCGGGAAGAGCCTGCAGGCCGGGCTCCTGGCTCAGAAGTACGGCCTCATCAACGGTGAGCGGGGGGGCCCCCCCGCCTCCCCTCCCCCCGGCCTCCCCCCCGGCCTCCCCGGCCTCCCCTCCCCCCGCCTCCCCTCCCCCGCCTCCCCGCGCCCGCCCTCCCCTCGCCCGGCCTCCCCCCGCCCGGCCTCCCCTCCCCCGCCCTCCCCTCACCCCGGCCTCCCCCCGCCCGCCCTCCCCTCCCCCCGGCCTCCCCCCGCCCAGCCTCCCCTCGCCCCGCCCTCCCCCCCCCCCGGCCTCCCCCCGCCCGGCCTCCCCTCGCCCCGCCTCCCGCCTCCCACCTGCTGCCCTCCAAGCGCTTGGAGGGACCAGCATGGCCTGCTTCTCTCTCTCTTGCTCTCGGCTCTGAAGTTTTCCGAGTCCAGCTTTGAAGGGAGAGGGAGAAGAGAGAGAAACATCGATGGGAGAGAGATCGGTGGATTGGTTGTCTCCTGCACGCACCCTGACCAGGGCCAGGGGCCTGCCAACGAGATACATGCCCTTGTCTGGACCCAGGACCCTTCAGTCCATGGGCCGACGCTCTACCCGCTGAGCCACACCAGCCCGGCCCGGCCCGGTGTTTGTCTTCCGTTTTCGGCCTGTGCCCTGCGTTCCTCCAGCTCCGGAGCTGACGAGGCCCTGTCCTCGCCGTTCCTCTCGGCTGCCTGCTGGGCCTGGCCGCGCTGCCTCCTCGGCCGGTGGCTGTCCCCTGCCCTGTCGGTCTCCGCGGTCCTGGGCTGGGCGTGGGGTGACCACGGTGGGGACGGGGTGGATGTGGGCTCGGGCATCCGTCCTGGGGGGACCCCAGCCCTGCCGTCCGCCGTCCAGTGCCTGCCCAGGCCGCACCGTTAATGTGTGCTGCGTGCTCTGCAAAATGAATCCTTTTCATTCCACACACACACACACACACACCCCGCCCTCCCGGCCTCCTCGGCCCCCAGTTCCCTTCATACTTACTCCCCGCGGACAGGCCGCTCCAGAGAACCTTCTTAGTCTGTTCAGCACCCCCCCCCCCCCCCCGCGGGCAGCCCTGGGCTCGTCTTTCTCTCCATCTCCCTCCTGCTGGAATGTAACGGTCCCGTCCCCCCCAGTGTGCTGCGGGCAGCTGCTGAAGGAGGCCATGGCCGACAAGACCCGGCAGGGCGAGGCCATCCAGCCCTTTTTCAAAAAGGGGCTGCCAGGTAGGCCCGTCGGACTTCGCCGCGGCGCTGGGGGAGCCGCTCCGGGGAGGGGCGGGGCTCACGGGCGCCGGGCTCCGGCCGCAGGCGGGCGTTTCTCGTGGGCACAGGCTCTGTGGTTGCTCCGGGAAGGCCTGGGGGCTGCCGGGGGCCAGGCAGGGGCCGTGTGGACCCCTGTCCGCGCAGCGTGGTCGGTGTGTGTCCCGGGACCTTTGCTTTCGGTACCTGAACGCCAAGCGCGGGCGCTGCCCCGGCTGCCACGGCCTCCGGCACCGCGAGCAGAGGCTCCGGCCGCCGGGTCCAGGCAGAGGCTGTGCCGCCACCACCGCCGCTGCCTGGACCTCAGGCCCGAGCACCTGCGCCGATCACTTCCCGAACCCGCCCGCGGCCCGCACCCCGAAGGCCGTGGGCAGTGGACAGCGGGCAGGCCCGAAGGCGGCCCGCACCCCGAAGGCCGTGGGCAGTGGACAGCGGGCAGGCCCGAAGGCGGCCCGCAGACGCTGCGTGAGGAAGGGAGTCCAGCTCCTGCGCCCACACACGGTGGTGGCTTCCTCTGGGGCCGTCGCGGCACCTCAGGTTCCCCTTCACGTCCTGGGCGTGTTTTATTTCACTTTATTATTATTATTTTAATATTTTTATTGAATTCAGAGAGGAAGGGAGAGGGAGAATAAGAGATAGGAACATCAGTGATGAGAGAGAATCATTGCTCAGCTGCCTCCTGCATGCTCCCTACTGGGGGTCGAGTCTGCAATCTGGGCATGGGAGCCTCAATTGGACTCGAACCTGGGACCCTTCAGTCCACAGGCAGTCGCTCTATCCACTGGGCCACACTGGCTAGGGCCTGGGTTTGTTCTAGGCACCTGCCCTCAATGCCAGCCCCACTCCCGAGGCAGGCTCCCGGCCCCCCATGATGTCACCCGGGCACCTGCCAGGAGCCACAGCCGCCACCCCCAGGGCCCGGCGGTGTCCCCGGCCCAGCCACCTCCGAGGGCCGCTCTGCGCCTCCTGGTCCGCCTGCTCCCGGCTGCCCAGGCCCTCGCCCTCGCGCTCACCTTGAGCGCAGCCCCCGGCCGCAGCCTGTCACCGAGCGTGCGGCCGCCCTGCGGTCACCGCCCGGCGCCGCCTCCGCCGGGAGGCCCAGCTGTCGCCTTGGCCGCCTGGAGCGCCCCCTCCCGACCCCACGGGGCCCGGTGCCGTGTCCCAGCCGTGACCTCTGCAGGCTCCGCCACGTTCTCCCGTGTCCTCGGGGGCTGCCAACACCTCCGCCGCTCGGATCAGCAGCGAAATTAATAACCAGCCGCCTCCCGCCTTCCCGCGGCCCGGGCAGAGCCCCAGGGCCCCTCCTCGCCCTGAACCCCGTCCTGGGCTCCGGACGCCGGGCACAGCGCGTGGGCGGGGCGGTGCTCGCTCGGTGCCTGGGCTGGGGGTCTCCCGGGCTGGCCTCCGCTCCCTCCGCCTCGCCCGCCGCCCGCAGAGCACTTTGTTCCTGCGTGTGGTGCGGGCTCTGCTCTGAGTGTGGGTCCGTCCGCTCTGCACACGGCCCAGGAGGGGCTGTCAGCAAGGGCGTCAGCCTTCCACCGCCCCGTCCCGGCAGAGAGGGGTGAGCCAGGCCCCCCCCCCCCCCGACAGCCCGCAGCCCAGCGACGGGCCCACCCGCCGCACACCCAGGCCCGAGGGCCTTCAGGCGGGAGCTCGGCTGCCCTGAGAGCGGCCCCGACCGCAGGAGAAGTGGCGAGCGTCCAGGCCTCGGCCGAGTGTCCCAGGCCCCCTCCACCCCATCGGACAGGCCCGGGCGCAGGGCTGAGAGGAGGCCTGAGGGGAGGCGGGTGTGAGGGAGGCTCCACTCGGATTGGCATCCTTCCTGGTAATGAGAACCCCCCACCCCCACCCCCTCAGCGGGCACAGCCCTCCCGGCAGTTTGTCTGCAAACGGGGGTGATGAGGAGCGGTTTCCAGAGCCTTCCGCGCGTCCAGAGCAGCCGGCGCCTCCTTTTCGGGGGAATTAATATTCTCGTCGCTAAATGCACACGAAAGACGCCACAACAGGCGGCTCCTTCTGTCAGACACGGCAGGTTTGCCCGGTGAAGGCAGAGTGAGCCTGCCGTCCGGGGGGGGGGGGGTGCGCTCCGGCTGAATTATTCAGGGCGCCGGCCCGGCCCTCGGGGGTAATTAGAGGGAGAGGCGGCCGGCGGCTGGGAGAGAACGGTCCAGGTGCCACGTTTGAAGCTCGGGTGGGAGAGCCGCGGCGTTTGAAGTGGAAATAGGGCGGTTTGAATCCGTCCGGTTTAATTTTTCACAAGCAGAGGGGCCTGCGGTGCAGCGCCCTTTTCATGACTGAAAAACCCCACGCTTCCTTTCATTTCTCCGCACAAACGCATACACACTCAGTCATTCACATACACACACACGCACGCACACGCGCATGCACACACGCATACATACTCACACACAGTCATACACATACACACACGCACACACTGACACGCGCATGCACGCACGCACACACTGACACACACGCGCGGGCGCGCAGTCAGTGATACACACTCATTTACTCTCACTCAACGTGTGTTTCATGGGCCTCCCCCCCCCCCCCGTTGTGTCCCCCTGTCTGTCCTTGGGGCTCGGGCGCCCCCTCTGCAGGCTGCCGGCGGGGAGGGGCTCACCGGCCCGCAGTCCTGTATTCCCAGGGCCTCGCCGGGGCCTGCGGAGCTTTTGAAATGGCCCCTTTTTTTAAGTCCATGTTCTCATTCTCCGCTGGGACCGCCCCACAGACTCCCTCCTGGAAAGGAGGTCAGGCTCTCTAGTTGGGGGGGCTGTGGCCGGGGGAACAGTGTGAGGGGGTAGCAGGGGGGGCTGTGGTCGTGGAGGATCATGGGAGGGTGTGGCCGTGGCCGTGGAAGCTGTGGGGGGGGGACCATGGGAGGGTGGCGGAGCCGTGGCTGTGGGAGCCGTGGGGGGACCGTGGGAGGGTGTGGCGGGGCCGTGGCTGTGGGAGCCGTGGGGGGACCGTGGGAGGGTGGCGGGCCGTGGCTGTGGGGGATGTCGGGGGGGACCGTGGGGAGGGTGGCGGGGCCGTGGCTGTGGGAGCCGTGGGGTGGGGGGTGGGGGACCGTGGCGGGGAGCGTGGGGGGACGTGGAGGTGGCGGGTGGCAGCGTCGGCTGATGGGCCGTGGGGGGGGGACCGTGGGAGGGTGGCGGGGCCGTGGCTGTGGGAGGGATGTCCGGGGGGACCGTGGGAGGGTGGCGGGGCCGTGGCTGTGGGAGCCGTGGGGGACCGTGGGAGGGTGGCGGGGGCCGTGGCTGTGGGAGTCCGGGGGGACCCCGTGGGAGGGGGGCGGGCCGTGGCTGTTGGGAGCCGTGGGGGGACCGGGGAGGGTTGTAGGGCCGTGGCTGTGGGAGCCGTGGGGGGACCGTGGGAGGGTGGCGGGCCGTGGCTGTGGGAGCCGTGGGGGGACCGTGGGAGGGTGGCGGGCCGTGGCTGTGGGAGCCGTGGGGGGACCGTGGGAGGGTGGCGGGCCGTGGCTGTGGGAGCCGTGGGGGGACCGTGGGAGGGTGGCGGGGCCGTGGCTGCAGCAGCTCTCCGTGGCGGAGGGCCTGCCCCAGAGGACGGAGAGAGAACGGGGTCAGAGCCCGGCTCCTGTCACTGAGACGAGACTTTCACGCAGAAGTAAAGGTAACGCTGCTTTACCGGACGGACGCTCTGCCTGTCACCATCAAGGTCGCGAGGCTTTGGTTCCGGGGCCGGGCCAGCGGGAAACTGAGGCAGCGGGGGCTTCCGGTCCCGGCTGTCTCGTGGGGGCTGTGCTGGACGGGCTCCAGGCGCCCTGGCCGGCTCCCGGGCCCCAGACGGGGAGCCGCCGTGAGCCCGGGGGTGTGAGCGCCCCTCGCGCGTCCTTCTCGCTGTGACCGCAGCCTGGCAGCGGCTCCCTCCGCTCCCGCTCCAGCCGCTCAGCCGTGAAATCGGTGCGACAGGCTGGGCCGCGGCCGGCCGTCCCCGCGCCCGGCAGGTGCGGCTGGAACCGGGGCCGCGGGGACCGTCCTGACACGCTCCTCCTGGGCTGGAGCGGGGCTGGGGCCCCCACTGCACGGCGGCTGCATCCCTGTCAGGGCACGGACGGCCACGGGTGGGGGTCGCCGGCTCAGGCTGCCCCGCGGGGCACGGGCACAGCTGTGACGGGCGAGGGCAGCGCGGCCCCTGCCCTTCGGCTCAGCACCTGTCCGCGGGCCCGAGGGCAGGGAGCGGGGGTGAGGGCGGGGAGCGGGGTGAGGGAGGGGAGCGGGGGTGAGGAGAGAGGGGTGAGGGCGGGGTGGGGGGGTGAGGAGAGGGGGGTGAGGAGAGGGGGGTGAGGGCGGGGAGCGGGGTGAGGGCGGGGAGGGGGGGTGAGGGGAGGGGGGGTGAGACGGGGAGCGGGTGAGGGAGGGGAGCGGGGGTGAGGGGAGCGGGGTGAGGGCGGGGAGCGGGTGTCAGGAGAGGGGGGTGAGGAGAGGGGGGGTGAGGAGGGAGCGGCGGGGTGAGGGGAGCGGGGTGAGGGGAGCGGGGTGAGGGGAGCGGGGAGCGGGGTGAGGGGAGCGGGGTGAGGGGAGCGGGGGTGAGGGGAGCGGGGGTGAGGGCGGGGAGCGGGGGTCAGGAGAGGGGGGTGAGGGAGGGGAGCAGGGGTGAGGAGACGGGGGTGAGGGTGGGGACGGGGGGTGAGGAGAGGGGGCGTTAGGAGAGGGGGGGTGAGGCCGGGGAGGGGGGGTGAGGAGAGGGGGGGTGAGGGCGGGGAGCGGGGGTCAGGAGAGGGGGGGTGAGGCCGGGGAGGGGGGGTGAGGAGAAGGGGGGTGAGGGCGGGGAGCGGGGGTCAGGAGAGGGGGGGTGAGGTCGGGGAGGGGGGGTGAGGAGAAGGGGGGTGAGGGCGGGGAGCGGGGGTCTGGAAACACGCCAGTCACCATTGGTGGGTGCAGTGCCTGGCCCGGCCAGCAGGTGGCAGTGAATCACAAACAAACGGCGGGGCGGGGCGGGCCCTGCGGGCGCTGCAGGTCCGGCTGAGACTGTGGCTCCGGAGACGGCAGCAGAGTGCAGCCACAGGAGTGCAGTGAGTTAGTGCTAGTGCATTGGGGCCCACAGGGTCCAGTGCCTGTGACGGGTGCCTGACCCCGGCGACTGAGCCGGGATTCAGGCTGGAGGCCCCGCGGACAGCGGCTGAGCGAGGACCAGGCGTGTGTGTGGGGGGGGGGGGGGGCAGCGTCACAAGCACAGTGTGGCCCTCGGGCGCGGTGGTGGCTCCGGCAGAAGCTGCGTGGGCTGAGCGGGTGGGACTGGAGGAGGCAGTGGCCTGCGGGAAACGGGCTCAGAGCAGGGGGCCCCGGGCACTCGGGTGGACTCGCCCCTCAGCAGAGGGGCAGGGGCCTCGAGGAGGCAGGTCCGGGGGGGGGGGGCTCCTCGTCCCCCACGGGGCCATCGGGAGCCAGTGCCCTGCACGCAGGAGGAGCCGGAATGACTGCCTTGGGGCCTCTGCCCAGAGCGAGGGCGCCTGCAGGCCACAGCCCGGGATGCAGAGGGCGAACAGGGCCCGAGCTCCCACATCTCAGCCTGACCCCGTGCCTGACCCCGTGCCTGACCCTGGAGCCTGACCCGGTGCCTGACCCCAGAGCCTGACCCCGGAGCCTGACCCGGTGCCTGACCCCGGTCCCTGACCCCGTGCCTGACCCCGGTGCCTGACCCCAGAGCCTGACCCCGTGCCTGACCTCGGAGCCTGACCCCCGTGCCTGACCCCGGAGCCTGACCCCGTGCCTGACCCCGGTCCCTGACCCCGGAGCCTGACCCCGTGCCTGACCCCGGTGCCTGACCCAAGTGCCTGACCCTCAGTGCCTGACCCCGGTGCCTGACCCCGGTGCCTGACCCCGTGCCTGACCCCGGTGCCTGACCCCGGAGCCTGACCCCGTGCCTGACCCCGTGCCTGACCCCGTGCCTGACCCCGGAGTCTGACCCCTGGTGCCTGACCCCATGCCTGACCCCGTGCCTGACCCCGGTGCCTGACCCCGGTGCCTGACCCCGGAGCCTGACCCCGTGCCTGACCCCGGAGCCTGACCCAGTGCCTGACCCCGTGCCTGACCCCGGAGCCTGACCCCGTGCCTGACCCCGGAGTCTGACCCCTGGTGCCTGACCCCGTGCCTGACCCCGTGCCTGAGCCCGGTGCCTGACCCCGGTGCCTGACCCCGGAGCCTGACCCCGGAGCCTGACCCCGTGCCTGACCCCGGAGCCTGACCCCGTGCCTGACCCCGGAGCCTGACCCCGGAGCCTGACCCCGTGCCTGACCCCGGAGCCTGACCCCGTGCCTGACCCCGGAGCCTGACCCCGTGCCTGACCCCGGTGCCTGACCCCGTGCCTGACCCCGTGCCTGACCCCGTGCCTGACCCTGGAGCCTGACCCAGTGCCTGACCCCGTGCCTGACCCCGGTGCCTGACCCCCAGTGCCTGACCCCGGTGCCTGACCCCGGTGCCTGACCCCGGAGCCTGACCCCGGAGCCTGACCCAAGTGCCTGACCCCGGTGCCTAACCCCGGAGCCTGACCCAAGTGCCTGACCCCGTGCCTGACCCCGGTGCGGGGAGGCGGACGGGGCAGACACCGCCACAGCCGGGCTCAGCCCTGGCAGCGCCCTCAGTCGGTCCTGTTCGCAGTTACCGGGTGTTCCTGGGAGGCTGGGCGGGACGGGCAGGCGCTGCCCAGAGCGCTGAGCCCCACAGGAGCAGCGGACGGGGAATGGCTCCGAGGAGAGCCGGTCCGGGGAATGTCAGCTGTGCAATGCAAACCAGAGGCTTCTCCCTCCGCCGTCCCCCCTGGTGACCGCAGGCTCCGCACGACCAGCGCTGAGCCCGAGAGTCCATCTCACACGGGGGGGGTGGGGGGGTGGCGGGGGCGGGCAGAGGCACCCTGTGACGTGTGGCGGGGCACAAGCCCTGGGGGCCTGGTGAGCCCCGGGAAGAGTCTTTTGCTGCAAACCTGGGTCCTCTGGTGTATCGGCCACAGCTGCTGGGGGGCATGCTCTCTTGTCTAGGTCAGAGAAAGGTCAAGGTCAGGTCACCTGGACCATCTCAGGCAGCCCTGTTCTTCCATCACCGGGAAAGGGCATCCCCCCACCCGTCCTGCCCACCCACCCCCGGCTCTGCCCGGCCTCCCTCCCACTCCCGGGGGTCAGCCAGGCGCCGGCGGCAGCGTGACCCGCCCCCTCTCAGTCCCCGACAGCCTCATCCTGAAGGTGCTGAACCTGCGCCTGAGCCAGCTCGACTGCATGCAGCGCGGGTGGGTGCTGCACGGCTTCCCGCGGGACCTGGACCAGGCGCACCTGCTGGACACCACGGGCCACAAACCCAACAGGTGAGCGGCCGTCCTGTCCCGTCCCCCATCCTGTCCCGTCCCCTCCCATCCCCACCTCTCCCGTCCCCTGTCCCCTCCCCTCCCCTCCCATCCCGTTCCCTCCTGTTCCCTCCCGTCCCCTCCCGTCCTGTCCCGCCCCCTCCCATCCCCTCCTCTCCCGTCCCCTGTCCCCTCCCCTCCCCTCCCGTCCCGTTCCCTCCTGTCCCCTCCCTTGTCCCCTCCCGTCCCATTCCCTCCTGTCCCCTCCCGTCGCCCTCCCAGTCCCCTCCCGTCCCATCCCGTCCCCGCCCTTCCCCTCCCCTCGCCCTCCCGTCCCCTCCTGTCCCCCCTCCCCTCCCGTCCCCTCCTGTCCCCCCGTCCCAAGTCCCCCCGTCCCCCTCCCCGCCCGTCCCCTCCGCCCTCCCTGCCCCCCTCCTGTCCCCGTCCCCTCCCGTCCCCTCCCCTCCCCTCCCGTCCCCTCCTGTCCCTGCCTGCAGTCCCGGTTCACAGGCCCTCGCGGTTCCCCAGGAGGAGGCCTCTCTCCCCCCCCGCCCCCCAGCAGCAGAGACCAGGCTGTTCCTTCTGAAGGGAGGGGGTGGTGGGCTGGGACCCTGTGGTTCGGGGGCTGGCGAGTGGCCGCTCCTCTGCTCCCCGGGTCTCGGGGTCCTCCGTGTCCTCCGCCCCTGAGGGGAGACCCCGCCTGCCTCTTCCTGTGCCCGTGCCCCCGGCTCATGATTAATGCGGAAAGCGGTTTCCACCCGTAGCCGTCGGCTCCAGGTAACGGCTGAGGGAGAGAGGGGCCCTCAGAGCGAGCCCCCAGCCCCGGCGGACAGGGCGGGAGCCGGGCGGCGGGTGAGGAGCACGGGGCCACGGAGGGAACTGAGGCAGAGTCACAGCCCAGCACTCACTCTGGGCCCACCGCCGGCCCCGCCAAACACGGGAAACCCGCCCACGAAGCCTCTTCCCTTTTTAAGAGGTCCGATGGGATGAACTGAATCCGATTTACATACACATCAATTTTATTAGTAAAATACATTCGCGCTAGTAAACAGAATATGGGGAGGACACAGAAAGGGACTCTGGCTGGTCAGGAAGCAGTCATCGTCTCCTTCAGACGTAAATCTCTCCGGGAGCCGACAACGGGTGGAGGGCCAGGCTCTGCCGGCTCCCCCTCCTGCCCACCGCCTCTCCCTGGGTTATATCCTCCCCACGCGCCCCCAAGCAGGAGATGAACCGGGTAATTGATGTGTCAGAAAGGAGGAGGAAGACTTATTTGAGAACAAATACAATGGGCTATAAAGTTTGTTAAGATGTAATAATAATAGTAACAATGTGAAAACGAAATGAGAAAGGAAGAAGAGGAAAGAGACAAAGAGCTGTGCCGGGCCGCCTCCGTTCCGGCCGCAGCCTCGTGGCAGGTGTTTCCGTGGCAAATGGACGTTTGGTGGCGAGGGGGCGGGCGCTCCGGGGGAGGGGGGCAGCTGGCCAGTGTCAGACTCCCTTTCCCGCCGCTGCTGCTTCCCGGGCGCTGCTGGGAGCGGCGGGCCAGCCGTGGCCTTGAACCTGCTCCTGGCGGCCAAGGCCTGGGTCGCACCCACTGCTCAGGCCCCCGCAGAGCTGCCGCGGCTCAGAGATGCCGGGAGGGGCCGGCAGCCGAGCCGGGGGAGGGCAGTCGGCAGGACGGTGAGGACGGAGGAGCATCAGGGGGTGGAGGGGGCGGCAGGTGGTGGAGGGGAGCATCAGCACACAGTGGAGGGGGGCGCCCTGAAATATCACCATCAGGGCACGTCCTGCCGCCGAGTGCTGGTTGGCTTTGGGCGTCTGAGCTTCATTTACACAGCGGGACCCACACAAGTGAACGTGGTTTCCACGCCCAAGCCTGCGATTGGGTGTACGTGCTTGTTACCCTTTAAAATACATATCCTTACTGATTTCAGAGAGGGAGGGAAGGAAGAGAGGAACAGCAGTGATGAGAGAGAACCATTGATCAGCTGCTCCTGCATGCCCCCCACTGGGGATCGAGCCTGCCACCGGGCCATGGTCCCTGACTGGGAATCGAACCCTGACCGCCTGGTTCATAGGTCGATGCTCAGCCACGGAGCCACGTGGCCCGGCCATGCTTGCTCCTTTTAGTTCCCATGACACTGTTTTCAGGGACGGCATGGTGGGCCCCTGGGGCGACGGCTCTGCCGCCTCCGATGTGTCCCGAGTGAGAGGACACTGGGAGAGCACAGCGAGGGGGGAACAAAGAAGAGCGGGCGGGCGCCTCCCTCCCTCTCCCCCTCCCCCGTCACCACGCGTCCTGCCGGCCCCTCGTGGATTCGGGGTAATAAGCAGCCCATTAATGGAGCCTGAACTGGGAAATGGAGTTGCTCCCGCAGCGCTCGGCGGCGGACGGGGGTTAATAACTCCATTACTCGGCGCCGCGCGGAGCCGCCGGGCGGGGTGTTAGCTGTCTCCTCGCTCTAATTGAGCTAATAGAACCCGGCGACCCCTCGCCGGCGCCGTGGGCAGCGTGGGCTGGAGTACAGCACCGCGCGGCCTTTGTCCCCGGAGGAGGCTCTGTCCTGAAGGCGGGTCTGTTCGCAGCACGGGTCTGGGGCCGGCCCCCGGCCCCGCAGGCCGAGGCCACACGGGGGAGCGCGTTAGCGGGACTGAACGCCCTGCAGGAAGCAGCTGTGGCCTCAGCAAGCGGTCTGGCTGCGGGGGGACGATGGAGCGTGGCCGGGCTGGGGAGGGACGGGCGGCCCACGGCCTCTCCCTGCGTCAGCGTTTGGCTGCCACCTCTCTCCTGGCCCTCCCGCCCGGAGTGCCCACAGCTGTGTCATGAGTTCAAGGTTGAGGTGAGGGGAGGCATCACAGAGACCCGGGAGAGGTGGCGGAGGCATCGCCCACAGCTGGCTGGCAGGCGGGCCAGGTGGGCGCTGCACGCTGGCGGGGGGTCACAGCCTGATGTGCCAGGCAAGGGTGGGGCAGCCTGGGCTTTGCGTGCTCCTGTGGGTCGGCCAGTTTAAATGTTTCGGGGGTCCCAGGGCAGAGGGGCTGGCCCCACAGAGCATAGGAGCCCGTTGCGGAATTGGTCGGAGTCAGGCTCAGCAAAGTGCCCGAGGAGGCTGGAGTTACTAACCCCGAGCTCAAGATTAGCTGGTCTCCAGCTCGCTGCCCGCTGGTGACAGCGCCCTCTGCTGGCCATCCCCCGCTGGCGGCTCCGAGAGCCAGGGCTGTGCTCCGCTGGAGCTGGGGAGCCGGACTGGCAGCCCCCGCAGCGGGTGGGCGGGTGGCGGGGTCACTGCCTGGGGTCAGGAAGGGTGGAGCGCCCAGCCCCAGGCTGTGGCCTGGCGGCAGTGACAGCCCGCAGCCCGCAGCCCACGCGGGGAGCTGTGGCATTTTAATCTTGTGTCAATAAGAGCCGGAGTGGAAAAGGGACGGGGCTGGGGCCTGATGACATTTTACCACCCATTTCCAATGTTTGTGCAGGAAGAGCCGGCGATGCTGATTGGTGCGGGGGTTGGGGGGGGGAAGAGGAGGGAAGGGGGGAGGGGGTCCCTTTTCCCACAGACTCTTAGCTCCGTGGGGCCCAGTGGGTCTGCCCGGCCGCCCTGGGGGGCCTGAGCCCACGGGAATGCCTCACGGCGCACACCTCCCTCGATCAGACACCGAGCAGCCCGCCGCCCGGAGACTGACAGGTAGCCTTTAGCGGCCGCGGCCCGGGCAGCTGGCATTTGAGTCCGGCTCCGGGGGGCGCCCCCCTCCTGGGCAGGTGCGGGCTCAGCAGTAATGGAGGGAACTCATTTCCCCGAGAAAGGCAGGAGGCGAGATGACTTGGAGAATTCCTGTTTGTTTTCTTTACCCACGAGAGACGCTGAACACACCAGCACGCCCTCAATTTCCCATCCTCCTCGGCGGCCCCGGCCCCGCGCCCCCCTTCCCCCGCTCGGGTGCTGCGGGCCGGGCGGTTGCACACATGGCGCTCTCTCCTAACGCGAGGGAAGCTGCCACCAGAAAGCTTTCCGGAAAGGTCTGCCGCCCCGGCCGACGGAGGCCCGCTCCGCCTGCTCTGAGACGGCTCCCTCCGGCAGGGCCGCCTCGCTGGCGGTGAGGTTCCTGCAGATCCCAGGCCCCCACCTCGGGGTCCTGCCCTCCGTGGCTGCAGGGCAGACCCTCCGCCCAGGGCTCCAGCACCCCCTCCTCCTCTCCCGGGCCTGGGCCTCGTGGAGCGGGTCCTCTGTTCAAGGAAAGCACCTCAGGGACCTGCTCAGGCTCCGGGTGCAGGATGGAGACAGGCAGGGAGACGGGGACGGGGAGGCCGTGGGGGCCGTGGGCAATCATCCAGGCGAGGACTGGGCGCCCTGGCCGCGCACAGCCTGCAGGGCTGAGGTCTGTATGTCTGAGCACTGACAGGCGGTGAGAGGCGGGCCGGGAAGGACTCCGTATGCTGGGCTGGGGGCCACCAGCACCCGGTGGGCAGAGGCGGAGAGGCTCTTAGCAATGGGTTCGTCAGCTCAGCGGCCACGGCCACGTGCCACGGCGGTGGCCGGAGCAGCTGAGACGTGGCTCGTGGACACTGCCGTGGCTCATCTCGCAGTCTTTCCTCTGTGCGCGCCCCGGGGCCCCTGAGCACCCACGTTTCCTGCTCCTGTATCACCCGTCAGACCGGCCAGGGCCCACCAAGGGTCTGAGGCCCCGTGTCCGGGCCGGGCGCCCTGAGCTGCGGGAGCCGGCTCCGCCTCCGCGGTGGGGGGGAGGAACCCGCTCCTAGCAGCTGTGTGGCACTCGCTGTGGCAGCCGACCGACTGGCGCAGCGTCCTCGTGGGCGTCTGAGCTGCCCTTGTGTCTGCCCACGTGCCTGCCAGGAAGGGTCCCCTCGGGCCCCGGCCAGGCCTTCCTTTCTTCATTCCGAGACTCGCACCCATGGGCGTCACACCCAGGAGGCCCCGGGCCTGCCGTGCAGTTTGCACCGGGAGCAGCCGAGGCCCTGGAGACCGAGGTCACCGGGGGTCGCCCTGTGAGGGACGGCCAGAGCCGGCCTCCTGGCCCCAGGCTGGCCGTGGTCCTGCTTGTTGTGTCTCCTCCGTCCCCGCACGCCGGCCGGGAGCACGGCCCACCCGCAGTCACACCCACACGGAGGCCTCCTGGCCCGGGACCCGCCCGCTCTGTCCCGGGCACTAACCATGCCCTCCTCCGCGGAGCGGCCGCCTCCTCCCGGCGCTCGTTAGCTTGTAAGACTAATGGATGCGATCGTGTCTAATTACCCTGCTGAAGGCCAATTATGCGATTAACGTGCGTGGACCGGAGCCGTGATGAGAAGAGCCTCATTTGCATGGCATTAAGCTAATTGAGCCGCCGGCAGGCCGGGCGGGTGGGGCGGCGGCAGGATTCTCTTTCCGGGCGGATCCCAATGACTGGAGGACAGTTCACCTGACAGCTTCATTAATTAACGGCGGTCGGGTTACCGGCCAAGGGCGCGTGGCCCTGGCTGGAGGGCCGGGCCCTCCACGGAGCTTCCGCCCCCGCGGGCGGTGGTGGCCGTGAGCCGTGGCCACCGTGAAGGGCCATCCTATGTGTTATTTATTTATTTATTTTTTAAATATATATTTTATTGATTTTTACACAGAGAGGAATTGAGAGGGATAGACAGTTAGAAATGTCGATGAGAGAGATACATCAACCAGCTGCCTCTTGCACACACACACCCACCACTGGGGATGTGCCTGCAACCAAGGTACGTGCCCTTGACCGGAATCGAACCCGGGACCTTTCAGTCCGCAGGCCGACGCTCTATTCACTGAGCCAAACAGGTTTCGGCTGTTATTTATTTTTAAATGTATTTCTTATTGATTGCAGAGAGGAAGGGAGAGGGAGAGAGAAAGAGAAAGAGAAAGAGAAAGAGAAAGAGAAAGAGAAAGAGAAAGAGAAAGAGAAAGAGAGGAACATCAGTGATGAGAGAGAATCATTGATCAGCTGCCTCCTGCAGGCCCCACACTGGGATGGAGCCCCAAACCTGGGCCTGTGCCCTGACCGGGAATCGAACGGTGACCTCCTGGGTCATAGGTCGCTGCTCCAGCTCTGAGCCCCGCCGGCCGGGCTGCTCCCACCCTTTCCGAGGCTCCTCGGGCTGCAGCCTGCGGCCGAGCCGTCAGTCACCGGCCCAGGCCCCTGCCGAAGGGCCCTGGGAGGACCGTTCTCTCCCTCCCCCTCGCAGACACACACCTGAGCACCTGGTGCCCAGCTCCCGCCCTGACGGTCTCTGCGGGTGGGAAGGGTGTGGCGCGGCTGGCTGGAGGTGCGTTGTGTTTTCAGAGGGTGCTGGCATTGCAGGCCGAAGGGGGGTGTCCTCTGGAAACAGCCGGAACGTCCAAGGAGCAAAGGCTTCGCTGAAGTTGGGGGCACAAGGCCGAGGGACACGGAGGGCGGGGCCCGGGGCTGCGGCGAGAATGACGCCCTGCAGCCGCCGGGCTGGTGGCAGGTTCAGCCGACTCACACGCACACGCTCACTCCCATGCTCACACACGCACAGGCTCACGCTCACGCTGTGGAAATGTTTGGCCTCAAGAATCGAGTTTTAGGGCATATTCTCTCCTGGGATGGAGGGGGGGTTTAAAAGACGCCCAGAAAGCCGGGCCGGCGTGGCTCGGTGGATAGAGTCTCGGCCTCAGACGGAAGTTCCGGGTTTGGTTTCAGTCAAGGGCACACACCTGGGTTGCAGGCTTGATGCGGGGCCCTGGTCGGGGCATGTGCACGAGGCAGCCAATCCGTGTGCTTCTCTCACATCGATGTTTCTCTCTCTCCGTCTCTGCCTCTCCCTTCCACTCTCTAAAAATCAATGGAAAAACATGTCCTCGGTGAGGATTAACAACAAATAAAATACAATGTATTGCCCCTGGCGCCTGGCGGTTGGTCTGGATTCATGGTGAGCATTTGGGTGATGACAGGTATTTCCCTTTTCTCTGCTCTGGGCCTCACACGTGCGGCTCGGGAACAGGGAGGCCCAGCTGCCTCCTGAGAAGAATGGTGTGTGTGTGTGTGTGTGTGTGCGCGTGCCGTGGCCCGGCGGCCGTGCGGGGAGCGGCTGGGAGCTGCAGGCTCGGCCCAAGCTCCCCCACTTGTGCGGCGCCCGGTGTGGAAGCGCTGGGCTCTGCCGTCCGGGAGGACAGAGCGGCAGGAGGCAGGGAGCGGGGCCGCACCTGGAAGTGGCCCGGCCGCTCCCTGGGCACCGAGCGCTGGCTGGCGTGGCCGCCACGTCTTCTAGAAGGTTCAGTGTCAAACACGTGAGCTCGGGAGCCAGAGCCTGGGTGTGAACTGGTGCCAGTCGACATGCTGAGTGAGCAAGTGCTGAGGGCCGCGAGCAGGACGGACAGATGGACAAGCCCCCCTCACCCCCCCCCCCCCGTGGGTAGGAGCCCTCGGAGGGGCAGGAGGTCAGCAAACCAGAGAGGATCTCAGGCCCGTGCTGGGGCCTTGCAGCCCCCGGGAAGGCGGAGGGAACGGCAGGGCCTCGGCCCCGAGGCAGGAAGTCCTCAGTCCCCAGGCTCTGCGCCTCGCTGAGCCTCGCTGAGCCTCCGTGTCTTCCCTGCGGAGTGGAGCCGGTGGGCACCCGGGGCCCGTGGCTGCGAGCCGCAAGGAGGCAGGACGGGAACGTGGGATGAGGAATGACCTGTCCGCTGGCGGGGCTCTGAGGCTGAGCATCGGCCTGGGAGCCAGGAGGTCAGGGTTCGATTCCCTGTCAGGGCACAGGCCCGGGTGGCGGGCTCCATCCCCGGTGCAGGGCGGGCAGGAGGCAGCCGATCAGTGACTCTCATCATCGATGCTTCTCTCTTTCTCTCCCTCTCCCTCCCTCCCTTCCATAAAAATATGTTTAGAAAGAAGGATGATTATGTAAGTGATGCAGTCCCCACTGTGGTCCCAGCTGGCGGCCCGCCCGGGGCTGGTGGGTGGGAGAGGCCTCACCGTGCGGCCCCACGCTGGGCCCTCGCCCTGGAGCCCCACGGGCGGCGCTGTGAACGCCTCTCACTTTGCCCCACGGCTGCTCCCGGCGGACATGTCAGTCCCGGGCAGCCCTGGACTGAGGCGTCAGGCGGTCCTGTGCCAGCGCCCGGGCGGGTGCCGCGGCCTCATTGAGACAAACCGCACCACTCAGGGATTGCCCCGTCACAGCTGGCGCGGAGTGCCCAGCACACCCCGGTCAGGGGGAGGCGGTGGGCACGGGGGGCACCGGCCTGCGGAGGCCGGGCGCGGGCGGCCAGGGTGGTGCCCGGGTTCGCAGGAAGATGACGCAATAATGAAATGACTCAGTGGTTCTCGGACCCATTGCTAAACCGCTTTGCCCGCCTGGCGGTGGCTCGGTGATGATGCTGAGGGAGGGCTTTGTGGGCGAGGATGCCACCGGGACAAGCACACGCATGGAGGCTGCCCGCCCCGTGGCCGCGCCCCTCCCAGCTGAGCTCCCTGCCCTCCGGTCCGGGGTCGAGGGGCAGGAGGGGCAGCGGCTGCGATGGGACCCCCCCATGGTGTGTGAGACCTCGGAGGGGGGGCAGGGGGTTCCCGTGTCTGCCCAGCGCATTGTGAGCCTCGGGGTCCCGTCAGCAGGGGCCAGGGCTCTGGGGGAGCCGGCTGGGTTCGGTTTGCGTTTGGAGTGTGCCTCCTGCCCCTCACCCGGCTCAGGGTGTCTGCGGGGAGAGGCTCGGCCACAGAGCGATCGGGCCAGAGGCTCCAGTTGCAGCCCGGCCCGGGCGAGGGCGCGGGAAGCCTTATCTGGGAGCTCCGGTTTCCCTCGAGGCCGCCTCACCTAAGGAGTTTAACCCGGAGCTCAGGCGGACAAACGGTTTGACTCGGGGAGTGCTCTCTGGCCCGGCGTGCCCGGCTGCCTGCGAGGCCTCCGGGGCGGCGGCCCTCCCCCCTCTAATGCAGTCCTCCAGCCGCGCCTTCAGGCCCAGGGCAGTTCCTGCCCAACTTCCCCGAGCAGCACGTGTCTGGCTGCAGCCGCCCCCGAGGGGCGGGGCCGAGGGCTAGGACCATGGGTAGGACTCCTGTGGGCAGGCCTGTGCGTGACCCGGTGGAGACCGTCTTACACGCACACCTGCACCTGTGTGTGCGCTGGCCACCCAGCGGGCATTCGGGGCGGCCGGAGCTCAGAGGGGCAGCCGAGCCGGGGCTTCTGGGAAGTCCTCCGAAGGGCACAGGGGGGGGGGGGGGTCCCGAGGTGTCCGCTGTGGCCCTCGGGGGCCTCCACGCCGGAGAGAAGGAAGCTGGAGGCAGTGGCGCTGGTGGAGGCCCAATAGGCCGGGGAGGAGGTCGGGAGAGGCCAGGTCTGAGGGGCACACGTGGAGCCAGGGGCCCAGCCCCCCAGAAGCCGCATCCGGCAGAAACTCAGTCAAAACGTGTCCGTGTCAACACCGCAAGCCGCGGAGGGCGGAGGGCGGAGGGCGGAGGGCGGAGGGCGGAGGTCACGGCGGAAGTGAAAACCCTGCGATGCCTGGGCTGCCCAGCGACGGCCATCTCATCAGAAGACCGTCCGCCTGAGACCGTGTGGCCTTTACCAGGGGCCCCGGCGCCTCATCCCGTGCGGGCGGCGCGCTGGGCCTCCCTCCTCCGCTTAGTCCTTCTCGGTGCTGCCCAGCGCCGGGGACAGGCCTGACCCAGAGGTGCCCGCGAGCTCTGTGCGGGGCCTCTGGCTCAGGCCCCCGGGCCCAGGCCCGGACGGCTGGCCCGGCCGCACGGTGCCGGCGCTGGAGGAGAGCCAGAGGCTCCGGTTTGCCGGAGCTGCTCAGGCTCACGGCCCCTCGTTACCGGGCCCCCGGGGCTGCGCTGGGTGAGGGCGTCCGCACAGGGTCTCGCCTCGGCCCTCCTCGTGGCCCACGTCCGCTGCGCCCCGTCTCCGGTCGCCCCGCTCCTGCGACGTGCAGTGTGAGTCCCCGCCAGGGCAGAGACAGTGGCTCAGACGCACTGTGACCCTGCCCGGGTGACCTGGGAGAATCGGGCCGTCCTGTTAGCCCCACCAAGCGGGTCCTCAGCTGACTGCGGCTCCTTCTCCAAGTCACCCTGCCCTGTGGCGCCATCACTAGTGTGTTTCTTCATGTGGCAACGCATTCCCATTGGAACCCCGACAGGAGAGAGAGGCCCCCTACCTCCCTGTCCCCCGCCCCCGCCCGGCCTGGCTCCCCCCCCCCCTGGCCCCCTGAGAGCTGCGGACTGGGTTTGCCGTGATGCCAGCCTCACGCTGTGCCCAGTTTTGCTGCCACGAGTGGCTCGGCCACGGGGAGCTCGCCTGGGTGTCTGCACTCGGCAGGGATTGGCAGGGGGCGTGGGGGTGGTCCCTGAACCAGAGCCGGCCTCTGTTTCCCGTTTTTGTGCCGAGAACGCCAGTGTGCCACTCCCATGCCGTGGGCCCTGAGGAGGCAGCTGCCCTCACCAGGGAGCGCTGGGCGCACCGCACAGCGGGCGGCCGTGGCTGGTCCGACGCAGCCGGAGCCGTTCGGGTGCAGCTAACTTCCTGCTCGCCTGCCAGCCGCCTCCACCGGACGTGGGGACCCCGGTGCCGGCCTCTCCCTCGGGTCTGGGCAGAGCCTGTGCCTGTGGCAGGAGGGCCCCTGGGAGATGCCGCCCGCCTCGCTCCAGGCCCAGCGCCCAGCGCGCGGTTGGGGTGGAGCCGGCCGTGACCGCAGCGCCTCCTGGAGGAGAAGAGCCTCATCAGCAGTGCCACGTGCCGACCACACTGGCCGGATCACCGGGGCCTGAGCGTCACTAACGCGCAATCAGAGGCCCGCGATTCCTTCCCTTACTCTTCACCGCCTGTGGCCACCCCATCTCCGGGGGCTGGGGAGGGTGACCCCGGGTGCCGGGTGCGGGGTGTGTGTTTAGTGTGTGTGGAGCCAGAGGTGAGAGGAAGCGGTCAGAGGCCTGGCCGGTGGGCGGCCCAGTGAGAGCAGAGCCGGGCCGGGAGTCCGGGAGGAGCCGGGAAAGCGGATTGTTGCTCCACAGCCACCTGCCAGAGCCTCCGGCTCCCCTGGGAGGGGGCCGGCCCCCAGCCTCCTGGGAGCCGCTGTCCCCGCGCTCCGGACCATCTCCTGGGGGGGGGGGGTTGTCTTCTCTGGCCCCGTCCACGCACCAGCGTCCACGCACCAGGGTCCATGCACCAGCGGGCAGGCGCGGGCAGGTGCGGGTGGAGCGTGGCACTTAGGTCGGAGTTTGCCACTGACCGCGTGTACTGCAGCCCCGAGCGAGCCAGGGAGCCGGGCGGCTGGTGCGGAGGGAGAGCCGGGCTGGGGCGAGGGCCTGGGGGACGGGCCTGGGGCGACTCCAGGCTGCTGCCCCCGGAAATGGACCGTTGGTGGCCTCCGCCTCCCTCTCTCCTCCCCGGAGCGTCGGTAACACAGAAGCCGGTTTAATCACCTAATGGCCGGACACCCGATGCCGGCAGCTCCGGCCGAGGCGGCCGGTAACCGCACCGACACCGAGCCTGGCCCGGCCTCGCCGCCTCGCACCCGCGGCTGCCCTTTGCGGCCATGAAATATGCATGCGGCCGCCGACAGCCGTAAAGGGCGCAATTAGCCCGTAATCCGAGCGCCGGGCGGCCGCGCCCGCGGCTCCCATTAGTTAAATGCATTTTGTTCGTCCTCATCCCATCAAATCAACCAACACTCCCTTTAATTGGCTCATGAATTAAACAGCCGCCGCATTACCATTTAATCGCCGGTAAACAGTCACCGGCCCGTTAGCGCCCGCGCTCATTAGTTCCCTAATTCCCGCCCACGGAGGGCCCGCGGAAGGTGGCGGAACAGAGCGCCCGGGGCAACACGGGAGCGGGCGGGGGCCGAGTGCGTTTGTCAGAGGCTCCGTCTGCGAGCTGTCACAGCCTGGCCCAGCCCGCTCCCCGCGGCGGGAGTGACGGGCGGGTTCGAGCGGAGGCTTGTCAGCCGTCTTTAAACATCAAGCCGGCGGGGAAACCGAGCCGGTGTAAATTAATTCCCGTCTCGGCCCCCCCCCTCGCCCCCATGAATATTTCATGGCGGGCAGCATAAATATTAATCCTAATAGCTCTGCACCGCGGTTATTATTTCTGTTTTATGACAAATATTCATAAAATATTCAGGACCCTCTTTAGAATATTTACACACTTGACGGTGAACTTGCCCGGATTCCCGGGGACGCGGTCAGCACATTGGGGTTCTCTCGGCCGACTTTGCCCCCTTAATCATTGCCGCAGGCTGTCAGACCCGGGTTTTCCGAGGCGGAGCGGACCCTGGGATCAGAGGTGACGGGCGTCCGCCCTCCCGTCTGTGAAAGGGGAGCACCCGCATCCCTACCCCTGGGCGGCCGACACGCTCCCCTGGGCTGCCCCTCGCCGGGGTCTGTTCCCCTAACCCAGAGCCCTGGGGCACCCAGCTCAGCAGAGAGATCAGAGCAAAACCCGGGAGTGTTTCTTGCCCCCGATTGTCCCCCATGGAAGCGGCTCAGTCCAGTGGTCCGGCCTGGATGGCAATGCCAACACCGCAGGGCGGGTCTCGGTTCCCTGGAGGGCTCACCACAGACCTGGCACAGGGCAGGCACCGATTAATGCCTGATGCCTGAAATAGATAGTAAGCAGCCACGGGAGACTCCAGATGGTAAGATGTTTTAAGTCTTAAAATGTAAGAGCACACCAAGGTGTTTCGCCCGGTCAGTGTGGCCCAGGGGTTGAGCGTCGGCCCGTGAACCAGGAGGTCCTGGTTCGGTTCCTGGTCAGGGCACAGGCCCGGGTTTCGGCTCCATCTCCAGTGGGGGGCGTGCAGGAGGCAGCTGACCAGTGATGCTCTCTCACCATCGATGCTTGTCTCTCCCTCCCTTCCTGTCTGAGATCAGTGAGATGGCCTTAAAAAGAAGGCGCCAGCAGGCAGGAAGGAGGCGTGGTGGCCAGCTCCGCTGACCGGGGGCCCGTCTGTCCGCAGGGTCTTCTTCCTGAACGTGCCCTTAGACTCGGTCATGGAGCGGCTGACCCTGAGGAGGACGGACCCCGTCACCGGGGAAAGGTTTGTGCAGCCCCCTCCTCCACCCCCGCCCTCACCCTCAGCCCTGCACCCGCCCCCGCCCCCACCCCCACCCCCTCCGCCACCCCAGCCCCGGGCGTGGCTGTCGGAGCTCTGGGCCAGGCCCCTGGGGCCTCCTCTCCCGCCTGGCTGACCGATGCTCGGCGGGAAATCCAGGGCAGCACAGTGGCTGCCGGCAGAAGCCTCTGGAAAGGGGTGCGTCTCCCCGGCTCCTCAGGGCAGCCTCTGTTCCCCTCTGCCGGGAGGACAAACAGGAAACTAACGTCTGAGCCCTCAGCAGTCCTGGGGACGGCCCCTGGCTGTCCGGGCAGCGGCTCCGGCCCCAGGGTGGGCCCCATGGCCTCGGACCGGCGTCCCCTGGGCCTGTCACTGGGCCTCACAGCGACACTGCACACACACACACACACACACACACACACGCACACGCACACGCACACGCACACGCACACGCGCAGGCGAACTGTTCACCCCTGAGCCTTCCCTCGGCCACAGGAGTGATCTCTGCGATTTGCTCTGTGGCCTGACCGGGCACAGGCCCTGAGCCCGTGTTGAATGCAGTTTCAAGTCCCTGCAATCACAGAGGGGCAAAGCTCCTGTCCTGGGTCAGCCACGTTTCTTGGCAACCAGGACCACGTTTCCTAGTAACCAAGACAATGTTTCTCAGTAACCAGGAGCATGTTTCTCGGTAACTAGGACCATGTTTCTTGGCAACACGGCAGGGGAGAAGGGGCCCCTGTCCGACTGTGGGCCAACCTGGCCGCCACCACCGCCGCCCGGCTCTGGGCGCACCCTGGCGCAGAGGGAGCACTCCCGGAGCGGAGGGAGGAGGGGCAGACAGAATACCAGCGTTTTTCTAACTCTAGGCCTGACCTCTGCGCAGACCCATCGTGTGTGATGGCCGTCATGTGGCCTGGGCCTCCCCCGGCACTGACCGCATCTCCCCTCCCCAATCTCCCTGAGCGCTGGGGTCTGCCTGTGGGTGGAGGTGATAGGTGCAGTGCCGAGGGCGAGGGGCGGGGCAGCAGCGAGGGGAGATGGGTTTGGGCCGCCCCTGCTCTGGGCCGGGACCCGGTTTCGGGCCCATGGCTCCCGCGCCGGGCTGCGCACAGAGCCGGGGGCAGGACAGAGGCCCCTCCCCCCTGCCGCCCGGGCGACCGTGGCTCCTGCCCCCCGCTCCCCTGCAGGTACCACCTCATCTACAAGCCGCCCCCCACCATGGAGGTGCAGGCCCGGCTCCGGCAGAACCCCAAGGATACCGAAGAGCAAGTCCGGTTCGAGATGGACGTGTTCTACCGGAACTCGGCGGAGCTGGAGGAGTTCTACAAGCAGGCCATCACCCTCAACGGGGACCAGGACCCCTACACCGTCTTCGAGTACATCGAGAGCGGGATCACCCATCCGCTGCCCCAGAAGGGCCCCTGAGGCCCGGCAATAAAGAGTGTGGGTGCCGCCTGGCCTGCCGCCTCGGTGTCCTGGGGTGGCTGTGCTCTGGCGGGGAGCACAGGGCGGGCAGAGCCCGGGGGCGGGAAGCAGCGTGGAGGCGCAGGCCGGTGGCTGCGGCTCAGTCCCACCGAGAGACTGAACACTGGAGAGTGACTGAACCAGACGGGACCCTGAGGAGCCGCCTGGTGCTGTGGGCCCGGGCCCGGCTCCCAGCTCTCAGTAAGCACCCACAGGACGGGTGGGTGCAGGCAGGGCTCCGGGAGGAGGACTCACTCTGTCTGCACTGCCCCTCCCCGTCCCCTCACTCTGGGGCCACCCCCCTCCCCCCCTCCCTGTTCCGGACCCCGGAGCAGAGCCCACTGCTCTGGAACTGGCCGGAAACACCATTTGGCTGTAAATACTTAGCCGAAGAGCAGTCGTGGGGAAGCGGACTTTTTTGTTTTGTTTTTGTTCATCCTCACCTGAGGATATATATATAGTTTTACATTGATTTTTAGAGAGAGTGGGAAGGGGAGAGAGAGAGAGAGAAACATCGATGTGAGAGACATCTATTAGTTGCCTCCCACACATACGTGCCCGGACCAGGGCTGGAGACCAAACCTGCAACAAGGCGTGTGCCCTTGACCAGGAATCAAAGCCAGGACCCTTCAGTCCACAGGCTGACGCTCTACCCACTGAGCCACCCTGCCAGGGCACACAGTCGTTTCTTTAGTTACCACCTGCTTTCTGGGGCAGCCCACACCGTTGGCTCCCCCCAGAGCAGTCCCACCCTGCCTCCCTGCACCCCTGCCCCCCTGCACCCCTGCGCCCCTGGGGCAGCAGTCTGAGGCAAGTGATGTCCGCCAGGAGCAGGGGCTGCAGAGGAAGCAGCCTGGGTCCCGTGAGGCTGTGTGGCCTCAGGTGAGCCGCTTAACCTCTGGGGCTTGTAAAATGAGAGAAGCAGTCCTGCCTCCTGGGCAGCACCGAGCAGGCCCTGTGGGGTGGCCTGTGGGGTGGCCTGTGGGGTGGCCGGAGCGGCAGGCTGAGGATGGGGCCGCGCCCCGCCGGGCACGGACCCGCCCACAAGCCCTGCCGCCTCCTCCCCAGGCTCTGGGAGAGCCGGACGTCTCCGAAGGCTGCGGTGGGAGGGGGCGGCCCGTGGACGGACAAGAGCTCAGCCACCTATGGCGTCGCTGTCCATCCCTCCGTGGCCACTCCTTGGGCCAGGACCCAAGTCCCAGGGCTCCCTGTGAGGGCGGCGTGGCACCTCCTCCCCCCAGCAGGTGAGGGGAGCTGTGGGAAGGCACCCCGTTTCCCCAGGCCCTGGCATCCCGGCCCCTCCCCTGGCATTGACTGCACGTGGGCTCAGCTCCGGGTTCACTGAGATGCACTGGGCGGCCACTGGGTGGGCCAACCAGCTCCGCTCCTGTAGGCCGCTGCCTAGGACCCGCCTGGGACCCGCCTGTGACCCGCCTGGGACACGCCTAGGACATGCCTGGGACCTGCCTGGGACCCGCCTGGGACACGCCTAGGACATGCCTGGGACCTGCCTGGGACACACCTGGGACCTGCTGGGACCCGCCTAGGACACGCCGGGAACAGAAGGCCCACCCCTCCCTGCTCGGCAGGTGGCGCCCCGCGGGCCTCGAGCGCTGCTCATTGGCTGCAGATGGAGGCCTAACTGGGCGGAGGCGCGTCTTTAGCATCCTGCTCCCCGCCGCTGCCACCGCCTGGTGGTCTGGGCGCTTCCTGCTGCCGAGGGGCAGGGCCTGTCACCGAGGCCGGACTCACTTGCCAGAGAGCACGTCGTTCCAAGGCCGCCATGACTGTAAGTCTTCGGTTCACTTTCGGCCTCTTTTATCGTAAATGGTCACCACAAACTGCCCCCTCGCTTGTGTCTGGGTTAGAAGTCCCCTTCCTCCTGCTCCCCCCCAGGGGGACATCCAAGCGGTGCGGGGCCCTGTGGGGTGCCCACCCCCACCTGCAGCCGCCACAGGTGTTTCTCAGTCCGCTCAGGCCCAGGAACCTGGGAAGAACGGGGGCAGCTGTCGGCTCTCTGGGCGCCGCAGGGAGGAGAGGACGTCTGAGGCAGCGAGGCCCCCTCCTCGCGTCCAGCACGTTCATCCAGTGCCCACGGTGTGCCCCCACGGGGAATGCCGAAGGGAAAAACGGGACAAAGATGTCAGAAATGAGAAACAAGAGAGACCACCTGAGACCCACCTCTGCCCTTGGGGCCAAGGCAACATCTCTGTCCTCCCAGCATGCACCTCTTTGCTTAGGCCCTAGGACTGTGGTCGGCAAACTGCGGCTCACAAGCCACACTCGGCTCTTTGGCCCCTTGAGTGTGGCTCTTCCACAAAATACCGCGGCCTGGGGGAGTCTATTTTGAAGAAGTAGCGTTAGAAGTTTAAGTTTAAAAAATGTGGCTCTCCAAAGAAATGTCAATCGTCGTCCTGTTGGTATTGGGCTCTGTTGTTTAATGAGTTCTCAGACCACGGGCCTAGGGCATCCGGCAGGCTACTGGCACGGTGGCGTGGTTAGGACCGCCCTGGAGATGTGCCTTTTCGTTCTAACGACAGCGCTGGCCTCTACCTGAGACATCAGCGGAGATGGCTCAGTGGGAACCGGCGGGACTCATGGGGGATCCCCTCGGGGAGATGGAAGTGACTTGGGGGCTGATTTTGAGGCATCTGAGGGTTCAGAGGCAAGAAAAGAAAAGCATGTTAACTAATCATGGGACATGCTTTCATTTAAAAAAAAATAGAACTATCACTGCATTATAAATATTTTATTACTAAAATGTTACTTATTTTAAAAATCATACAACAGCTGGGACCGGTTTGGCTCAGTAGATAGAGCGTCGGTGTGCGGACTGAAAGGTCCCGGGTTCAATTCCGATCAAGGGCATGTATCTTGGTTGCGGGCACATCCCCAGTGGGGTGTGTGCAAGAGGCAGCTGATCAATGATTCTCTCTAATGGCTATTTCTAACTCTCTGTCCCTCTCAATTCCTCTCTGTGTAAAATCAATAAAATATATTTTTTTAAAAATCATACAACAGAAAGGTATCTGATAGTGAAACTCCCATCCTCACTACGATAAAACCCATTACTGTCATTTACTATTGTAGAAATGACCCAAGTGAGAGGTTTGGAGTGAACGGATGGATGGACAGATGGACAGGTGGCCAGATGAGGGGGCATGAACGCCAATGGAATTATTGCCCTGTAACTTTTTAAACAACTTTTTTTTTTCCTTTATTGATTTTTAGAAAGAGAAGGATAGGGATAGAGAGATAGAAACATTGATGAGAGAGAACATCATTGATTGGCTGTCTCCTGCACACCCCCTACTGGGGACTGAGCCTGCAACATGAGCATGTGCCCAGAATGGGAATCAAACTGGTGACTTCTTGGTTCCTAGGTTGACCTTAACCACTGAGCAACAATGGCTGTTTTTTGTTTGTTTGTTTGTTTTACTGTGGTAAGAATACAGCATGAGGTCTACTCTCTTAACAAGTTTTTCAATAATGTGGACCATACAGTGTTGTTCACTATGGGTTTATCCCTAGAGTAGGTCACATTGATTATGATGTATTGTAAGTGCAGTTTGATGATACTTTATTTTGGGTTTTTGCAACTGTTATTTGGGTTCCCATCAAAGCAGACCCTGAGACGAGACTGGCTTCAGCACGGGTGTGGTGGGATGGGAGACAGGACAGGGAGAGGGCCAACACCTGTAGGTAACAGGCAGGCCACCGCTGTGGGCACTGGGGGGCAGTCCCCCTGGGCTCCTCCATGGGCAGCACCCCTCAGAACCATCCGTCCCAGAGACCAGGCTCACCCATCATTCCCACCCCGCTGTTTTGGAGTCACCCCAAGGAACAGTGACTCCCCAACACGACTGCCATCTCACAACCAAGCAAGTGCGTAGGGTACCAGCACAGGCACATGCTCGGGCGCAGACGCTGTCAAATGAGGACCTGGCCGCAGGGCCGGGAGGGGCAGGAGTGGCTCCTGCCAGGCCCCCCCCCCCCCCCCAGGCTGCCCACAGCGAGGCAGCTCCGCGTGGCGTAAGGAGGGGCCGGCATTATCTGTGACGCAGCCTGAGAGGGTCCGCACACAGCCCCAGAGCTCACCAGCGCCCACTGTGCCCCTCACGGGCTGCAGGAGGAACAGGACCAAACCTCACACCAGGGAAAAGCGACAGGCGTTGCAGACATGCTCAGGCAGAAACCCATTTCAGGTTCCCATGACCCCCTGGGGGCTCAGAATCCCTACACCCACCAAGCCTCAGAGCGTGGCAGGGAGGCACGGTTCTCCAGGGGTCCCAGGGAATGGTTCGGGGCCACGCCTTCTCCCAGAGCGGGTGTTCAGGCTCCAGACTCGGTGGCTGGGCAGCTTGCACCACATCCAGGCTGCTGCTTCTGCCAGCTCCTGCCTCCTGGGCCACCAGCGCCCAGTGCGGCCGGAAGTGATGCTCAGTGAGCGGTGCTTGGTGGCTGCAGTGACGGGGTCTCCCGTCGCCAGCTCGCTCCCACCGTTTCCACCAATTAATCAGCTCCAAGTCGCACTGCCCCTCCTTTTACGGCGACATTTCTTTCACTGCTCAGAACTCTTTATCTTACATCTTCAGCAGTCTCAGGATACGTTTAGGTATATTTTTTTGCATCTTATTTATCCTGTGTGGTGTGTCTAGCTTTCTGGTTGTTGTGAGCGGGAGTGCTGGTCTGAGTTCAGGTTTACTGTGGTGAAATTATTGCAGCAGGCACTTGGTTTTCTGTGACTACCAGGTACCGTTTACCTGCTGTGGACAATGTGTGGTCTAACATATTACTGATGCTCTGTTGACCGTTTCCCCCTATGTTCCTCATGTGTTCTCGGGAGAAAACCGGAGGCTGGATGGACTCCGAGGTGGTGGCCAATGGCCATTTCTCTCCCGCGCAGCTTCTCCTGCTGCTGTCAGGCTAGAGGCTTCTGGGCGTCTCCACCACTCATGCACACCTGGTAAGAGATGCACACAACATGCAAGTGATTCTGTTATCTTTTAATTTTGAATAAAAAGTTGGCTGTGGTAACAATACTAGTGGCTCTGCATACAAAACACGTTTGAGGTTATTTCATCACATTTTTACAAAACTGCCGCTATGTACAGCACTAGATATTCACAGCAACTTTACAGATTCTAAGGACTAGAATCCAACGAGCAACAGGGAAATCCAAAATGGAGAAAAGCTAACCACCAGTGGTCTGTCGTCAGCTAGGGAGATGGAGGGCAGCTGACTGGCAGAGACAGCGGGTCTGTGGCGCCTTCTTTAGTGAAAATGGGGCTACACATGGGCAAACCCCCTCCGAGTCGTCCACTCCGTTTTCTCTACACTCTCCCCCCCGTCAGCCTCCCCGGAAACCAAGCCCAGGTGAGAGCAGCTCAGGACGCGGTGCCTTACGCGCAGGAAGGAAGGCTGCTGGTGCCGAGATGGCGCCCTCCGGGGCACCCCAAGAAGCTCAGTTCATCCCAGGAAAGGAGTCGACCCTCTTCCAGTCCCGTTCTTAGCAGGCCTGAGCGCCCGGAAGTGAGCCGCCCCCCTGACAGGAGGCGGAGCTCCCAGCCCGCTCCGGCCACAGCCGTTTCCTGTGTGGGCGCTGGACTTTGGTGCCGCGGGAAGTACCGAGAGGAAACGGACAGTTCCTGCCCATGAGGAGCGTACAGTCTAACAATGAATACCATGTACACATGTGCGATGGAGGAGCGGCCATTTTTCTGGATGGCGGGACATTCCAAGCAAAAGGTGTTATTGTTCTTCAGTTATCATTTAAACACAAAGAGTTAATAACACACCACCTGGTCAGATGGCAAAAAATTTTTTAAATCTCCCTTTTATAACCTTATGTTTTTAAATGCCTATTCTTTTTATTTAAAAAATGTCATCTGTAAACATACAAAAATTCAGAGCAGAACACAAAGATTATAGCATGGGCGCTGCGTAGACAAACTACATATCAGTACACACAACACAGACTTCCTTCTCTACACAATTATTTTTTTATAAACAAGTCTGATATTCCCTTTCATACATTAAAGTACAGATCTGAGTCAGTCTGGAAAAGACTTCACTGATTTTTGCATTTAATTCTAACTAGTACCCAAGCACCTGACCCCACGGATGAAGTTAGCTACGTGACAGACGGATGAAGTCTTACAGCCTCAAGGCCTCACAGCCTCTGGGGCCTCTAATGCGACCACTTTACGATATTCCTGTGCAGGCAACAGGAGCTCATGGCGGTGAAGTAAACAGCTCTGACCTTATAAATACACACAACCTCCTGAGCTCTGAAATGTATTGTACCTCCCCACCCACTGACAGCATTTCAACCAGACAGCCTGCACCCCTGCTCTGTGGGCATGAGAGGTCCACCTGCCCCTTTTCAACTCCCCTACTCCTGGAATGCACGGACAGACAGCGGGTGGCAATCTCAGCAGTACTGCTCTGACCAAACTCACTCCCCGAGAGGGTAGTTACCACTCAGAGGACAGGCAAGCTACGAAAAGCTGAGCCATCCCGCTGGATAGAGACTGGGAGAGGAAGATTCATACACCGAAAGGATTAAGTTCTTCACAGGACACCTTTAAGCCGTTCCCCTTAAATCTGTTCATTTTGGCCCAGCCGGTTTTGCTCAGTGGACAGAGCATCGACCAATTCCGGCCACGGGCACAGGCCTGGGTTGTGGGCTCGATCCCCAGTGGGGGGCGTGCAGGAAGCAGCCAACCAAAGATCTCTCTCATTGTGGATTTCTGTCTCTTTCTCCCTTCCTCTCTGAAATCAATAAAAATACGTATTTTTAAAAACCTGTTGCTTCACACCAAGTGTTCAGAAACAGCTGTGTCTTAGGCTGTGTCTGCACGTGGGAGGCTGCAGCCCCTCGGCCAGTGACAGTGCTGCAGACGGAGCGCAGGCCCGGGACAAGCACAGCCCGCACACCCACAGCTTCACCCGGCACGAGGCTACAGGACTGAGATCCGGGAAGCCACGCTACACGTGCACCTCTGACCTCACAGGGCACAGGCACGGTCCACGTGCTCCGGAATCAGCGCGAGCAGAGATCATGTCAGCAGACGTGACGTTAACTCCAAAAGCCCCTTTCCGATTCCAGAGGAACAGCTGAAGGTGAACACCCTGTCAGAGCTGCCAACGGATACCTGCACTAAAACCAGGCGCGGGTTAGAGCCTGGGGGAGGGGCTCTGGACGCACTGCCGCCAGCGCCTTGTTGACCCCCCGGCGGCAGAAGGGCGGCTTAAGCGCTACGGACGGTCACAAGAAAGGCCCCGCCAGGCAGCGGCTGGAGGCTGTCCGTGTGGGGCTTACACTGTCTCACTGTGTGTGCTGCCCAATCCCCAACGAGAAAAAGGGCAGAAGATGCCTGTCCTTAGAGAAGTGGAGGCGCCTGCCCTGGCTGGCGCGGCTCGGCTGGCTGGCTGGCATCCCGTGCACCAAACGGTCCATGTTTGATTCCCAGTCAGAGCTCGTACTAGGGTGCAGGCTCATGTGCGAGATGGGGCATGTGCGAGAGGCAACCAACGGGTGTCTCTCTCTCTTCCTTTCTCTAAAACGCATGTCCTCAGTGAGGGTTACAATGCAGTCCTCTCAGCTCCTCCCTCAGGCCGGGGGCTCATCTCCAGGGACGGGGGTGGGAATTTGGGCGGCAGCAGGTGGGGCTTCTGTCCCTGGGGAGAAGCGTGTTCTGGTAAAAGAGTGGCATGATTATTCCTACACAGACACACAAATAATTCATTAGGGAGGCCCCTTCAGTGAACGCCTAATAATTCCGTCTCCCCCAAACGCACAACTGCTTTAAAAAAAAAACACTTAACATCTTAAATGGCAGCAGTGCCACATTCTCCGACAATAAAGCTACCGGTTCTGAGTAGCAACAAATCCTAAGTGAAGCGGAGCATTCATGATTATTAACACCGCAATGACTCTTTGACAGGATCCCAATTGTTACTGTCACATTTGTGGGGGAAGTGACACGGCTACAGGCAGAAAGCGTCTGCAACCACACACCTGCGCTGCGCGGAGTTTTACTGCTGACTGTCCTCTTTCTGAAAATCAACTCAACGTGCCGACACGGAAGGCTGGATCGAGCTGCACTTGAAATTACCACCAGAATAAGCAGCAGCAGGTGAGGCAGACGCTGTTCATGAAGGACACAGAGTAGAAGCAGGAGCGGTGGCAGTCAGGCAAACTCATGCAGGATGAGTCAGAATGGCAGCACTGATGGGCACCGGTCCCCAGGACCTGACCGGAGAGACCCAGCACTGTCGCTCCAGCATGGCTACTTTTTGTTTTACGTTGTAAAACCAATGAACGTCGAACATCTCTTAGCCAGAGACACCTGTGGGCCAGAGCAGGGGCTCTGTGGAGAAACTCTCAGCTCGCCAAGCAGTTGCCCACCTGCTGTGCCGGGTGCAAGCGCCTGCTGTCTGTCTGGCAGTCTCTAGGCAAACTCTGGCTGGACAGACATGAACCTTCTGCAAATGTCCATATTAAAACACCCCAAGATTTAATACTGGAAGGAGCGAGCACTCCTCTGTGCACAGATGGCTCGCTCGGCACCACAGTTGGGTCTGAAGCGGGCGTGGCTGCCTGAGTGAGCACCCGAGTCCTTACACACGGCCCTGGGGCAGGAAGCTGGTGACACGGAAATCATTCAGTGCCACAGTTACCCCTTCACAAGTCACTGGGCCTTTGGACACACTAAACCCAGTCTTAGTCTTGGCTTCGACCTCTTAAAAATACAGAGTTTAGGAAAATGTTTTCAGACGAGGTTTGGCGGATTCGGTTCTGTGGCTGTTTGCTGGGCACAGCAGCGGGCCCTGCGCTCAGACACTGTGAGCATCTGCTGGCCACTGGCCACCACGGGCCGGCCACCTCCGCTCTCCGAGCCACAGGCAGTTCCAGACCCAGGCCAGGCTTCACCCTCACGCAGCCCACAGGCCTTCTCCAGTCTCTAGAAATCTGTTCCTGGGATGACAGGGCCTTTGTCCAAACTGCTTCAGTCAAGACGCTGTAAAAGCAAGTACTCCTTGCTGAGCAAGGAGGGGGGCTGACGTTCACCTCGAAATGAATGGGCTCGGCTCCGTCTCGCACAGACAGCTCTGGTCCGCAGAGACAGAAGCAGCGCCCCTCCCTGCGCAGGCAGACCCAGTGCAGCCCTCTCTCCAGCCGGAGTGTTCCCCACAGATCACGCCCTGTCTGCTCCTCCACGGCCGGTCAGAAGACGGGAGAGTCACAGAATGGGCAGGGGCTCTGCAGCAGCCTCTTGATCCAGTCAGGGTCTGCAAGGAAGACAGGCGCTGAGCGGGGGCTCAAAAAGGGCCTGCGGGATGTCGGAACGAGCTGCAGTGTCCAGGCGGCATTCTGCCCCCTCTGTGCCCCTGGACAAAGCCCCCGCCCCAACCTTCTAAGTGAGGATGGGCTAACCTGTGGCCCCCAAGCTAAGGCATTTCATCCTTCTGTAATGAGAGAGGAAAACGAGTGAATGAATTTACTCAGTTCAAAGGACTATATTTTTTTTCACAGCGTATCAATTAAAATATTTCATAGATTGCCGAAACCGGTTTAGCTCAGTGGGTAGAGAGTCGGCCTGTGGACTGAAAGGTCCCAGGTTCGATTCCGGTCAAGGGCATGTACATTGGTTGCGGGCACATCCCCAGTAGGGGGTGTGCAAGAGGCACCTGATTGATGATTCTCTCTCATTGATGTTTCTAACTCTCCATCCCTCTCTCTTCCTCTCTGTAAAAAATCAATAAAATATATTAAAAAATAAAGAAAGAAATAAAATATTTCGTAGGCATTATCATGTGCAGTTTCATTCAAATGTAATGTAGACACATCAGGTAAAGAACTGTGGGCATCTTCTGAATGAATGACTTATAGAAGCAGATTGGCAAACTTACACCTAACATGCAGCACGGACCTGAACAGGACATATGATCACGGTTTTAGTTAGCTGTGGCTGCCTGACCCGGCCGCCATGCCCCCCCCGCCCCACGGCCGGAGGCTCACTCACCTTCCGGAGTCGGGTGGCGGGCAATGCTGTCGTGGAGCAAACACCTTCTGTATATCAGGCTCTGGCAGGACTGGTAGGTTAAAAAGCACCTGCAAGAGGCCATGGCAGCGTCAGTTCTGCCAACACCAGAAAGCGGCAGTGCCGAGGGTGACGCACCAGCCACACTGGAAGCACGTTCACCAAGGAAAGGGCAGGCTTGTTCACAAATCCATGGCAACCCACATCCCTCTGCAGCTGCTGGGCCCCCACTCAGGGATGCGCCTGTCCGTTCCCCAGCGACAGACAGGTGCTAACACAGCCGGTCACGTGTTCAGCTCTGGGAAACGTTTGTTCCTCCCTGGCTGTGCTTGTATGCTGACAGCTGACCACATAACACACTGAAAACTGTTCTTGTGAGTGATGGCATGATTGGGTGCGGGCACTATGTTTAAGAGTCTCACAGCACAGGGGGACCTGAAGGAGGCAGAAGACAAAGCGAATGGTGTGAAAAAGAAGGGCGGGAACCAACGTGCCCAGGCTCAAGCCCCCGAGCCCCCTCCCCCAGGACCAGCCAGGCGGGCAAGGAGATGGGAAGGAGTGCTTTTGGGTCTGCAGGGAGGTTTTCCCAAGAGACAACAGTTTTTAAGCTGAGCAGCCAAGGAGCAGAAAATGAAGAGGAAGAGGAAGAGGAAGGAGAAAGAGATTCCAGTGGCTCCCTCTGAGTGACGTGGGTGCACAGGAGGCAGCTCACAGCTGGTGAGAGCAGCGCCCTCTCTCGTGGAGCAAGGATATGGAGGCGTCCTGGCCTGACTCCAATCCACAAACATGAGGCTACCTTTCGTCAGAGAACCCATCGGAGACTGTCTGCATGGCAGTCACTCCTGGGAGCTCTGCAGGCGGCACCAGCTCTAGCTCTGCATTCACCACCGTGTGACGGGCAAATGAGCTGCCTTCCCCAGCAGCCAGGGTCCTCCTCCGCAGAAATGGAAATCACCAGGGTCCCACGCACAGCGGCTGTGATAACAGTGA
This sequence comes from Pipistrellus kuhlii, assembly GCF_014108245.1. Taxonomy (NCBI): domain Eukaryota; kingdom Metazoa; phylum Chordata; class Mammalia; order Chiroptera; family Vespertilionidae; genus Pipistrellus; species Pipistrellus kuhlii. Next base: position 548,741 of record NW_023425571.1, read on the forward strand.
CTCAGGACACGCACACGCTCAGCAGAGCGCCTGCCAGGCCACTGGTGCTCGAGATGCCGGCTGCTGATCCTGTCCTGAGCTGCTGCTGCCAACGGACATCAAGTCCGTGAAGCAGCCAGCCAAGGAGGAAGGGTCAGAGGCCGGGAGGGAAGCAGGGAGAGCTCTGTGCAGGGAGCCAGTGATGGGGGTGCTTGTAGAAGAGGGGAGAAGGAAGAAGCAGGAAGAGGAAGAGAAAGGGAAGAGAAGGAAGAAGAGGAGGAAGGAAGAGGAGAAGGCAGAGGAGGAGGAGGAGGAGGAGAAAAAAGAAGAGGAGGAGGAGGAGAAGGAAGTTGCCCACTGTGTCCACAAAACAGACACACTGAGGTGGGAGTGGGACTGAGGGCAGGGGAGGAGGAGGATTCTGCCTTTTATTATCAAGTTAATCAAAAGAAGTACATCAGTGCTTTTATACTGCACTAACTGTGACAGGTATCACTTTAGTAATGGTCATTTTTAAAATGTAATGCTACTCCAATGAAACAGCACTCCCCACAGGAAGCAATGCCTGTGTGTGCCAGGCAGGAGGCCTCGCCGCTGAAGGCCCTGGCTTAGGGCAGCCGGAAGCAGACCCCTGTGCCAGGCCTGGTAACAGCAGCTTCTCTGGGCAGCTAGGTCTGAGGCAGGGCTGGCGGGAGCTTACCGGAGCCAGATGTGGCCGTTGGAGCAGACGGCCTGCTTGCGGTCCGTGAAGGGCAGGATCTCCTTGCACAGGCTGCAGTGCTCGGGGAAGGTCTGCTTGTTCATCTTCTTGGAGATGTGGCCGATCAGCACCTGGGAGAAGCAGTGGGCGGTGAGTGGGGCACGGGGCTGCCGGGCACAAAGGGAACCCCACGCCGCTCTGCATCCCCGACGGGAGAGTCCATCTCCATCACGCTGCCCGGGAGGTGAGACCAGGCCATCAGCTGTGCCACTGGCTGAGGGGAAGCGGCTTTCAGGGCCCTGACAACAGGGTGGACGGAACCCACTAAAGCAGTTCTCAACATTCCTAACGCCGCAACCCTTTAATACAGCTCCTCATGTGGAGGTGACCCCCAATGATAAAATTGTTTTCGTTGCTACTTCATAACTGTCATTTTGCTACTGTTGTGAATCGTAATGTAAATATCTGTGTTTCCGATGGTCTTAGGCGACCCTGCTAGTGGTTCTCAACCTGTGGGTCTCAACCTGTAGGGCCTAAGGTGGGGGAGAGCCTCAGTGGATCTCACACTGCAGGCGACCAGACAGAGCAAGTAGGTAAGACCCCCTTCAAAACGCCGGTCAACTGTGGGGAACGGCAGGTGTAGAGGGCCGTCTACACTTGGAGCTCCAGTGTAAATGGGTTAAAAACGACAAAGGACATGAACTGCTAGTGAGACAAGATGTTTCTGAAGGGCTGGGGTTCCCATCCCAGTGATACAGCCACGAACGTTTTTCCAACAAAGGAATGAAGTGGATCAGTGTTCTTGAGACTTTCACTGCTGAAGCAGTATAACCGCAAGACCAAAGCAGAGAAAGGGGAAGCTGACATTGGCCTGTGGTTCCCTCTGCGCGCCCCTTCCCCCCCAGGGTCCCTCAACTACCGAAAACACGTGGAAGCACAAACCGAGCTTCAGAAATTCAATGGAGTCCCACAGACAGCAGGCCTGGCAGGCTCAGCGTTCTGCCAAGCAACACCCACCCGCGCTGTGCGGTCGTCATACTCCTCGTCGGACATGAGGAAGTCGCAGAGCCCCCTGGTGGGCACGCTGGTGTTCTCCGTGATCCAGGTGTGCAGGTACACTTCCCCCAAGACCCGCTTCATGTGCTCCCTGGTCAAGTGCATCTCCACAGCTTCGATCTTCCCCTGGATCTCCAGCAGTTTCTCCTCCATCGGCTCGTGGCCTCCGGCGTCCCCAGCCTGGGTGAGCGAGTCATCCGCCGGGTCGTCCGGGTCCCCCTCTTTGCTCTTCTCCTGGAGGCCCTGCTTGGCCGCCGGCCTGGAGGACGTGCCTTCTTCTTGCTCGTCCTCGGCGGGGCCCAGCCCAGGGGAGTCGACCGGTAAGGTCTTGGCGTCCTCCTTGGTGGGCTGCCACAAGGCTTCGGACGGGGCTTTCTGCATCGACTGGTACAGAATCCTCAGGAGGAAAAGTTTAAAGCGCCAAAAGTAGGTGGCCCCGCTGCTCTCGATCTTTTTTTCCAAAGCTTCTTGTAAAAACGGAGGGATGTATTTATCTTTCAGAATCTTCCAGCGTACGAGGTCTAGTAAGTCTACCTGTTTAAAGAGGTTCTGAACCGAAGATTCCAGGAGCTGAGCAGCTGCCTCTTCAAAAGTTTTGAGAGCAACGAACTGGACCTGGTAGTTCTTGCTCACGGGGTGGAGGCCGTTGACCATGCCCTCAGTCGTAATGACGGCCAGGTACGCCCCGCACGGGCTCACCGCTATCCCGTGTGTCCTCACGGGGCCGAACACCTCTGACAGCTTAATCAGCTGGTGTTCAAACTTCAAGGCGACGTCAGTGAAGATGGGAATCAGCTGCCTCACCTTGCCGTCACTGGAGCAGGTGTACACTGTCCCGTTCTGCTTGTCGGCCGTCATGGAGACGATCGGCAGGGAGTGGAGGCCCGTGACGTGGGAGTTGTGGACGTTCAGACCTGCTTTGGAGATGAGGAGGAGACACCAGAACACGTAGGGCCCTCTGGCGGCCACCACCAAGCTGCAGCTGCACTTCTGGTAAGGGTGGTAGAGCGGGACGCACTTGATGCTGTGCACGGGCAGCTGGTCCATCTCCTTCCAGAGGACGACGGGCTGCCTCAGCGTGAAATAGCCTTTAATGGCCTTGAGGTTGACGGGGAGGATTTTCACAGGCCCGAAGGCGCTCCCCACAATGAGGCCGCTCATCTTCCGGTTATTGTGCTCGTATTCCCACCAGAACAAGACGCTGGGAGAGGTGATTCCCGACTCGATGGTGTTGCAGGAGGAGATGGACTCCTTGCCCACGAAAGGCAGCTGGAACTGCCACACGGCGATGTTGCCGTTCTCAAAGAGGACGGCCAGCAGCACGCTGCCCACGTCCCGGCACTCGTTGTTGTGCTTGACCTGCTGCGTGGTGCAGATGCCGGACCACTCCATGCGCACCGGGGTCTGCATGCTGTGCCTCCTCTGGAACTCGGCAAAGTCCGCCAGGTTCCCTCCCGGGGCCTCGGTCTTAGAGAACCTGTAACTGGTCTCAAAGAGACGGTCTCCGTAAATCTCAGTCAGGTCGACCAGCTGGACCCACTGCAGTCTGTTGAGGTTAGCCTGGATGGTCAGGCGATTGTCCATGGTCAGAGCCGCCAAGATGCACCTGCCGTTAGCATCGCAGCCCATGGGGGACCAGCTGGTGTACTTGAACCCTCTCAGTGGGGGCAAAGCCTTCCCCTCTGGGTTGAATGCCCTGTCTAGCATGAAGGTCTGGCTGATGGCGGGGTCTGCAGAGCTGGCAAATTTCTCTTTACACTGGGCAACTTCTGCTTTTGAGCCAACCTGGAAATAAGAAGTATAAAAGCTATCAGATAAATATTTCACTCTAAAAATATATTTATATTACTTAGGCTATATTAACTGTATACTACAAAATTTTACATATAAAACATATATACAAAATTTTTCTATCCGTTTTGTTAATTTTAGTATGACATGCATTTAAAAGGTCAAATACAAGCCTAAAACTAAATAACCATATGATCACAATTTTTTTTTAAAGGATCAGAATAAATGTTGCCATTGTTTATAGCCTGGTTTCCATCTTCTTAGAAGTGACATAAGCAATGAAGATGAGAGAAATGTACTTAATTATTTTTTTCATATTTTTATTGATTTCAGAGAGGAAGGCACAGGGAGAGAGAGGTAGAAACATCAATGATGAGAAAGAACCATTGGCAGCCAGTCCAACCTGCAACCCTGGCATATGCCCTGACCAGGAATAGAACCGAGACTTCCTGGTTCATAGGTCAACACTCAACCATTGAGCCATACCAACCTGGCTGATTCTTAAAGAGTCAAAAGAGCATTTAGCTAAACTAATCACAAGACAATAAAAGTGTTAAAATGCATGAAAATATACATCTTTAATACAGTTAGGTATTTGGATTCTTACAATATCTTTGCAATACAAATACAAACTTCCTCTCCATCTTCCAAGTTTGTAATGTACATCACCAGTGCCTAGCTATATGAAGGCATTCTATTTAAAAAGATTGTAAAGGGACATTAAAGATGGGGGAAGAGTCCCAGCTGGTGTTGCTCAGTGGTTAAACATCGTTCCGTGAACCAGGGTCAAGATTAGCTTCTCTGACAGGGCACATGCCTGAGTTACAGGCTTGATCCCTAGTAGGGGGCATGAAGGAGGCAGCCAATCAATGATTCTCATCATTGATGATCCTTCTCTCACTCTCCCCCCCCCCCCCTCTCCATTCCTTTCTCTGAAATCAACAAAAATAACAAACAAAAAGATGGGGGAAGATAAATGACCAAAAGAATGTGGTCCAGAGCCATAAGGAAATAACCAGGAAGCCTAAAGCCAGGGGCGGGGGGGCAGCACACGTCAAATAAAATATGGTTTCTGTATGTCAGAAGCAAGAAGAAAGAGCTTGACCTACTATGTTAGAGAAATGGCTAACAGAGAAAGCAAGCAGAATCTTCCCATTCCTTTTTAATGCCAATCTCCTTTTACATATATGCTGATTTTCAAACTGGAATAGGTAGAAAAATGTGATTAAAAAAGAATTCAAAGTGGATAGAGCATTGGCCTGAAGACCGAAGGGTCCCAGGTTTGATTCCGGTCAAGGGCACATACTTTGGTTTAGGGCACATCCCCAATAAGGGGTGTGCAGGAGGCAGCTGATCGATGTGTCTCTCTCATGGATGTTTCTAGCTCTCTATTCCTCTCCCTTCCTCTCTGTAAAAAATCAATAAAACATATATAAACACACACACACACACACACACACAAACTCAAGCCTAAGACATATACAGATGTAATAAAAGTCTCTCTGAGTCTAAGTCCCTGCACTCAGAGTAATTAACTCCAGGACACAGACAGAACTTTGAAGATGTGGAACTCTGCCCCACTAACAGCATTTCTTAGTAAAGCTTGGACAACTGGGAATGTGTTAGAAAACTGGAGTGCAAGAAAGTTTTAAAATACCCCCAAAACGTAAATAAGGTAACAAAAGCCAGACCATTAAGCCTGGTAGGGCATACAATTCCTCAATGTTTTAACAAACGACTGGTTTATGTAGACAGCAGTGTCCATCAGAATCCAGCATAAGATAACTGGGAAAATGTAATGTTATTCTCTCTTCTGCTGCAACTGCCAGGTAACATAAATAAGCATGTAAAATGAAAGGCAGACATAAAGTTGTCCAACAAGTGAATTAGGAAACTAACCTTTCCTGAAGTGTGTTACACACATGACTCCCCTGAATTGTCCCTTGAGAAGGAGCTCTGTGGCTCTAGCCATTTCTCCCTGAGAGTTACAGGGGCCGGCAGAGACTTGGCGTCAAACTTTTAAACCATGCTTTGCTGTATGGGGAGAGGAGGGGTCATCCTAAAAAATACTCTGCAACAGTGTCTCAGGCAGTCCACCTTGATTTTTAAAAGGCACAGTAATCTGGATACACTGACGGGCATGCTGGAGACATAGTATAAACCAGAAGTTCCGATGACAGGCGCAATTAGCTGGTTAATAAAAGAATGCTAATAAAAGCTCAGAGCTTCCTCAGGGTAGATACAGTGTGAAAGATGACACAACGAATCCTGGCTCTGTCCAGTAACAGCTCCTGCCCCTGCACACACTGGGCAGACCCCTGGCCCAAAGTGCCTCATTTACAAAGAATACTACTGCAAGTCTCATGGAGTTAGGAAGGTTACATAAGTCAATATATGTAAAGCGTACATTAGTAAGTGCTCAATAAATGCTAGCTATGATGATGACTATTAATTCTCTCAGGGGTAAACGTTAATGAGACCTAATAAGAGTAGTGTAAAATGTTGGGTAATGTTGTCTACCAAATGAAGGGTAGATATAAAATTGTTCACCAAATCCTATAATATTATAAGTTAGAATAGGTAAACTTGCTATAAATAAAAGCTACTATAGAACTGAAAGTGAACTGATGGAATTTGTAACCCAAAGCAGCGGCACAGGATAAAGTACAGGAGCTCACTCACCCCTTGGCCTTCTCGTGAGGAGGATTGTTGGGAGGGTGGAGAGCAGCAGGGAAATTCTTACGGTTTTGTGCAGTGATTTCTAATATGTTAGTTTGAATGAACCTATTGCATATCACAATTAGTTAACAAATTAAAATAATACTCAGATGCCCAAGAAACATACCACTTCAGAGTCCAGCTCGCAGAGGCTGACACCTCCCTCCCCCCCGAACCATTTAATTACATTCTGCTAGAGGCCCGATGCATAAAATTCGTGCAAGGAGCTCTGTCTTCACAGCAGCCCCAGCTGCCACCTCAGCCCCTGCAGGCCTGGCTGCCTCGAAGCCCACCCCCTGCCCACTGGTCATTTCAGAAGGTCATTCTGCCGCCCGGTCTAGTCTAATTAGCTCTTTAGTATATATATAGGATCCTTTTCCAATTGGCCACTAAGAACCTAGCAAATAAAAACTTGAAGCTATTATACAGTAAGCTCCTTGAGGGCAGGAATAAGATTCCAAAGACAGGAAATAGTTATTAACTTCCTGTAGTAGATGGAGCTAATACTTTCAAACGCTCCTAACAACTGGCACTCAATAAAAGGACTTATACATATATTAGTAGGATTTGGAACTACATACAACTGCATGATTCTCTAAATCAGCAGTCCAATGGGAAGACTATATCATTCTTAAATCACTATTTTATTGCTTTTCAGATTCATGTCACATAGCCCTAATGCCCAGGGCAGTAACTTGAAGACGGTGGCTATATGAACTATTATATAACTGCATGTTTTCTGAAAGGAATTAATAATCTAAAGAACAGAATCATAAGGCTAACCTTCTAGCCTTGCTACACACTCGAACTGTGATCCAGGTGGCAGAATGTGCATTTCCTATGTCAGAGCAGCGGTGAACAATAGCAGTGAGTGGGTTTAAAACCCCAGATGGTCAATGGGCAGAGCCATCGAAGTACCCACACAGACTTTTTTACATGCTACCATCTTGCCAGTTTTGTCCCAGGGGTCTCTGAGTCGCAGGGACAATCGGGCTTCAGTCAGCAGGCAGCCCTAGGCTACCGAGAGGGCAGCACACAGAGGAAGATGACATTAATTTCGGAAGCTATGATCAATTATTAGTGTGACATATAAAGAGTCAAATTGCTGTCAGGGCACTATGGACACCTCATAGCCATGCCCACAGCACTAAGCCACTTGTCCTCCATACTGTATGCTGCATTTTAAAAAAATGTATTTTACTGACTTTTTTTACAGAGAGGAAGGGAGAGGGATAGAGTTAGAAACATGGATGAGAAAGAAACATTGATCAGCTGCCTCCCGCACACCCCCAACTGGGGATGTGCCCGAAACCAAGGTACATGCCCTTGACTGGAATCGAACCCGGGCCCCTTCATTCCTTATCCACTGAGCCAAACTGGTCAGGGCCGTGTGCTGCCTGTTTACCTTGAGCATTTATAGTGAGCCAGGAGCTGTGCCACTGCTTAATGTATGTGTTTATGTGTATTGTGTATACATATGTAAATATCCACATATGTAACCATCTTCCAAAAGGTCTAAACCAGGTGGGTTTTATTATCCCGTCATAGGCAGGCCTGTCTTGTTTTGTGCCAGAGCCCTGTCTCTTACCTCTATTTTATAGCCCCACTGCCATCCGCTTGCCTGCGGCCAGCCAGCTTCCCTTTCCTGAGCCACACCAGGTCCGTCCACGGTGAACCTCTCACAGCACCACGGCTTCTTAGGATGAAGCCGAGCTCCTTTCCCTGCCTGTCAGTGTCACCACACTGGCCTCCCTGCTCTTTCCCGGACTCTCTAGAAGGGCTATTTGAGTTCATCTGTTGACGAATCATTACAGACCAACAGTAGTAAATGACTGCTCTCACCTTAACTGCATATGCATGAGATGGACACTTTGTCCACCACCTGGAACACCCACACCTTCCTTCCTCTCCCCGCCGGCCTGTAGGACTGCTGCAGTCTCTACTCCTCCTCTGAACTGCTCTTCTCCAAATCCCTACTGTGTCCACGCAGTTTTCTCTAGCTGAGACACATGTGAATATCCTCAGACAGGAAGTTCCTTTTCAGCAGATACTCCTAAAACCCCTTCTTCTGCCTCCTCCACTGGTGTTTCTCCCCTTCACAGCACCCCGGCACCTGTCCACCTGACCTGCTTATATTTGGACCAACTGGTATCTTCTCAAAGAAGATCTTAGAGGGCTTAGGCATACAAGTTTACCAAGGACCCAATTCAACACCAAGTTGTCCGTTTAAAACTTGAATGAATTACCATATTTTTCGGACCATAAGACGCACTTTTTCCCCCCCAGAAGTGGGGGGGAAAAGTCCCTGCGTCTTATGGTCCAAATATAGCCTACACATATACTTTTAAAAAAAAGTTTTTTTACTTGCCCGGCTCTGTGTGCTTGCCCTGCTCTAAAATGGTTCTAAATGCTGCTGTTTACTTTACAGGGTTGATTACATGTGTTGATGACTGTAATGTTGGGTTTTAATGCACATAAAATATTTTAGGACACTATTTGTTTCAGAATCTTTTTTTCTTCATTTCCCTTCTCTAAAAACTGGTGCGTCTTATGGTCCGGAGCTTATGGTCCGAAAAATATGGTATGCTAAAAAGTGGTGTGGGCTTCCTGCATTTAAAATGAACGCAGTGTGAGAGGGTTTTGTGTGTTTTTTAAAGTTCACTTTCACATAAATGCATTCTCTGTAGATATAGAATGTCCCCCCAAAAATGTATACACACAACAATAATTTTAATTCCAATGGGTTACATCTGAAAAGCAGTATCAGTTGAGCGGCCAGCTGTTAAAGTATATATCCATTTCGGGGGACACCCTACAGGTAGTAACTTTACAGCCCCTGTCACCACCTGACAGAACCCTGGTACTTGTTCACTAGTTGCTAAAGAACGCGAGCCCCGGGGGCAGGGCCTGTTTTGTACCCCGCTAACTTGTCAGCACCTAAGTCAGCACCCAGCGGACAGAGTGGTATCCCAGCGTCTGTCCAATGAGTGAATTTACACTGACAGACCGACCACACACACACACACACACAGATCTTTAACGGACACAGCGAACGTGTCTACGCTGGACTTCTAAACCATGAACATGAACCTTAAAAAAAAAAAAAGAGTCTTAAAGGAACACTGCTAGAGTGAAACTTAGGGACCCCAAGTTATGAAGGCAAACTTCGCTTCTGTGAGGCTGGAAGCACTAACGCTACACAAAGACCTGTCTGCTGCCAGGGACTTTTCATTCCACTCCCAGAGGGTCTGTAGCCATTAAAGAAACACCCGAGGGAAAGGAAGCTCCAGTCCAGAATTTGCCCATCTGCCCAGGGCGAGACCCATTCATCATAAGGTCGCTGGAGCAGTTAGGACCATGGAAAGGACCAACTTTTTCTCCCCAAAGCAGAGGAGGAGGGAGAGGCGGGGGCCGCTCGGAGAACAAAGCCAGCCAGGGGCCGCGGGGCGTGAGCCCAGACAATGGGAGGGAGCGGCGGCGGGGCGCCGGGGGGTCCGCGGGGGTGCAGTCTCAGGCCGCTCCGCCGCGGAGAGCACCCCGCACCGCAGCCGCCGGGCGCGGGGGACCGGCTCCGGGGGCGCCTCGGGGCTGAGAGTGTCGGGAGGGGTGCGTGACCTGCACGCTGGGCACAAATCGCTGCGGTTTTGGGGGGTCAGCCACGGCGACCCCAGCCGCTCCGCCCCGGCCGGGCGCTGGGTGCAGAGGGGAATCCCCGGGCTCGGCGCCGGCGGGCGGGGAGTCCCCGGGGACCGGGCCGCGGCCGCTGGGGGGCCGGGAGGGCTTACTTTGAGGAGGCAGCTGCTGAGAGGGGCGGGCACGGAGGTGCGGTGGATGACCAGGTCCTGGCCCGGGTTGTGCACGTCGCAGATGAGCTCCAGGACCGCGATGCTGCGGGCCGTGGACACGGACACGCGGTGGTCCTCGGACCAGGCCAGCGGCTCCAGGCCGCTCACCGGGTGCTGCAGCTTCACGGCCGGCTCCCGCCGGGCGGCCAGGAGGCGGAACGCGTCGCTGGGCCCGGGGGTCGCGTCCGCCGCCGGCTCCCTCCCGCCCGCCTCGCCCCCCTCCTCCTCCTCCTCCTCGGGCGGCGCAGGCCCGTCGGCCGCGGGCCGCACCCGGTCCTTGTCGGCCGGGTTCATCTCCCGTTAGATGCGGCGGCGGATCCCCCGGGCGCGCCAGTCCCGCGTCGCCGGCCGGTTGCCGCCTCCCGCGCCCGCGCGCCGCCGTTCGGCCCCCAGCGCCCTCCGCGGCGATTTTTCTCCCCTCAGGCCCGAAGCGCCGCCGAGCCAGGAAGGACCCCGCCGTTGCTAGGCGACACAGCCTGGCCGGGTGGCCAAGGCGCTGCCTGTCTAAAAAAAAAGTGCCACCTCTACAAGGCCGGCCCCTGGCGCCTGAACTTGGCCGATGGGTGGGTTGGGGGCAGGAGGCCTAGAGGGCCCCCACTCCGGGTGACCGAGCCTCAGACCCTCCTTAGTGACCTCCCTGGGGCCACTCAACTGCGGAGGAAAGAGAAACACGAGCGCAAACGGAGGAAATGCTGGTTCGATCGCGCCCGGCCTCTTACTCCTCAGAGCAATACAAAGCACCTCACAAGCATGGACTCTGGGGCTGAGTGTCACTTGGCATCCGCTGCCACCGGCCGAGCCCCGAGGGACGCCAAGCGGGACGGCCACCCCGCCCCCCTCCTCCCCCCCGCGCCGCGGCTGCGGTCACCGGGGGCGGGGCGTGTGAGCGCTCTCGGGCGCTGAGGGCCCGGAAAGGGGCGCGGCCGCAGGCGGGGGCGGGGCAGCTACGCGGGGTCCTCGCGCGGGTCCCACGTGAGCGCCAGCGGAGCCACGGCCCTAGTTGTCGAGGTCCAGACGCGCCCGCTAGTCCGCGAGTGTCCGTGCCTCCCGCCCGCCATGGCAGTCACCGACGGAGCGCCCCTCCAGCTTTCCGAGCCCGCCGCCGCCGCCGCCGCCGGGACGTCCTCCGGGCCCCGCGCGGCCCCGGCGAAGCGGGTGAGTTCCCACCCGGCCACAGGCCCGACAGGCCGCCGGCCCCTGGGCCCGCTCTGGAGCGGTTTCCGGAGGAGGGGGTGGGGCGGGGGAGGGGGAGTCGGGCGGATTCTGGGGGTGTCGCCGAGCAACTGGTGTCCGAGCGCCGATGGCACCCCCCGCCTGCGGGGATGCCCCCGGGGGCCAGAGCGGGCCGCGCTGCGGGCGGATGGAGTCCGAGGCCCGGATTGGAGGCCGCCGCCCCTAGAAGTTAGGATGGACGCCTGGGCCTGAGGCCCAGCCATGGCACCACCCACGAATCGCAGCCGTCGTTTTCTCGACCGTGAGGGTCTTTCTTTTCAGCATCGAGGATTAGAGACCAGCATTTTTTTTCAGTGCGTTCGAAAAATGGCATCGATGTCGTCCCTGGGCAGGGAGGGGGGGGGAAAGTAAATACAAACTCGCCAACATAAGTCCCCCACCAGGGAGGGGAGAGAAGCTGGAAACTGAACCCTAGCCAGAGCGGAAAACTGGTTTCTAGGATGATGGATGGGTTCCCTCCTAGAAAAGGGGAGGGGTTTTAGGGCAGAAAATCTGTTGCAAAATCTCGTTACTTCCAACAGCAGAAAAAGCTCAATCTCTTACCAAAACGGGATGTGTGTGTGTGTGTGTGTGTGTGTGTGTTTTCTTGGAAAAGCAACGGATCATTCTGTTGAAAAATTTTATTGCCACGTTTCAGTGCAGCCGAAATTCCTTGAGTTCTTATAAGCTGACACCCAGAGTCTCGCTTCTCTTTGATTATTTATTTTATTTTATTTTTATTTTGTCTGGGTGCGTGTGTGGCAAACTTTAGGATTTGGAAGTTTGGGAGTAAGTTTTCGGCTAGCCAGTGGTGTGGCCGCATGGGGGGGAGGGGAGAGAGGGAGGAGGAGGGAAGGGCTGAAGGGGAGAGTGTGGTATTTGGAGTGAGAGACCTGGGATTAGATGCCAGCCTTGCTGTGACCTTGAGGAAGTTACTTCACCTCTCTGATCCTTACTTTCCTAGCCATAAAATGAGGACAGTAACTTGTACTTTATGTGAGGTTGTTCTGAGGATTAAAAAAGTAATATACATTAAAAACTGGACATTTCCTCAGAGGCATTTAATAAACGCCAGTGATAAAACAAGCAAGTTCCTATGGGCTCCATTTTGTGTCACAGAATTGCTACATCGGGAGGTCGGTGGGGCGCTTGCTTTTACCATGTACTTGCCTTGTAACTAGCACGAAGGAAGCATTTACTGAAACTTGCATAAGTAAACAAAGGATGTCTGAATTTACCAGTGTTTGAACTATTGTGTCAAAGGGTGTTAATGAGGTGATGACAAGTGTCTGCAGCGGTCTTGTCTACATTTTCATTTGAGTCTTGAATGAGAATTATGCTGATCAAATTTGCCAGTAGCCTGAACTTGGGGTGGATACACTGCATTTGGAAAGATTTTTGAACTCGGTGCAGAATATTTTCTTTCTAAAGTTTTTTTTTTCCTGATTTTTTAAACAAAATAATTTTGAAAATAATAATTAGAAAATTCCAGAAGTAGATTTAAAAACACGCATTCATAAGCTTGGTTAACGTTTTGGTATATGTCCTTTGCAGAAAACAACTCAAAACAAAATAGGGATCAAATTATTCATGATGCTTTCTAAGGAAACATCATACAACTAATAAATAGTACGATAGCATTTTCATCAGGAACCTGGGCTGTGAGTCCATGCCTACCCCACACCTCAGAGTTCTCAGCTCAAAATGAGATGATACCCACCTGTATTGATAAGTGAGTTAATTCACGTAAGCACTAACTAACTACTCAGTATGCTTATTAACATCAAGGACGTGGTCTTTAGACTTCGGGCTAGAAGGCCCCCAGAGGCCATCTGCCGCCGCAGCCCCTCCTTTTCCGGGGCAGGACAGCCTCAGAGAAGTGATTTGCTTAAAGCTGTGCAGCTGATTCTGCGTAGATGTAGATATGTCCTTGCTCCCCTGCTCAGATGCCACCTCGAGAAGCATTCCTGTACCCTTGCCACGGGCTCTCGGAACCCTGTGCACAGGCCTCGCCTGTGGTACAGCTCTAGGCTTGGATTTGGGGTTTGCACTTTTGTCTCTTTCCTGTGTGCTTCCTCAGGAGGCTGGCAAATCTTTCAGCTTTGTATCCTGCACATTTCATTCTGCTGAGTGGTCTCATGCTAATGTGTTGTGGATTGGGGGAAGCTAACAAGTGGTTGGAAAGTGTCCAGATTGCGGGAAGGGAAAATTCCATTGCGTGTAGTTCGTTCACCTTACATGCATGTATAGAGCGCACAGTTTGGGTCAGGCACGAGCCAATGCAGGGGACGGCTGGGTGGCGAGGAGATCGGGAAAGGCTCTTCGGAGGACACGTCAGCCTCGATGTGGAGGGTGAGGATTAGTTGGCCAGCCAGAGGGAGGCCTGGAGACATGGTGTGGGAACAGCATGTGCAAAGGCCCTGAGGAAGGAGCGTGGCACGTGCTTGGAATTAGGGACGGCCAGGGCAGCAGCGGGTACAGCTGAGACTGGTGAGATGGGCAGAGCCAGGTTCTGGAGGGCTTTGTAGATCAAATTACAGATTTTTTATTTCAGCCTAAGAGCCATGGAAAGCCTGTCTCATAGGCTTAACTCCTCTGCGCTTGCTTTTAGAGAGAAGCTGGCATGGGAATAGAGGGCGAGCGGATGGTAAGGGAGCTAAAATGTGTGTCCTGTTTGGAATGTTTAGCCCAAAGGGGAGGGAGAAAAGCAATTATTGGTGTATGAAGGATATTTCGTGCAGAGCAAGTACTTGTTCTGTGCTGCTGAGGTAGATGTTCAAGGCGGCAGATCCTGCCTGCAGGTCAGAAACAGCTTCTAAACCCACAGAATCCGCCTGCCTTGAGGGATGAGACCAGAGGGGTTATTAGACAGCAACTGCCAGGCCACCTGTCAGGGAGCCTGGGGGAGGGAGCGGGTGCGCTGGGCGTGGCCTTCCTGGCTTTTCAAGCTCCAGTCGCCCATGCTCCATGGATCTCGGATAAAATCTGCGCATTTCATTCTGCCTTGCAGGTGATTCAACACACCTGAAATTTGACTTCATCTCTTTGTTTCTTTTTTAACCTGAAAATGCATGCACTTGGGACTTTGTAAAAATAAATTTATAAAATAGTAGGCCAGTACTTATGATTAATATTAAATGTTTGAAGTGGTTTTTTTTTAATCTTTATTGTTCATATTATTACAAAGGTTCCTCATTGAAGTGTGTTTTAAATTACTAAGATATAGAAGACCTTATGGTTGCCAGGAACAAATAGCTATTATTGGTAGGTTAGTCTGAAGTGAGTTGTTATGGCTAAAACAAGCTGGTGTGTGCCCAGCTGGCTTGACTTAGTGGTTGAGCATCAACCTATGAACCAGGAGGTCATGGTTCGATTCCTGGTCAGGGCACATGCCCGGGCTTGATCCCCATTAGGGGGCAGGAGGCAGACTATCAATGATTCTCCCTTTGCTTCCTCTCTCTGAAATCAGTAAAAATATATTAAAAAATAATAAGGGCCCTAGCCGGTTTGGCTCAGTGGATAGAGCATCGGCCTGTGGACTGAAGGGTCCTGGGTTTGATTCCAGTCCAGGGCACACGCCTAGGTTGCGGGCTTGATCCCCAGTAAGGGCATGCAGGAGGCAGCCTATCGATGATTCTCATCATTGATGTTTCTAGCTCTCTCTTTTTCTTCCTTCCTCTCTGAAGTCAATAAAATATATTTTAAAGCTAAAAATAAAACAAGTTGGTGTGTACGTGAAAGTCCTCATTTCAAGCTAAGAGGAAAATAACATTCCCAGAGAAACCAAAATTCCAGAGGAGCAGGCACTGGCTACTCACATGATGTTTTCTTTCCCGGGTAAATTGGAAGAGAAGGCCAAAGAAAATGGAGGAATTGGATGCCTCTCCTCCTGGGGCGGTTGGACGGTGTGTACTTAACCACATTCACGTTATGGAAATAGGAATCACCAGGCAAGAAAGTAGCCTGGTGACGTGGCTGCAGTCGTGACCAGGTGGGGAATGGAAAGGAGACTTGGAAGTCACTGTGGTCGGAGTGGTGGGTGGGACAGGACTCCCCATTGGAATGGAAACTGCCAGTAGGAGTTGTCTCCACACCACCTGGATCTGGGGGAGCAGCCCGAGGGGAGGGGGCCGGTGACCAGCTCTCTGGGGCGCAGGGTGGACGTTCCTGCTCCCTGGGCACTGGCGGGGCAGTGTCCCGCGTGTAGTCACCCGGGCTGATGGGAGAAGAGATTGATTCTCTCCCACGGCTGCTTCTCAGGGAGTGGCTTCCTGGCGATGTAGCTGACTTAGCAGGCACGCTTCTCCCAGGACCAACTCGCTGCTCCCTTTTCCCGCCCCTCCCCTCTTCGTGGCTGAGTTGGTGGTTAAGATGGCTGGTGAGGGCTCAGAGAGGAGTGAGCTGAGCTTTGGTGGGGGGTTTTGTGTGTGTGTTTTGTTTTTTGTTTGTTTTGAGGAAAAAAGCCGAGGCAAAGAGTGTGATGCAGGCCCTAAACTGTTGCTTGCCACCTGGGGCGTAATGATCTCTGCGGGGCTGCCATTCCGCGGGCAGTGACGCTTCACTCTGAGGCCTGTCTTCATGGCCTGACGCACCTCTCCCGCTCTTTCCTTTCCTGGGGGCAGCGCGCACAGGCCGCCAAGAGGGAACGCCAGGGGCCCAGCGGGGCTCCCGCAGCCAAAAGGGGCGCCGCGGCCTCCCTGCCCGCCAGGAAAGCCGCCGCCAAGCCAGCGCCGCGGGGCCTGAAGGGGAAGGCTCAGGCGCAGAAGGTGTTTTCTCGGAAGAAGGCTGTGGCTGGTGCGGGGGAGAAGAGCCAGGAGCAGAAGCCGGCCGTGAAGACTTCGTCGTTGTTTAAAAACAACCCCGAGATCCCCGAGCTCCCCAGGTACGGCGGGGCAGCGCACCTCGGGAATGAAGGGCCGGTGGACTCGGCGTTTTTCTTTGTTGGTTGGAGCTCATGCCCGATTTTGTTGGTCATTTGCAGACCTGAGGTGAAGCAGGTGCAAGAAAAGGTGTTTTCTTCGGATGCTTTCCATGAGCTGGACCTCCACCCACACCTGGTAAGTTCCTCTCTGCGGTTCAGGGGTCGCTGGTTTGGTGTGCTCATTCACTCAGAACGTCTGAAAGGCAGTCTAGGGGGGACGTCCCGGCTCAGGGTGTCTGCTCCCAGTTTCCTGTGTAAGCTCAGATCCATAAGGCGCGCTCCCAGGGCAGTGCGGTGAGCAGCAAGCTCAGTTCGCTGTCCCTATCCCCTCACCAGTTCCCTCCCCCATTCAGTTAGGACTGGGCTCCACCCCCCTCCCCAGTTCAGTGTAGGGCTGGGCTCCATCCTCCCCAGTTCAGTTAGGACTGGGCTCCATCCCCCCCTAGTTCAGTTAGGACTGGGCTCCATCCCCCCCAGTTCAGTTAGGACTGGGCTCCACCACCCCCCCCCAGTTCAGTGTAGGGCTGGGCTCCATCCTCCCCAGTTCAGTTAGGACTGGGCTCCATCCCCCCCTAGTTCAGTTAGGACTGGGCTCCATCCCCCCCAGTTCAGTTAGGACTGGGCTCCACCACCCCCCCCAGTTCAGTGTAGGACTGGGCTCCATCCCCCCAGTTCAGTGTAGGACTGGGCTCCATCCCCCCCCCAGTTCAATGTAGGGCTGGGCTCCATCCCCCCCAGTTCAGTTAGGACTGGGCTTCATCCCCCCCAGTTCAGTGTAGGACTGGGCTCCATCCCCCCCAGTTCAGTTAGGACTGGGCTCCACCCCCCCCCCCCAGTTCAGTTAGGACTGGGCTCCATCCCCCCCCAGTTCAGTTAGGACTGGGCTCCATCCCCCCCCAGTTCAGTTAGGACTGGGCTCCATCCCCCCCCAGTTCAGTTAGGACTGGGCTCCATCCCCCCCCAGTTCAGTTAGGACTGGGCTCCATCCCCCCCCTCCCCCCCAGTTCAGTTAGGACCTGGCTCCATTTACTGGGCTTTCACTCAGCCTCCTCATTTTGGGTAGATGTGACTGAGGCTCTCTGGGTGCAGATGTCACAGCGGCCATAGTGGGGACTGAGCTGCATCTTGCTGCTGAGGATTGTCTGTGGTTAAAGGCATCGAAGGAGAAAGAGACTGTTTTAACATGCACTTTCTCCGAACAAACCCTTTTTCTTTCCCCTGCCTGAGTGTGCCATGCTTATGAGAAAGGAGAGAAAATCCACGAACGTTAGGGAGTCCCTTTGCTTGCGGGGTCCTGGCTTACCACCTCCTCCAGGGTGGGTTCTCCCTGGCTCCTGCAGGGGTGAGCGGGCTGCTCAGCCTGGCTGCGCGGACACCTTGGGGAGGCAGCTCCTTGTAGGGTGTTGAGCGGCACCCGAGCCCCTGCTCACTGGTGCCAGGAACCCCTTCCCAGTTACAACAGCCAGAGCGTCCTCCGGGCCGCCTCTGGGGCAGCGCCACCCGAGCACCACGCCTCGCTGCAGCTTAGTTTGATCATGGTGACCAGTCTCACCTGTGGTGGGTTTGTTGTTGTTTTTTGCATCCTTATTTCTAAATAAAAATTTGTTTATATTTTGTATAAATTTATACTAAAAATTTGATAAAGAATATGTGTGTGTGTGTGTGTGTGTGTGTGTGTGTATATATGTATGTATATATGTATTTTTTTTTCTTCTCTTTCAGATTTCCACACTGAATACAGTCTTGAACATATATCATATGACCAGGTAAGAGTTCCAGGCGAGTCCTGATTGTCTTAGGACTTAAGTGGGTAAAATTGTATGGAATCTGAATTGTCTGTGGAGGACTGAGCCAGTATGTGTGTTAGTGTTGGAGAACACACCAGATTATGGACTGTGGAGGGCTAGCCCTGCCCCTCAGCCCCTCGGTTCCCCCACCTGCCAAACAGGAAGCCCTCAGCTCCGCACTGCAGGTCTCTGGCCTGGAAGATGTCTGATAGACCTCGCTGTTGTTCGTGCTCCCCTGAAAGTAATTTGTTAAAAATACAGAGTGGATTGTGGTTTCTTAGTAGTAAGAGGTAGTCAACCTAAAAGCCAGAAGAGAGTATTCGGTTGGATGTAATGGGATACTGAAAATTTTTAAAAATGTTTGTTAGTAACGAAGACTCCCAGAAAGGAGAGCAGTGAAAGGCGTGGAGCAGAGGCGAGAGAACCCTCTGAGTGCGTGCTTCTGTGGGTAAACAGAATGTAAGCCCCTCACCATTGTTTTGTTCCGTTTTGTCAACCAAATTTCCATGGTTCCGCTCCCCTTTCAGTGCTGGTGTTTAGACGCACACGGACACAGGCCTCCGTGTGTCCCTGCAGCGGGGCCTTGCTTTTCTATGGCGGCAGCTGGTGCTCGGGGCTCACAGCCCCTCACTCCTCTGCGGGGATCTCCCCTCACGCTGTGCCGCCTTCCCGTTCCCCTCCGCACGGCAGAGAGCAGGGCAGGTGCTTCAGGACAGCTCCAGGTTGCCACACGCTGTCCCGTTTTAGTTTTAGTTGGTGCGATGGGATGGCCAGCCTCCAGCTTGCCTCAGCATTTCAGCCAAGTTCCAGAACCTTCACTGAGGGTTTTAGTCTTCTGCTCGTCAGAAATGTCTCAGCATCTTCACTGGAATGTGTCAGTAACTTCTGAGGAGGCAGCGGTAGAGCAGCGCATGGGCAGTGCATTTTGCGTGTCCTGCCTGTCTGCCGTAACCGCCGGGTGACTGTGGATAACCATGCTCTCTCTTTTGGCGGCCCCAGCGTCCAGAAGCAAAGCATTCCCGCGCTGCTGGAAGGCAGAGATGCGCTCGTGAGGTCCCAGACGGGCTCAGGTCAGTGGCGTTTCATTTCTGCCCTCCCTCCCAGCATGCCAGCCTGGCACGGCTAGGTTAGATGGCGAGGCGTCTGCTCGTTTTAGTGGCTGCTTTGTTTTGTGGGGGAAGGGGAGCCCTGGATTAGTTCACGTAGTGAAAGGAAGCATGAGAGTCAAGTTCTGCTCTCGTTCTCAGAGGCTGTCCCCTCGCCTGTGTGAGCTGCCCGTCCTTACTGCACTGGCCATGAGTATCCTCTTCTGCGCTAAACAGTTCTGCCCTGAGCGCACGCTGCTTGGATGCAGTCGGTTGCTCAGACGTGGAGCACTGCTTTGGCATGTTCCAGAACAGCCCAGCATGTTCTTCTGACCTCCTGTGCTCTTCATCAGCTGTTCTCCACTCCCCCCAACTCAGCTGTCATTCAGGGCGGAGGAAGCCCAAAGTTGTTGCCATCCTGGGCCTGGCCCCTCCCCCTCGAGCACCACAGAGGACACTTACTGGCCACCGAGCGCATTCGAGAGCTTAGCCTGCTTTAGAGGAGAGCTGTCTAGCCTCCGAGACAGCCCTCAAGCCTGTGTGGTTTAGAGGATGTAACTCCGTGTCCCCCAGGGAGGGAGGAAGGAGCTGGAGGAGGACTGAGTGCACAGAGGAGGGGAGACAGCGGGCTCCCTCCTGCCTCTTGGCCGGGGGCTTGCTCTTTCCTTTCCCCAGGTCCAGGGCTGCCCGCGGGGAGCAGGGCTGCTTTCCTCCCTGTCACCACAGGGGCTCTGTTTCAATGCTTTTCTCTCTTTTAAAAGGTAAAACTCTGGCCTACTGCATCCCTGTGGTCCAGTCTCTGCAGGCAATGAAAACAAAGATACAGGTGAGTGTCAGTGTTTCTCCGCTGTTCACGGTGCGTGAGAAAGCCTCAGGCGGAAGCACAGCAGCGATACTGGGACCGAAGACTGCCCCCACTCCGTAGTTTCCTTACCTCTTCAATTCATTTCCCACACAGCACGCTGCCTGAGGATGTGCCTGCATACGGCAGAGGAACGGTATTTCCCGTCATCAGAGTAGGCCTAACAGGGACATGTGTCCGATGCTCCTGGATGTCAGACACGGTGCCAGATGCTTTGCCAGTGTGATCTTGAATCTTTAGCTGCCTCGGCCCCACTGAGTTGTCAGTATCACTGTTACCCCGGGTTTACATGAGAAATGGAGGCTTGGGAAATCAGTAACTTACCAGACCGTGTGGTGAGTAACGGGGAGCTGCATTCCTCCCCAGTTCTCTGTGCTCCAGAGACAAGCTCTTCTGCCTGAGAAAGGTGAACCTTTTATGTCAACGTGGTTTGTCCTGAAGAGGAGATGTGGAAATAAGCACCCGATTAGTGAGTTTGACAGTGCGCCGCCTGGCGTTGAGCATATTCTAGAAGCCTCCAGATGTGAACCGTTAGTGCCTGGGCCACAATTGGGTCCTTGGTTTCCTTGGGAAGCTAGTTAACCACCACCTTCCGCAGACATAGGTCTCATCTCAAAACCCGGCCAGGGTCCCACAAACACAGCCCTGCTTCGCCTCCGGAGGAAACGGCGAGGTCAGAGTGGGAGTGAGGTACGTTCACAGCAGATAAGAGCTAACTGGTTCTTTTTTCTCCGTTTGGACACGCAGGATTAGATGTGTCAAGCCCATCTGATAGTCGAGTGCCAAAATAAATAATGAGAGTGTTGGATTATAGCCCATAAACTTAAACAAATTCCACGAGTCCAAACTGATAGGAAGAAATGATTGAGTAAATAAATGGTGGAAGGGAAAACCCTTCCTCAGAGTAGAAATGCAAAGGAAAAATGTAGAATGAGAGATGGAAATAGAGCAGCAGCATTGGCAGGCGCCTCAGTGGGTGTGTTTCAGGCAGGAACCATCCAGATGCTAACGGGAGTGGGTGGAGGTGGTAAAATGGGGTATTTTACATGGTCTCAGAGCAGCTCCCACAAGGCACTTCATCACAGGGAAACAGTAACCTTCCAGCGGGAAGCCAGGCTGCCTCCTGACCAAGCTGTCCGAGCTGGCGGCACCAGCTGGGGCGTGGGCCTCACGGGGCCTCGTGGGCCGCAAGTCCGGAGGACGCAGCTCCACTTCTGTAGTTTTCTTGTCCAGAACACATAACCCGAATTTAATCATAAGCAAACATCAGCCAGACCTAAATCGAAGGATATTCTACAAAGCAGCTGACCAGTAAGTACTCTTGTTAAAAAGTATTAAGGTCACAAAAGACAAAGAAATACCACAAAACTACCCAGGTTAAAGAGACAGAAGAGACGTGAGAACTAAATGCAGGTCTGGTCCGGAACGGGATCCTCTTCTGGGGAAAGGACAGTAGTAGGTCAGTTAACGGGATGTGGTTAAGGACTCTAGATGAGTTAATAGTGTTTAATCAGTGTTAATTTCCTGGTTCTGATCATTGTCCTGTGATTTTGAGAATCCATACCCTCTGAGGCAGCGGGGAGAAGGGTTGAAGGGAGTTCTGTGTACTTCTTTTGCAATTCTTATTGGTTGGTTGGTTGGTTGATCTGAGAGAGAGAGGAAAGGAGAGAGAAAGAGAAACATCAATTTGTTGCCCCACTTATTTATGCATTCATCGGTTGATTCTTATATTTGTCCTGACCAGATGGAACCTGCAGCGTTGGTGTATTGGGACAATGCTCTCAGCAGCCAAGCTAGCTGGCCAGGGCTGTGAATTGTTTTGTAAATCTGAAATTATTTCAAAATGAATCAGTTTAAATTTTATTTAAACTCTATGTAAATGATTTTAAGTGAATAAAATAGAAGTCGTACGCAATCATCCAAATTATGGAACCCTCTAGAGCCAGTAAAAGTGCCATTTTTCCCCCCCAAGAATTGTGAACTTGTGTTCTTACCATTTGATTGAAATAAGGCAGGTCACAAACAGCACATAGAGCATGACTGCAGCTTTGTCAGTGGTGAGAAAGTCTGTGTGCATCTCTACAGGAAAGATGAGAAAGACACTTAGCAGACTGGGCGGGCTGTTTTCTCTGGGGTGATAAGTGAGATCTGTATTTCCTGCCGTGACGGCTGCTTCCTTCCCTTGGCGCCCAGTGAGTCAGAGGGCTTCTAGGGTTGCACTTGGCACACAGGAGAAGCGGGTACCTGGCACCTCGAAACTGACTGGTCTCCTAGATGGTGACTGAGGACAGGAGAGGTCAGAGTTCACACGGGGAGCCGTGTGGCGGGCAGCTGTGCTCAGTCTGAGCATGACTCTGGGCAGAGCACTTCACCCTGTGCCCCACTGACTCCACGGTGCCATGGCGACTGCAGGGCCTCTCTCCTGCGCTGGGAAGAGGCAGCTGGGCGCACGGGGAGGGCTGAGAAGGGTGCCTGTCACCGGGGAAACCTGCTCGTGGTGGCAGCTGTCAGCAGCAGCTCGCTGCCAAGGCTGTGTAAGGGCAGTGGTTTGATTCGTGTAGATTCACAACCGTTAACAGGCCAGGCAGTTCTTTTAATTTGCTCAAATATTTTTAATATCAGGAACGACTCATTCTATTCAAGACTGAAAAATTCTGTAGAGAGTTTTCCAAGCCCAAATCTATCTCACTTATTTCAAATGATATCCACGGAGACCTTGGAGTTCACGTGAAGTGATGTGACCTGTGAAAATCACGTGTGGAGGGAGCAGCACAGCCAAGGCCCCCGCAGAGTCCTCACTTTGGAAGAAACGGACAGGAAGGGCCGCTCTGCTGTGCGAACTCGCTCAGCCCTTTTGGCTGATTCTTCTGACATCACACCATCCTCTCACTCACTCCCGCTCCTGAGGATTGCCTTGCTCCCTCGGCGGCTGTGTAGTGACACCCTTTGAAATGTCAGAATCTCCTACCGTCACACTGGGGCGCGTGGATCCCGTTGTTCTAACATGTTTACTGATCCTCGCCCGGCGTCAGCGCAGTCTCGCCGAGTTGATGTAGAGAACAGACGGCTCTAGTTTGAATTCCAAATCCTTTCCTCCTCACGGGTAAATGTCTCCGATGCAAACATGGGAACCGTGCTTGTGATTGGATTTGCTGCTAAGTCTGCACTTCCCGCTGCTCTGGGTGTTCGATCAGTCACTGTCTGAAGGCACTCCGAGGTGCAAGGCATGGTGATCTCGGGGCCTTTATCAGATTACTTCGTTTTCTTAGTGCATTGTTATTACTATTATTATTACTACCCTGTTTCCCCGAAAATAAGACAGTGTCTTATATTAATTTTTTTTCCCAAAGTTGGGCTAGGTCTTATTTTCAGGGGATGTCTTATCTTTCCATGCGCTAGGTCTTATTTTCAGAGGATGTCTTATTTTCGGGGAAACACGGTATTACTGTCACTACTTTTCGATATAATGTAGATGGCAAATGAATGTAAACAGCATCAAAAACATTTAGAGTGAAAATCAAGTCGCTCCCTCCCCTGCCTTCTCTGAATGGGACGTTCTGTCGGGACGCAGTGATCCTTGTCCCCAATCTCTTGCGTGTCCTCCCCGGAGCATCCTCTGAAATGCGAGCATGACAGTCCTCTTGCTGCTTTAGCGGAAGCATTTGCTTGTCTGATACACATGGCTGCTCGTTATGCTGTTGTCCTGTGCTTTGCTTTTGTTCACTTAATGTGTTTGGGGAGAGTTTCTTATATGTTGAATAAGTCTGTGCTTAAAGGGCTGCCCCGTATCCCACTGTCTGTGTGGACAGTAAATTACCGACTCGTCCCTTCATTGGTGGGATGTGCGTTTTGTTCAGTATTTTACTACAAACGGGGCTATTATAAATACATTCTGGAAAATACAAGTTTATGTACATGTACCAGGGTATCCTTTAGAGAAATTCCTACAAGTGGGATTTGCATTTTTATTTGCTAGCTAATGTCAAAATTGACCTTTAAAGGAGTTATACCAATTTGCACTCTCACCAACATTGTATGAGAGTTCCTATTTGCCCGTGCCCTTTTCCACACTATCGGCTGTTTAATTTTGCTCATTTGACAGGGGAAAAATACTGTGTAATAGTTGCAATATGAATTTCTCCTAGGAGTAAAGTTGAACATCTTTTTATATGTGTAAAAGCCACATTTTGAATTATTTCCCTAAGTTAACTTCTTATGTACTCCTTCATATTTCTTTTTGAATTGTTTTCTTTTATGTTTTTATTTTTAGTTGAATTATAGAACTTCCTTATAAGATAGGGAAATTGGCCTTTCTCTTATGTGTGGGGTAATTTTCCCCACATTGCTATTTGACTCTTGATTTTGTTTGGGTATTATATTTTTATTTTGAGATTTTAAATTTCTATGTGATAAAATTTATTGGTGTTTCATAGTTTCTGAGTTTTATGTCATCTATAGAAAGGCCAACTTAATTCCAAATTAATTTTTTCTAAATTTTTTTCTAAAATTACCTTTGAATTATCCATTCTTTTCTTGATACAAAATGCTCCTTACTCCCTAAATTTCTCCATGTATTTTAGTCTATTCTAGACCCTATTTGCTGTTGGAAATCTCTATAAATCAGTATCAATTTTTCAAAACTATTGTACATTTAAATTGTTTAAATATCTGATGTTTTTCAGAAATGTTTTGATTATTCTTGCACATTTATCTTTTCATATGAACTTGAAATCAGCTTGTTTGGTTACATTTTTTATTTTATATGTGCACATAAATGCCCATATGAATTTTTATTAAAGATTGCATTACATTTATAGATTGATTAGGAAGAATTCACTTATATATAATAGCCAAGAACAAGATACATCTTTACATTTATTCAGTTTTTATTTTATGCTCCTCGGGTATTTTAAAATTCTTATTATGTAGATTTTATACCTTTTTGTTACGCTTATCTTTTTTGTTGCTCTTCTAACTGATTTTTTTCTCCTTTGGATTTCCTAACTTTCTCTGTTAGAAAGCAGTTGATCTTTATATATATTAATTTTGCATTTAGTTAATTGACTTGTCTTTTTTATAATAAAGCTTCAAATTATTTTTTTTTAAGGATAAGATATTTGCTAATAATGACAGTGTTACTCATTTCCTACTTTGCAGATTTTTACACATTCTTTCTCTTGTCTGATTGCATGGGCCAGAACCTCTAGAACAGGGTTCTGTGATAATGTCCTTTTTGTTTCTTCAGTCTTTACCTGAGGGCATGTTTTTATTGATTTTCATAGAGGAAGGGGGAGAGAAACATCAGTGGGTTACCTCCCATGTGCACCTGAAGGGGTCAGACTGGCAGCCTCTGTGTGGACTGGATGATCTGTGCCAAGCCGGCTGCCAGGGCTTGTCCCTGTCCCGGCCCAGACTGCTGGTGGTGTGTCACCGGTGGCCTCTGGGGTCCTGGGGTCCGGGACCTTCATTCAGAGCATTTCTTTCCTCCTCTCCCCAGCGTGGCGACGGCCCCTACGCGCTGGTGCTGGTGCCGACGAGAGAGGTAAGCAGCCCCCGTCCGGGTGCGTGTGTTCAGTCCGTCCTATGGGAGTGTAAGGGGATCCCCATTTCTCTCTCTCCGCGCCAGCCCTCACTGGAGGGCCATGTTTGGGTACAAATCACTTTACGTGGCCCTATCCTTTGCCCGGGACCATCCTCTGCTCCCTGACCAGAGAAATCCAACTTCTCTGAAAAAACCCAAGTTTCCTTGTCATCTAAAAACTGGGCACACTATAAATTTCTATCCTTTTAAAAGAAATTTAAATAATCACATTTTTGTACCCCTCACTCAACTTCATTAAAAAATAAAAGCATTCGGCCCTGGAAATGAACTTAAAAAACAAAAAAACTACTGTGTCAACAAATGTTCCTGAAAGTTAAGCTTCTTGGCATTTTTCTTCGTTCTCGGTGGAAATCTCTTCTTCCTGGTACACTTCATTTGCGTGGGAGGCAACGGCAGATGAAGGAGTGTTTTCTCTGTCAGATGTAACCACCTCCCTGCAGAGACTTGCTCATGGACGTGAGCGTCCTCTCACCTCCGTCCTGTAGAGCCGTCCGCACCATCCATGGAGAGCAGGCGTGAGCTTAGATTTCACCGCAGCGAACTGGCTGCTGCCCACCCAGGACGCTTCGTGAATCCCGAACCCCTGGGAACTCTGTCTGGGCAAAGGGCGGTGGGCAGGCGACATGGAACCCCGTTCATTTGCATTCTATGCCGCAGCTCCATCCCCCTTCCCGTGGTTCCACCTCTCTCTAAAGAGCCGAGCCGGGTCTGCGCCTTCCCCTCCCCCCTTGTGCTCCGACTCGCTGCGCTCTGGGGATTGGGGCCAGCAGAGGGAGCACACGGCACTGTGTGTCCGTCCATGACAAGGATGTGCCGTCTGCCCATGCTGCAGCCCGCAGCTCTCCCCGTCAGTCTCACACAAGGTGTATGTTTCCAGTCGATTCTGTGCTGGGACTGATTTTTTTTATTGAATCTTAACTTGAGGTCCAAGTTTGGATACGAATCACTTTACATCTAAATTTCACAGAAAGGAAGAAGATGCCTCGCTCATTATAACTTTTTAATATTTACAGCTGGCGCTACAAAGCTTTGACACTTTCCAGAAACTGCTCAAGGTAAGGCACGCCAGGACCTCAGCTTTACCTTTTCCCCTGACATTTCAAGGAAAGGGAAACACGCCGCAGCCTTTTCTTTGTTCTCAGAGAGCCGGCAGTTAGTCTGCTGCCCTCCGCCAGGTGTCTGCTCCCGGGAATACTGCGGAGGCTCCCCCTGGTCTCACCCTCACTAACGTCCTGCTTCTGCTTAGCAAGGGTGCTAGTGCTTCCTGGAGCTTAAAGCGCCATTGTCTCCTTAGCGTAGGCGCTAGCAAGCCACAGACACACAGTCACAGGTGTCCTCTCCGCAGCCCAGACTGGGCCAGTGCACAGCCACCTGAGAGGCTGCACGTGGGTTTGTGCAAGAGAGAGAGGCTCCGGTTAGGTGGAGAATGCCCTGTCCTTCCTTTTATGGAGGCGGGCTGTGCCTAGGTTTCATTTTAGCCCCAAAGAGCACACATCTTACTGACAGGTGTGTTTATTCAGGTTCTGGGGAGCACGGCATGAGTCATTCCCGTTTCTGTCTCTGTTGGGAGGAGGCCACACAGCCTCAACTCCGGCTATTGCTGACGGCAACCCTGGTGAGGCAGTGGTAACATAACAGTCCTGTCTACACAGGAGCATCTCCTGCCGTGAGAAGCCCGTGCCCCCCTCCCGATTCCTTATTTAATAGTTTTATTGATTTCAAAGAGGAAGGGGGAGGGTGGGGGGAGAGAGAGAAACATTAATGATGAGAGAGCATTACTGATCAGCTGCCTCCTGCGCACCCCTACTGGGGATCGAGCCCGCAACCCGGGCCTGTGCTCTGACCAGGAACTGAGCCCTGACATCGTGGTTCATGGGTCGATGCTCAGCCCTTGAGCCAGGCCGGCTGGGCCCCCTTCCCTTCCCTCCCCTTTGAGGAGGAGGAGGCTAGACCTGCTCTGTTTGTGGGAAGCTGGCTGTGCACTGGTTTCTGGTTATGTCTTCCGCAGCCTTTCACCTGGATTGTGCCGGGAGTGCTGATGGGAGGAGAGAAGAGGAAGTCGGAGAAGGCTAGGTAGGGGGTTTGTTTGTTAATTCCCTGGTTAACCTGTCTGTCCTTCCTTCCTGTTCAGTAAGACTTAGTCCTTCTAAACCTGGGCCCATGTGTAGGGACAGACTGAGTCAGCAGGGAGCAGTCACGTTCAGACAGGGCTGTTTCTAAGGTAGTCATGAACCTTCGGGGGTTCCCTTCTGATCTGGTCATGACCTTCTTTAAAAAAATAGAAAGTTATATGCAATAAGCATTGATATTTCAAGAAAACGATTTTAAATATAATAATGTTACAGGTGGTCATGGCCTTTTTAACTCCACCCACCCGGTCCCCACAGTCCCCGACTCAGCGCACATCCCCTGGTGGTACTCTGTGGGTACATTGCGAGCTAGGTGTTGGGTTTTTTTGTTTGTTTTTTATTAAACTTACATAATGCTTTGCACCTTGCTTATTACACCCCAAAACATTGATTTCTAATTGTATGTTAGAACTGGTAATGGGTGTCAGTAGAAAATTGTTGGGACAAGTAAATTCCAAATTGTCTGCATTCTTTTAAAACAACTTTTATTGTATTATAGCCTTGTGCTTAGTAACACCCAACTATGTGTGTGGCCTGTTCCTGAGGAGTAAGTTTTAAAGCGGAAATCTAAAAATACTGGCTAGGGTTATTTTCAGCTGTGAATGACAATGGCGGCAAACAGCAGTGCCACCAGCTCGGAGGCCGGTGTGTTTTTCCTTCACACATACTTAAGCCCGGCCGAGACTGACGTGCTCCAGTGTTGGGGCTCAGGCTCCTCTTCTTTTTGTGCCTCGACATGTAGAAGGCATCGGATTACATAGTAAAGCTTCCATTTCCAAGGTCACCTCCAGTGGAGATCCGCCCCACAGCAGGAGCCCAGGTCACCAGCCCCTCCCTCCGCAGGGACTCAGGGGGTTGTACTTCTGTCCTCCTGTTTTGTTCTAGACTCTAGAGCGTAGGCTGGGGTCATGCTAACCTGCAGGGAAGCTCGACAACATGCTTGGCTGGAAACGGGAGGCTTTGTTACCAGGGTGATGGGCGAAGGATGTGTGGGGAGTCATCCGTTAGATTTATTCTACTGGTTTCTGGGCCAGGCCTGTTCATGGAAGTCACAGCAAGGGCTCAGTGTAAGAGAACATTCTGGGACCGCTGGTTCCGCTAAGAGGTTCCCTGGCAAAGAAGCCTCAGGAGCAGGCTAGACGACCCTGTGTCTGGAATGTGCGAGAAGGGATCCATGGGCCAGGTAAAAGGCACCGGCTTACCTAGTAAAGATTCCTTTCAAAGTTAATGTTTTGCTATTTTAATGTAATTGCAGATCTTAATACTTCTATGGGAGCGAGAAACTTGAGAGAAAAATAAAAACAGATCTTTGTATTCACTTGTCATCACGTTGGTCATGATTTCAGACTGTGGCACCTGCTGCTAGACACGCATCTGTCTCCTCCTCCTCCTCCTGTGTCTCCCGTTGGTACAGCCCAGTGTGGTTTACTGTCTGACTGCATGTCATTTCCAACAGGCTCCGCAAAGGAATCAATATCCTCATCTCCACTCCGGGGCGCCTGGTGGACCATATAAAATCCACAAAGAACATCCACTTCAACCGCCTCCGCTGGCTGGTGCTGGATGAAGCCGACAGGTGAGGCTGATCGGGAAGCAGGAAGGGCACGGGGAAGGCTGGCCGTCCATCAGGACTGCAGCCCGGGCTCCCTGAGGTCTGCCTTCGAGTAAACTTCTTCCGAAACCGCAGAATCTTGGACCTGGGCTTTGAAAAGACCATCACAGTGATACTCAACGCGATCAACGCGGAGTGCCAGGAGCGCCAGAACGTCTTGCTGTCGGCCACTCTCACGGATGGTGAGCGAAGAGAATGGGTGCAGCTGCCAGGGCCCTCAGCCTCGGGCGGGGAGGGGTCTCCGGGTCCCAGGCTCAGGGAGAGGGCCAGCAGTGAGGGCCGTGCTGCAGGGGCCCGTCAGGTGGGGAGGACGAGGAGGCTGACAGCCACCTTCTGTGCCTGCGGGAGCCTTTCCCTGTGCCCTGACCTGCCGAGCGCCGGGCTCGGTCCTGACACGGACGGCCTCTCGCCACGCCCACCGGTACTGCGATCAGCCTGCCTTTCTCCTGAAGAGGCGTGGGACCTCAAAGGCTCCTGTCCTTTAGGCTCCTTTCTATGTTTCCTCCTCGTAAGCTGGAGTTTCTTAGCTGCCTTTCGTAGATGGGACGCTGGGCTTGGCCAAGTGGCCGCTCTGCACCAACCTCGCAGCAGGCCCTGTCTCAGCGGCAGGACCGCTCCTGTATCGTGTCTGCCTCATTCGGCACACAGCTGCCACCAGCACGCCTCATCGGCACTTCTGAGTGTATTCCAGAGAGCATTAATTTTAAGATCATCGTGAAAAACAGATTCTGCGCTCAAATAGTTTGGGAAATGCCACACATTACCTCCTCTTGGAGATTCGTGGTACACTTCACACAGTGAAGGTCCCCAGAAGGTCTGTAAAGCCTGAGGGAAGGATTGGAGGGCCTTTTTGTCCGGCGTTTCATAACCACAGAACCCTTGGGGGGGGGGGGGGGCCAGAGCCCTGTCATTGTCCCTCCCTGGTTTTCCACAGGTGCGAGCTTAGGAAGGCCGGTGTGAGGGGGGGGCCTGGGCTGTGGGAAGAAGTCCGGGGCCCACCCCCCCAGGTGGACATCTGTGCAGATCAGTGCGGCCCCTGGTGAAACCCGTCGGGAGTTGCCTGGTTCAATGGTCAGCAAACTGGCTCACAAGCCGTGGTTTGCTACTCTGTTGATGAATGAGTTTGCCGACCCCTGACCTAGACTCCCGATTCCAATAATTGCAGGCTGTTGTTCCTTATGATTAAGCCCCTATTCTCGTGGCCGGCAGTTTGCCGACCACTGGCCTAGTTCGTGCACCTGCACGTGCGGTGTGCCAGGACATGCACAGGGACCAGCTCCCGGCGTGGCTGTCACCTGTTGTGACTTCTTCGCTTTCTCCAGCTGTGACACGGCTCGCTGACATCAGTCTGCACAACCCAGTCAGCATTTCTGTGGTGGACAGAGACCTCCGTGAGCTTTACCTGACTGATGAGGAGTCTTCTGACGACTCTGACTCGCTAAGTGATGACAGCGATTTTGACGATGACGACGACGACGATGATGATGATGATGATGAAGATGAAGAGCTGGAAAGCTTTGCGATTCCTGAGGGTCTGGAGCAGTACGTGGTGGTGGTTCCCAGCAAGCTACGGCTAGTCTGCCTGGCAGCCTTCATCCTGCAGAAGTGCAAGGTAGGACGGGCCAGGTCGGGGAGGTTGGAGCCGTGTGTGTCGGGCACTGCTGGCAGCGCTGAGACGCAGCTCTCCGGCCTCACTGCCGGTGGGTGTAGTGGTTCTAGGTTGTGGGGAAGCTCGGGCCAGTGGTTGCCATTACGTTCTGCCTGAAGTGCCTTTCCTGGGACTGATGCTGGGTGTGAGCCAGAGCTAGGTGCCTGTGCTTGTGTTTTTACAGGACGCCCCGGTACAGGCTGTCCTCAGGTTACGTCGGATGTACATCATTTCATGGTTATGTCGCCATTTCCCATTTATTTATTAAAAAAAAAAAAGTTCAGTTATTTCTACGTACTTATGTGCTTTATGTTTTTTATTATTTATTTACGACAAGTAAAGGTCAAGAATCGTTACCTTTCTTTAAATTTTTTTTTACTGTTTCACTTCATCACTGCTGTGTATGTTCTCCGTGTGAGTGACGTAGGTGGGTTCCAACTTACGGCAAAATCGCGCGGTAGGAATGGATCTCCGACATAACCCGAGGACCTGCTATATTTGTATATTTATCTGCTACTCTCGGTGGCTCTTTCTCTGGTACACGGGGAAACAGTAGGGGGCGGGCTTGAGAGGGAAGCTTCCAGATGCACTGCACGTGGTGTGTGTGCTGAGGCCTGAGAGGACGAAGAACAGTGCTGATAGGCAGCCTCACCCGGAAGCATGCTCTTCCCAGTCTTGGGAGTGTGATCAAGGTCATGGCTGTCAGTTCCCTCTCCTGCAATCTGGTAGCAGGGAGCCTCCGTGTTAATTCTGGAAATAACTCCAAGCCGTCTGTCTTCCGTTTCCAAACAGGGCCAGTGTGACTGTATTTTAGGAAAATGCTGGTTTTAGTGTCACCTAATAAACCTGTGGTGCTTTTCCCCTCTGTGTCCATGCAGTTTGAAACAGACCAGAAACTGATCGTCTTTTTCTCGAGTTGCGAGCTGGTGGAGTTCCACTACCACCTCTTCTTCCAGACCCTGCTGGGCCTCGCGGCGACAGGGCAGTCACCATCTGGCGGCCCGCGGTTAGCATTCCTGCGGCTGCATGGCAACATGGACCAGGAGGTGAGCAAGCCCGGCCCATCCTGCTTCACGCCCTCCACGCTCGCACTGGCTCCGCGGGCGGGGCTCAGGCGGGGTCCCCTCATGTCCGAGGCAGGCACACAGGGACTGGACGCGGGCCTCCTGCGGGCGATGTGGGCGAGGGGAGCCTATTGTTCCGCCCGCCTGCTCCGGGGCTGGGCTCGTCCACCTGAGAGCTCGCAGGCCCTTGGCCTGCATCTACCTCCACCAGCTGTTAAGGCAACAGAGCACCACTAAGTAGCTGGCACCAGGGAAGGGTTTTGCCTTTTTAGTACCCAGTGTGTAATTAGGGCTTGATGTCTTCAAATTAAGAGCATTAATGGAGCTAAATTGTGGCTCCCATATGGTACCGCTGAGCGTGACTGCTGTCGTTGTCAACAAGATGCAACGCTCTCTCAGCACTTGAGGTTGCGAGAGGGTCTGTGTCTCACCCTGTCTCAGCTCTGAGTACCATTGTGGTCCAGGAAGAAGAGGAGAATGTTGGCCTTATTTTAGGTTCTAAGCTGCAAAACTCGGTCCCCTGGGGAGTTGGGGCAGAGTGTGGAGTGGGATGAAGTCACTGCCTTGTGCAGGGAAGGATGCACGGGGCCCAAGATCAGAGCCATCTTGTCCCGGTGGCTGTGACCAGCAAGCAGCTCAGGATGAGGATGGGCTTGGACCAGAACCACATTGAAAAGGGGTAACGTTTTAGAGTATAAGAGACCTGAAAGGCTGTCAAGTCCTTTTCCCCTTTGGTTTTTGGTTTAGTAATTCAGGAAATGGAGGTTCAAAAAAGTGACTTTGCTCAAGGTCACTCAAGGACACAGCTTCTTATTCACCACAGGATAGCATAGAATTTCCTATTTGAGCCTTTGTGGATTTTATCAGCTCTTTCTTTGTACCTTGCGGGTCCCTGAGTCAATCGAATTTGTTGATTCCAGAATGCAGTACATTGATGGTGTTTCCTTCTTTTCTCTTTTAATTAGCTTCCTAGTCCTCTGGGTCTGTTGTCACCAGAGGCATTCTGCAGGGGAGTCGGGTGACAAAGGAGCTGGATGTGGACTCAGAAGATCTGGGAATTTGAATAGATCACACAGGAGATTCTGTAGTCAAATTAGTTCGAGCTCTTACTGTAATGGCAGTCTCCGTGCTCATGGCTGTGTGCCCTGGAGGCAGACCCCTGGTCCGGGCCCTGGCCCTGGCCCTGCTGGTCCCTAGCTGTGTGACCTCAGGGAACGCTCTGTGCCTCAGTTTCCATGTCTCTAGAATGGAGCCAATAGTCCTATTTACTTCATGTGGTTGAGATGATTCACTGAGTTAATGCAGATAAAGTGCTTAGCACAGGGCTGGCTCATAGTCAGTGCTCAGTAAATGTTAAGGGTCATTATTATTATTTCTCCTTCAGGAATAGTTTCGCTCTTCAGTTTAGTAATTGTTAATATTTTATTTATATTGTTTTCTTTATTGAGTAGCCTTCACAGCCTCCCCACAAGTAGAGGATGGGAGGGAGTATCTGTATTTCATCTGATGAATACTGAGGTTAAGTGTCTTACCCCAGACTGAGCTAAAACAGCCCCAACCACATGCTCTTGGCCACTGTCCCACATGACCTGGATCTCCCTGAATGATTGTCATGACCCCACCCAAGGTGAAGGGCATTGGAGAGAAGTGAAGCTTGAAGTTGCTGCCTGGTGCTTGTGATGGAAGCTCAGGAGTTAGGATCCATAGGTGGGCTTTCAGGCGAGTCCCTGCTCCCAGGAACTGTTCTGATTGGCTGTGCCCTGCAGCTGTTACAGTGGCCCCTTAGAGACTGCTCAGCAAACCGGACCAACCCGGTGTCTTCGGGAGGGTCTGAGCTCCAGCTCCGGGCCAGCTCCCTGGGTCCAAGTGCAGTCACCCTTTGCTGTGTGTGGGTGTCCCTTGGCAAGTCCCTCAGCCCCCGTGCCTCGGTTTCTCTGCCTGGAAAGGGGTGGTAATGGTACCCGCTCGGAGGGCCGTGGGGATTGGATTCGTGCAGACGTGTAAAGCTCAGGCCTGGTATGTGGTTGCGCTCAGTGCGCTGGTTGTCCATGTCCACGTCTGCGATGACACGGCAGTAATTTGGTCACCTCCCTTTTTTGTTGCCGGCAGGTGGACATGGCCATGGGCCAGCGGCTTGCGCCACTGGCTTTGCGAGTTCCCAGGAGAGCCTTTAGGTGGCACTCCTTTGGCCAGCGGGCTGCCTGTAGGACCTCACCCGGAGGGAACAATTCCGTGCACAGGCCTTACCCATAAAGGCTTATCACAGCGGGTTTGTAGCGGACAGCGGTTGGCCACAGCCTCGGCCAACGGGGCATCGGCCACGAAAATGGTGGCACACGCACCCGACTGGTTACTACCAGTGTCATCACGAGGAGAGAGTGTGGTGGGAAAGACGTTCACGGATATTGCTTTCTGATAAGAGTGTGCTGCTAGTAGAGGGCGTGTGGCCTCTTTCCAAAGCCCTCTTCGGTTATGCCGTGCACGGCCCGGGGCGTGGGGTTGCCGGTGGTGGTGGTGGTGGTGGTGGTGGTGGTGGTGGTGGTGGTGGTGGTGGTGTGTTTTGAGCTGTGGCAAATTGCATTTTCTTCCTTTGCCTTAAATGTAATTTTTCTACAGTTAAAATATATGGGGTTTATATATATATTTTTACCTTTTTAAAAATTAGTCGTTAACCAAACTCCCCTGCAGGAACGGTGGGTTCTTCATTCCTCTCGCCCACCTGCAGGGAAGTGTGCCCCTGTGGGCTGTCCCTGCTCAGGGGTGGCCGATCTGAAGGATGGGCCCAGCCTGGCGCTGCCCTCCTGACAGCCCAGAGTCCAGTCCGGGCCTGGTAGCTGGGAGCACTCATTGCTTCCTTCCTCCAAAGCCTCTCTGTGCTGGGCCCGGATGCAGTCCCAGCAGAAGGAGACTGGGAAGCACGGACCTGCTCACTGGACTCCATATCAGCTGTGTTCCCTTGTCTTTGCAGGAGAGAACTGCAGTGTTCCGCGAGTTTGCGCAGCCCGGCCCCGGCGTCCTCTTTTGCACGGTACGTACCGGGAAAGGAGCATTTCTGCACTTGGGGTTGCAGTCTCTCTCTGGACGATTTGCCTTGCAGCTGCCCCTCAGACAGCGGGAACCCCAGGCTCTTGGTGTGGCGAGGCCCTTGGCACCTCTGTGTCACCTGACTGGGTCACAGATAGCCGCGCCACTGTGCAGAAGGCTCAGCTATTTGCTCACTAATAGTGGCAGCTGTTGGTCTGAAAACGTGTGAATCTTGCTGATTTCTAGCCACCAAAAACTTGTAAATTACAGCTATCGGGAGTAATTAGAGCTGGGAACGTCTTTCCACAACAGAATCACTCGACACACCTTGCTCACCTCCTTCCAGGAGCAGCTGCCCGTGGGCAGTTTGTCTGCTGGCGGCTGTCACGTGCCCTCCTGTGTGCAGGCAGTTGCCTCGCCCCGATGCTGCCACCCTGGAGGCTGCCTGCAGCCCAGCACTGGCCCTTTGAATGCACGTCCCGGGCTCTTTCAGGATGGCAGGTCCCGCCTTCGACGGCCCTCCTCTGGGGACGCACTTCAGGGGCTTCGCTCGCTGCCGAGATTATGATCCCTCCGATGTGTGTCGTCGTGGTGATGCAGCTTAATCCCCGCTGGTGAAATCCCTGTCCACACGCGGGGAACTGCGCTGTGAATGCAGGAACCGGGGATGGCGTGCTGTTGAGAGCAGATGAGTAGCTCTTTGACCACCCGCTAGGCCTCTAATGAATTACTCTTTAAGGCACTCCTGCTCCGGGTTCCGTGGTACTGAGCAGTGGCTTCTCCCTGAACTCAGAGTATATGGGTGAGCGCTCCTGTCTGTCCTGTGTGAGGTCATATGTAAGACGGCCCGCCGGCCAGCAGTGTGCCAATTCTCGTGTGGCACCTGCTGTGCCGAGCTGGTTGGCCAGACGGAGCATAGTTCCTGGGCGTGCTGGCCTCAGAGGTCTTGAGTCCGACCAGCAGCCTCTCCTCTAGGAGCCCGTCCACAAGTCAGGTGCTAGTGTTCGCTCTAAAACCTTCACAGGTCCGGCTCTACCCTGAAGACAGTCCAAATAATCCATGTGATAAAGAAACGTGTCAGTTCCCATCACGTCCACTAGTACCTTCTGGGGCCGGACCCCTTCCCATCTCCTCTGTCCCCACTTGCCTGCTTGTTCCTTACCCTCACCCAGGCCGGCCCCTCTCTCACGTCCTCCATGTGTCATTCTTGCTTTCCCTGGGGTGTGGCCCTGCCAGCAGAGCTCCCCTCCACTGGGTCCGCACGGACTGTTCGGGACTAGCCACCTCTGCTGCTCTCCACCTTCGCTTATTTGCGTGAAGTCCGCTGTTACCTGCGGTTCTTAATTCCTCCTCCGGGGATTCCCGCCGCCAGGAGACCCGGGGCCAAGGGCATGCGCTCAGGGGCCATGAGCACGTCCGCAGCCCAAGTGCGTGGAGGCGCTCGGTTTTCTGCGGGGCCTGGTCTTGAGGCGAAGTTTCTCTTTCCCCTGTATCTCA
Organism: Pipistrellus kuhlii; assembly: GCF_014108245.1. Taxonomy (NCBI): domain Eukaryota; kingdom Metazoa; phylum Chordata; class Mammalia; order Chiroptera; family Vespertilionidae; genus Pipistrellus; species Pipistrellus kuhlii. The sequence goes on from NW_023425571.1 coordinate 585,273, forward strand.
TTGTGCTAATGGCGAGATCCTTGGGAGGCTGTTGGCTGTTTACTCGGTTACGCTAACTCATGTTGCCAGTTTTTTGGCGGCTCCAGCCAAGATCTCTCGCCTCTGACAGCTTCTGCGCGCTCTCCTTCCTCCTCTGTTTGCACAGCCCAATCTGTCACCCGGACAACGGGGGCCTGTACCCCGCTGATGGCTCCCACACACGGCAGTAATGACTTTTGGCAGGCCGGGACGGCGCAGAGGCGAGCTCGCTGCGGCCCTTCCTCAGAGCGCCAGCGGCCCCTCTCCCTGTTAGTAAAAGCACTTTGTGAGGATCTTGGGTAAATAAATGAGTCATTTTAATCCAACTGACAGGCTGGCACCTGAGCAAGCTGCCTTCCATCTGTGCTCCTCCGTCTCGTGGAGGCGGCCGGTCGTCAAGCTGGGCGCTCCCGGCCTCACCGCCGAGTGTCTTTCAGAGCTGACTTTAGCGCTGCTTCTGCCCTAGTTAGGTTACGGAGTGCAGGGGCTGGCCTGAGTTCTGACGGGGCGGCTGAGGCTGAGACTGAGGCTGAACCCTCCACAGATCAGCTTCCTGGTGCCCCGTGCCCGCTGATGCCACTGCAGGAGCGGGGAGCAGGGTCCTGCCTGTGCCCCTGCCCCAGGGGGCGGGTGTGAGCGGGGAAGAGAGCAGGGAGGCTTTTACCTGCTGCCGGTCACCACCATCCCAGTCCTTCTTCAGGGAGTGAAATGGGATTGCTCCTCAGTGTTAGAGTGCCGGCCTCATGGATCTTCGGTCCCCTCTGGGGAGAGAGAGGGTGGGTCTTACAGCCATTCTTCGGCGTGTGAACTGAGGCTCGGGGCTCAGTTGACGCCCAGATCGAATGGCAGCTGAAGTCCGCCCTCAGCTCCTAGAGCAGGGAGAGGACTTAGCCCCCTCTCTGAGGCCTCCAGGCCCAGGATGGAGAGACGTGCTTGAAGGCACAGCTGATTAAGGCTAAGGGGGGGTTGGCTGCTGGTGCGGTCCCCCCACCTCAACACAAGAAGGGATGCAGGGAGCACTGTGAGCTGGTGTCATGAGCCAGGCCACCAGGTGGGCAGAACCTTGACCGGCCGGATGAGAGGCTGCGATCTGCAGTCACACCTAACTCACCGCTTCAGTGCATGTGCATTCCGTGACGTGTGAATGTCAGATGCTGTGTTAGAGCTTCTGAGTTGAATTTACTAAACTAACGAGCATTACATTTTTTGCAAAGCCCTCCTGTCTGTCCGGCTCCAGCAGCCCCTCTGCATACACCCCCCGCAGAGCACGTCAGTAACACGTCATTTCTTAAAGAGCTCAGCGCACTGGAGCCACCAGCTGCGGTCAGGGCAGAAGGCAGGTCCCAGGCCCGTTCAGGAGAGCGGTGGCTTTCTCAGAGGCAGTGCTCGGACGGGCCTGTGGGCGAGGGGAGCTGCCTGCAGCACCTCGTGGGCGCTCTGGACCCTTCGTACATTAAACTCCTGCTCAACGCATCAGAAAGGCAGCCTGGCGCCGCTGGGAGAGCGGTGAGGGCGGCCAGCCTTGCCCGCCCCGTACCGGCCAGGTGGATGCGGCACAGTCTTCCTTGGTCCCAGGCAGCGATCGTTTTAACGTGCTTCTTGCAGGAACTTCATAGGCTTATCACTTTTCAAAAAGGCCCCTATCCATGTGACCCCTTAAGAGGGGAGAGAGGAGGCTGCTCCTGCAGAGGATGCCAGCTCTCAAATGGGAGGAAGGCGTGCGAGACAGGAAGTCACCTCGCAGCCATCGGGGTCACAGTCAGACGGGCGGCACCCACAGAGGCCGAAGCCACTGGAGGAAGGGATTGGGAAACGGTCTCCCAAGTTCCGTTCTCTAGTCTCTCACTAACTACAGAGGCAGAGCTGGAGGTGCCCCTCAGGCGAGTGGACACGGCAGCGCCATACGCGACGGACTGGGCTGCTGCTCTCTGGTGCTGGACACCACCCCCGTGGCCTGCAGTGCAGCTGGAGTAACGGGAACCGGGATTCTTGGGAAATTGTGTTCCGCACTGAGGGTCCTGTGAGAAGGAGGCACGTGCTGGCATCCCAGCTGCCTCACAGTGGTTCAGAGAAGCGTGTGTGTGGGAGGGAGAGGAGGCGGACGCCCGGACCATCCCTAGCAGCGCTTCCAGGTGAGGCAGGCAGGCGCTCGTGCTGCTTTTGGCTTCTCCATAGGTTACATTCTCCTCAGTGACAATCTGGGATGTATCCATCCATTGTCAGGAGGAAAAGAGAACAAACAGAAAAACGCAGAGAAAAGGAGAATCCACCCAACCCCTCTGCCGCGAGAGAAGTCAGTTGGCAGTTGGGGTGACCCTCCGGGTGCTGGTTCTCAGGTACCTGCTGCGCCATCTGTCCGTTCTTCCACCCGAGTGATGCTTCGCTTGGGTTTGGGTTTGACCTATTTCTCCTTGGAGTTTTTGGTGGAGGAACCAGACCATTTGTCCCATCCGGACTTGCCCAGTCTGTCCTGGTGCTTACCTTGCCCCGTCCCCATAGTTCCTCTACGCTAGCAGTTACGTCCAGGCCCCAATGAGGCCCAGGTCCTGGGTCTGCTTTGGAGAATAGGTGACTTGCACTTCCTGTGGCACGAGAGCTGGTCCTCTGACTTTCTAGCTCACAGCCATTTACACAGCCTCCGAGGCCCAGTTCCGAAGGCCACTGGCGGAGGTTAGCCCCTCCTCCCTCTCCCTTCCTCTCCAGGTAACCATTTTTTAAAACTTGTTGGGGTTCCCCTTTATTATTTCTTATAGAAATGTGGGCAGACATACTTTATTTTCCTCATTTCTTACACAAAAGGGTGTCACACTCAAAATACACCCAGTGAGCCTCCTTGGGGACCTCCCTCTCAGGGCCGTCCATAAGGGGGGGCTGTGCCCCATCAGGGTCACTGTCCCTGTAGGCCTTGGGGTTTTGCCGAGCCTGCAGCACACGCTGCCAATCCCAGCAGCCTGTGCGTGAGAGTCCATTTGTATTTTTGCCAACGTGTCCTCAGGATGGCTTTCCAGATGTAAGATTGCTCTGGGTCCAGGGCAAGTACATAGCAGTTTTGCTGGATGTTACTGAATTCCCAGCACAGCGCAGGCAGGTGTGGCGCCCTCTCTGAGGTCAGAGCAGAGAGTAACGTGGTCCTGGAACCCGCAGGGGATGTGCCACACGGGGTCTGCGTGTGGGAAGTGCCCAGGACGCATTGGTGGGGCTCTTGCTGCGATGGCAGCGTGAAGAGTCCAGTGCAGGCTGGCTGCTGAGGGCCAGAGGAGCCGCAATGGCCAGAGCGGAGTCCGCCGTGCAGGTGGCAGCCAGCCGGAAAGAAAGTCTTCATGGCCCCGTTCTGATTGAGACGCCAGAGGCAGGCGCTGCCTGGGCCTTGCTGCTCGGGGCTGTCGGCAAAGGCGCAGGAAATGCTTTGTGGCCGCCTCCACGAGGGGTGCTGGGTGACCTTCCAGAAGCCCGCCTAGGCACAAGTCCTTTGCTCTGCTCTGCTGGTGGGCAGGGATGGGCTGGTGACCCAGGAATCATTCCTCAGTGTTTCAGACAAAAGGTAAAAGTGGTAAGACACGCGGGAAGCTTTCAGAACCCTCCCAACACACAACTGAGAACCACACGTGTAAGGACCCGGGCTCCCTGTGGGGACAGTCTAGTTGGGAGTGGCTGTGGCCACTTCACCACGGGTTCCAGCACTTACCCTGAGTCAGAACTGGGAACCACACATGGACTGGTGGCTTCCTGAGACTGTGTGCAGATGTGTGTGTGTGTGTGTGTGTGTGTGTGTGTGTGTGTGTGTGTGAGAGAGAGAGCCCTCTTCCTCTGCATGAGGTTATCAACAGATTTGTGACCCCCACGTGGTTCAGAAACTCAGTCCTAAGCCGTTTTCTTTTCTGTTTTAAAGGATATTGCAGCTCGAGGCTTAGATCTCCCTCAAGTCACATGGATTGTTCAGGTAATTTTTTAGTTGTTAAGGTGTGAGCTCAAGGCAGAAATATATGATCATGAGTAGATGCGCTGGCTTTAAGTAGAATAATTATTATTACCCTCCTGGGTGTTGCCCTGGTAACCAGGCAGTAACCGGCCTTATCTGCACAATTCTCCTGACATCTTCCTTGACTCGGCCCACCTGGCTGCTGCTGCAGCGAACAGCCCGCCTGCAATTGGGAGGAGTCTGCTGCTCCCAGCTCCAGGCCTAATGCATGTCACGCAAAGTTGCGGCAATTTGAAAATAACCGGCGTTACCCGGGCCCCTGGGAGGCCTCCTTGTGTCCAGGAGGAGATGGCTCAGCTGTCCTGAGAGCCGTGTCCTGTACATTGACCTGCAGGGGCAATTAAGTCCCTGACAGCCTCTTACACAGACGCAGCCTCAGACACTTTGCCAGAGGGCATGGGCATCAGCGCTCGGGCCTGGCGGTTTAGTTGCTTTTTCTTTTCGTTAGTGTGCAGAGTGGTGTTTTCAGGCCCTCTGAGTGCAGCCAGGAGACACATGCCCTGTTTATGTGAGTCATGGTTTATTCACATCCTGTTGCAGCCACACGCCTGTCACCGGCCGGGAATCTGCTCCCCGCAGGTGATCACTGTGACGAGAGGGGCCAAGTCTTTCTTCCTGCTGGCCTCAGAGCACATTAAAGACGAGGAGGCAAGGGTGGCTGGGATGTGTGCAAGGCCAGACATGGGGTTGGCATTTAGAGCCCTCTGTTGTGAATATTGACTAGTCTGACATGCCCTCTGACCTTTGATTCATGTAGCAGCAGAGGGCAAAAAGGAGAAAGAATATAGGGTCAGTTTTGATGATGGTGAAGTTCTTGCCATAGACGACATAGGATGCTGTGCGGAATACATCCCGCGGAGTTCTAGGGCCCTTTTCCCTGAGGCAGGAGCACTGCCCGTGGGGCAGGAGCAAGTTCCTGTGGGCCCAGCCCAGAGCTGACCTCCGGTCAAGGTCATCGGCCCCTTGCTCTTTGCCTGTCAGGCTCCTCTGCGGCCTCCCCTCCACTGCTGTCTGCCAGGGAGCAGGCCAAGGTCATGTGGTCGTCTGCAGAGGTTTGCCCCACCTGCCCATGCTTTCACCTTGCACAGTTCCCTCCGTGAAAAGATGCAAATAGGAAGCTGCAGAGACCTGTGGAGAAGTAAAATTAGAAGGGAGATACTGGGACGAGGAGACATCTCGTTTATCTGAAACTTGGCCGCTGTTCACGCTGTCCTGTCAGCCTTGTTATTTCCAATGAAGCAGGAGTTTCAGGGTTGAGTGACTTCTCCTTGTGTTGTGTTAGGGTAACCATAGCACCAGGATTTAATTCTTGGGATACCTGGAGGCAGGTGAGGGGTATTGCACTTCCAATTAATGGCAGTCCCTTGATGTGTGAATGCCTTCATTTCTGTTGCCCTTTTTAGTACAACGCTCCGTCTTCAGCCTCCGAGTACATCCACCGTGTCGGGAGAACCGCCCGCATCGGCTGCCGTGGGAGCAGCCTGCTCTTCTTGGCTCCTTCGGAGGCAGAGTATGTCAGCTCGCTGGCTTCTCACAAAATCAAGTGAGTCAGAAACCCGCGCGGCTCCGGCTGATCTCACCTAATTAACTTTCTGTCGCTTCTTATAGCGGCTGGGCCTTGTAAGCTGACGAAGAGCCATTAACCCTTGTGATCCCTAAATGAGTCCCAGAATAGCCAGTGGCAACAGCTAAAACCCTTCATGCCATCAGCACATGACAACTCCCATTGCGTCGTGAGACTAAGTCATAGGGACGATCTGTCGCCTCCGTGTTCCTTGCAAGGAGGCCCGTGCTTCGTTCTCTGACAGCCGGCTTCTTGTAGACCGTTCTGTTCACAGTTTTTATTTCTTGCAATTAATGTTTTGTACCTTTAAAGGCGGTTTATCTTTGTTTTATTTTGTTTAATTTTTAATCTTATCTGAAGATATTTTCCCCATTGCTTCTCAGAGAGAGTGGAAGGGGGAGAGAGAAACATCCATGTCAGAGGCACATCAATTGATTGCTCCTGCTCACACCCTGACCAGGGCAGGGAGCAAACCCCATACTCTTTACCCATCACACGGTTCCCCTCCCTCAGGGAACAAACCTGGAGGAAGTCCTTGTGGCCACTGGAGCGTGTGAACACGCTCTGGCCCGTCTCGTCAGGCCTGGTCAGGTGGCAGTGCCTCCCTGTCCCCCACCTGAAGCCCTGGTCCAGCCCAGGTCACGGCGCAGAGGACTCGGCGTGGGAGCTGCGCCAGGGGCTCCTGCCAGACCCAACCTCCCTGAGGAGAAACGGGAAAGGCACTGAGGGTGGCGCTTTCCTCGTGGCTGGGAGTGCCAGTGCCAGCGTGCGGCACCCACCGGAGCCCAGGATTAGTATTTTATTGTGTTTCCCACACAACCTCTGGCACCTGACCTGACAAAGTCTAATGATAGGCTTCTAAAGTTCTTACACTGGTCCACGTTCCAGAACTTCTGCTCAGACATAGCACAGCGGTGCGTCCCATGTCCTGGAGGCACCGGGAGAGCTGTGTCTGCGAGGATACCGAGAGCCACCGGTGACGCCGGCGCTCAGCTCAGCCACACGGCTCAGTGTGGGCTCTCGCCTGCTGGTGCTCCCCTTTGCCCAGGCCTGTGCTCTCTAAAGCATCCAGTAGCACTGCAGTGCTCTCTCCTGGGAAATCATTGCCCCCACATCTGATCCTGCTCTGGGGACCCCGGGCCACCCACTGGGTGAGATGGGCGCACAAGGTGTCCCACCCCCGGAACCTGCAGGGCTCTGCTCTCCCCTCGGCACTCTGTCGGGGTTGCTGGTGTGCGTGCGCATGGACTGCGGCTTGTTCAGAAAATGTGTCTGATCTTGGGTTGGGAAAGGCGGAGATCCACTCCTCTGAGGCCTGGTCAGGTTCACGTGGGCTCATTTACTGTCTCCTCCTGACGCAGTTTTCCATGGAACGGTGGGTCCATTCTTACTTAGGAGAGAAAGCTCATGCTGGCCACTCACTCGTCACCCAGAGCTTCCTCTCGGCCTTGGAGAGGAAGCTCAGAGGATGAGGATGGGATACTGAGAGAGGAAGGGACTGTAGTCTGTGGAAGGAGAATACCAGCTGGTGAAGAACATTCATTTGGGGGAAAGGCCTGTAGGTCCAAGCTCACAGGCTTCTGCCCTGAAAAATCACCATGGAAGTGCCTGTGCCCAAACCCTCACTGCGGCCAGTGTGAGCCGCTCAGTGACGCTCAGACCCGGGTCACAGTGCACAGCCAGGCACCAGCGTCCCGTGTCCACGTGAGGAGGGTGTGATGTATGTTGAACATCTACTGTAGGCTTTTCTCAGACTTAAAACAAAAAAATGAAATCTCATAAAAAATTAATGGCAGAGTGCACTATGAAAAGAAGCAGATGTAAACATTTTTGGAATCCAAAAGATACTCCCAAATATTTATTATTTGTTTTTAGAATCTTTATGATTGATTTTTAGAGAGAGAAACGACGATTTGTTGTTCTATTTGTGCATTCATTGGGTGCTGCTTGTATGTGCCCCAAGCAGGGATCAAACCTGAAACCTTGACATTAAGGGATGACACTCTTAACCAGCTGAGCTACCTGACCAGGGTAGAACTCCTAAATATTTTTTTTTAATTTAAAGGAGGAGGATATGTGTGTCTGTTTTTATGCTCAAGCACCGGAGAGCCAGGCAGCGGGCTGCCGAGCTGCTGGAATGGCTGATGAATTGCAGGGAAGAATCGGGAGGGTAGCAAGGCCCTCGCACACCTTGCTGCCTGCTTCACACTCCAGTTCCCTGTGGCAGATGGGGCGGGAGACAGGTGCCCTGCTCGTGCTGCCTCTTTCTAAACGCTGCGGAAAGAGCGTTTCTAGTCCTCTGACTTCTTTGTGCTTGCCAACTCCTTCACTTGCCCCACTTTAATGAAAGAAGTTTCTAAGGAAAGTCGTCATTGCTTTATGAAAATGTAAGTGCTTCATCAAAACGCGTGTTTCTTAGATCAGGCATAAGACAGTTTCCTGAATTTATTTATCTCCCTCTTCTTGAGTAAGGTGGGTGTTCAGATTTGTTGATAGAGCCATCAGTAAGCAGAGCAGATGCGCTTTGTTCTCAGAAGCAAAGGTTTCTGAGATGGGAGGAGGGCCCTGCACGCGGTAAGCTGCCCCAGCGCACGCTCAGCTCCTGTTCCCGGAGGTCAGCGGTCCAGCTTGTCCCGCGGACCCACGCACAATGGAGCAGCTGGCCTGGTGGGCATGCCTGCGCTGCCAGGCACTGGGAGAGCCGGCCGCTGTGGCACGTGCAGTTCTCTGTACCCCTGACTGATAGCATTACTCCTTTCTTCTGCCTGTTCAGGGTTTGACCCCAAGTTCTCATGCCGCTCTTACTTTTGTATTCCTCCTTCATTTGTCCGCCAGCAAGAAAGGGGTGAACAGAGCAAGGCAGACAGTCAAAGGATGGGATTGGGCTGGTTTCACCCTCCTTCAGACAGCAGGCACAAATATGGGCGAATTCAAAGCTGTAACAGTCCTCTCTCCTATGAAAAATAGATTTCCTCCCCCACTCCTGGCCTCCGTAAGTGCCCGCCCTCCCGCTCCCTCGCTGCTGCACAAGCTCTCCGGATCCGTGGCCCGGAGCTGCAGCAGCGGGGCTGCGGGCTGGGAGCACGCGGGAAGCGGTGACACATTTCAGGTGAATAGCTGTCAGCGCCGTGACATTTTCATTCATGGCTCCGGCAGAGTAACCTTTAGGGGGAAGGGGGAGCAGCGCCTGGTCCCACAGAAGCGCTTGCTGTTCGTGTTTTAATCTGCCGCTGCATTTTTTAACAAACAACAACGTGTGAGAAAAGCACTTATTTTTTTTTTTTTTTTTTTTTTTTTTTTTAATTTTTTTTTTTTTTTTTTTTAAATATTTTATTGATTTTGTACAGAGAGTAAGGGAGAGAGATAGAGAGCTAGAAACATCCATGAGAGAGAGTCATCGATCAGCTGCCTCTTGCACACCCCCTACTGGGGATATGCCCGCAACCAAGGTACATGCCCCTGACCGGAATCGAACCCAGGACCCTTCAGTCCCCAAGCCGACGCTCTATCCATTGAGCCAAACCGGTTTCGGCGCACTTATTTTTTTATGATCTGTTTCCTGCCCCAAACTCCCTTCCTTTTCCCTTCTCCCCGGGAAGTGCCGTCAGCCGCTCCCGGTTCCTTGGTCTCTGATGCGTGCCGCACGTCCCACGCTGGGCGCGGTGGCCTCTGCAGGCAGGTTGGATGGCTGTCTGGCCCTCGTGGCTCTGGCCGAGACTGTGCCCACATTCTGTTCTCAGCCGTTGGCACATGGCTCTGACTCCACAGAGAGCATGCTCCTCACTTGGTGTTAGGAGACCATCGGAGACCTTCGGGTGGGTTGGAAGAGAGCAGGTGGCTCACCCCCCGTTACGGATCGTGAGCTCGCCCTGCCGTTTTATTAAATTCTAAAACACAGGACTATCTGTGTTTGGTAAGAGCGTCGTCCTGTTATGCCAAGGTTGTGGGTTGGATCCCTGGTCAGGGCACATACAAGAAGCAACCAATAAATGCATAAATAAGAGGAATAGCAAATGGATGTTTCTCTCTCTCTCTCTCTAAAATCAGGATGAAGCGAGGGAGGGAGGGAGGGAAATTCTAAATGCAGCCCACTGAAAATTCCCCCGGGAGGGAGGGACTTACTGGGACCAGTCCCCCGTCCCTTCCTCCTAGGCCCCTGGGGGTGAGGCCAGGCCCTCCCTGTGGCGCTCCTGCGGCACACCTGCCAGGAGAAAGGCCAGTCCTGGCGTCGGGCCCGGGAGTTGGGAAGAAGGAGTGTTTATTTTCTCTGCTCTCCTCTCTCAGCACTTCGGAGATGAAGATGGAGGATATTCTGGCTGTCCTGACAAGGGATGATTCTTTCCAAGCCAGACGCGGTGGTGGCCAGGTGAGTTTGACTGCTTGTTTGCTGCTGACAGATGTGACTCACTCTCCACTGGGGCGGCGGGGATTCTGGACGGATGGTTGTGTGCTGTCAAGCAAAGTGCATGTGTGAGGACCAGCAGGTTCCGATGAGGCCCAATCTGACTGAGCCTTCTCTCCACTGCTCCTGGGTGTTGGGGGACCTCATCCGGTGGCTGGGCCAGTGTCCTCTGGACGACCGCCCGGCAGGCAGGCTTCCCGCCCAGGCCACCCCTCGGCCTTACCGCCCAGCCTGACGGGTCCTGTCCCATTGTCACCAGTGACAACTGACGAGGTCATCCACCCAAGACGACAGGTCTCTTCTCAGACACACTGAGTTCATCATTTGTTTAATGTGTGCATACACAGAGGAGGAGAGTTATGGTCATTAAGAAGAAAACGTTCATTCCGTGTGCAGTCCCGTACGGGGTCCTGCACTGTCTCGCCGCCAGGCAGGCCTGCCCGCCAGCCCTGCCCCCGCAGCAGCACACGTGTGTGAGTGTGCGAGGGAGTGGGTGGCATTGCCGTCAGTAACTCTGTCTGATACACTAATCATTTGGATATTTCACATTTGTTTTCTGGTGCCTGAGGATAGACTGGGAAATCAGAGCCAAATAGACCAAGCTTAAAGAGGTTTTATCTGTCAGTGTGGTGCTAATTTGGATCGATATTCTCCCCGAGTTGGGGACTGGGTTTGACTGGCCCTGACAGGAGTTCTCTTGGTCGGAGAATACAGAGGGAAAGGAGAGGAAAACCACAGCGCCTGTCGCCTGTGAGCTCTGGGCCCGGGCTCGGGCTCCTCTAGCCTCCCGCCTGCAGAGGGGGAAGCCCAGGCTGCGGAGGTGAAGGGACGTGGACAAGGGCACACCAGTCATCGGTCCTCCTGGGATGCAAGAGCAAGCAGTCTGATTTCACAGCACACCCCTTACACGCCAGCATCCTCCCTGGAGCAGCTAACCCGGGAAAATGGGCTGCTGCCATTTTTATACAGCTCATGGTAACCGTTTTTATAGACCAAAACTGGTCGGTAATTGGTCCACAACAAAGCTCCCCGTGTGTAAGAAAAATGGTTAAAGACTCAGCTGATCAACAAGCTGTGTTCGACAATGTTTGGTGGAAAACCTCCTAGCCACGGTGGACTGAGAACCACCCTTCCTAAGATGTACCATCAGGACAGCTGACCAGTGACCAAGGACACGCCTGGTCTTGACACGCCTCTGCTCTTCTAGTTCGGGTTTTTATTTATTTTTTTTTTCTTGGGGTCTGTAACCATATTTATCCCTGAGGCCCAGCAGAGGGGATCAGGGCCCATGAGTCACAGTGTTTCTATGGCAGCCGTTTGGGCCAGTGTCTGCCATGGATGGGGCAGCACCGGATCTGACATGGCTGCAGGTAGTTGGGGTTTTAATGTCCCCACAACTTGCCTGGTGGCCTCAGAGAGCTCTGCAGGGCCCCGGGCGAGCTGCTGGAGGGGGCCATCGGGCAGAGTGGTTCGGAGCATGGTCTCAGGTCACTCCTGGTTCCCCTTCCCAGCGGTGTGGCTGGCCACTGCTGGCTTCTAGTCCTCAGCTTCTCCGTAGTAAACGTAATGGTGGTTTCTTCTCAGGAGGATGCTGGAGGATGGAGTAAGAAATAGCCCAGACCCCAGCACAGCTGCCGTAGGGCATTGGCTGTATTTGCTGTGGTTCTTACCAATCATTGCCATATTGTCACATCGCTTCATAGCAGATGTGGCACCAGAGCCCGCTCAGTGACACCAAGCCTTCTGCATGGCACCAGCAGCTGCGGCCCCTCTGCTCCGCAGGACACGGGGCCCAGTTTGCCTCGAGCCTGGCCTTGGCCTGAGGCCAGCCTGAAGCCTTGCTGAGTCCAGAGGGCCAGACCCAGGGTCGCACACTTGGGTGTGTATCCGTGCTTCACAGCTGATGGCTCTGCCCTGGGGGCCGGTTAGCCTCTCCCAGCCTTGGGTTTTCCATCTGTACAACGGGGGGAAGCAGAGTGCCCATCTCACAGGGTGGTCAGGAGGTTTAAATGAGTCGAGGCACAGAGCATCTTGCACACACTGCACCCCAGTCTCCTGCCCTGATACTTTTAAAGTTTGTGGTCTTTGTTTTTAAAAAGAAAATGCTAAGCATTCATGGACCCAAAACACCCAGTTAACTTAGAAAACTCCTCCGGGGTTCTAGGTTTCCTGTTGATGACAATCTGACTTGTTTGACCCATTTTAACTTGAATGCAGAGGACAGGGAACAAATAGACTAAATTGACAATGTTACTCATGATCACGTGGACACACAGCCTGAGAGCTGTGAACAGCAAGAGGAGAGTAGTGGAGGCTGGGTCCGGCTTTGGTTCTAGTTGCCGTAGGAAGTGCAGTGCATCTTGTTGGCTGTGTGCACTGGGGCAGCACATGGCCGGTGCTGGCAGGTAGGAATGGGCTTCCTACCTGCCAGGGGACGGACCTCCCCATGCGGAGCCGGGTGGCTCACTGCCCTGTCCTCCACTCACCTGGTTGAAGCCTGTTGTAAGTGTCCCCTTTGGCACATACGCTTCTGGGCTCCTGTATACAGAAAGCGAACCAGGGAAGCATCTGTAAAATGTATATTTCATATTTAGGCACATAAAATATACATAGCTGCGCCTGGGCGTATGAGTTCACCACCTACAAAGAGAATACATTTGATCTCTCCACTTTCCCAGGAAGCCCTCAGAGGTTTCTAGGGAATAAAACTCAGCTTGGCAATAAAGTGATTAAAACAAAATCCTTCCATTTAGTTTTAAAACGCTTTAGAAGTTAGCAAGATCAAGACACATGCTTCCCCCCGAAAAACCCGTTCCCCACTTCCGCTCCCACCTAGCACTCTACACCAACAATTGGGCGCCGCAATCTCCAGCTCGTCTGCTGGTTCTGATGGGCGTGGGGTCATCTCCACAAACACGTTTCTCCTGTGAGGGTTTTGTCCTGTGAAATACGCCATAAACTCATCCTAACAAACACTGTCACTGTCTCGCAAGACATTGGAATTAAAACAAGATCACCAGCCCTTGCATCGCATCATGCTCTTTGATCGTCTGTCCACCCCAGATCGTAGGGTCTCCAGACAGGGACCGAGTGCGTGCGGCTGTTGGGAATGTCTTGCCAGACGGCTTCGGTCCACTCGGTGCCGGCTGGCTTCATTAGCCAGCGCTGAATCCGTGCCTTCGGGGTGCTGGCGCGTCCTGTGGGGCCCCCGTGCCCCCGGGGCCTGACCCACCCTCATTAGGGGAGCAGCTTGCTTGTCTGGGCTGAGCCGCCTGCGTCACTCTGCCCCTCCGTCTTCGGTTTAAATTTAGACTGTCCTCCCCACAAGACAGCTAGAAGTGCCTCCCTCACTCTCAGGAGGGGCAATTTTAAGATGGAGTGTTTCTGGGAGCGGGTGGGGGTAGGAATGCATGCTTTTCCTAAAGTATAGTATGTTTTCTGCCACTAACTTTTCTCATTTTGACTAAAACTGACCTCATCATTTCAGACGTGTGAACCCAGTTTTAACGCCTCTCTCTACATATTCCACTCGTATACACACTCACATTTTTATATGTGTGTATATGTAATTTTTTTTTTTGGTTGGAGAAAAAAAGATGCCTCATTTTGAAACCTAAAGGGGGGAATAAGAAAAGCCCTTTGTAATATATTGCCATATTATCACTAAATCCCCTGACAGTTGTGTCACAGAAGCAAGTCACCTGTCACTTAAGCTTGAGGTCTCTTTAATTTTCTCCTGGAATTCGCACCAGGCTGTCTTTAATTTGAGGCCTTTATTGGAATTCTGAACCCTCTCTGCCTCTCTGGCTCTCAGATCTATTCTGAGAGCTGTTACAGAATGTATACAATAACCAACAGAGGGATTCGGAGGCTGAGTCTGTTTATTTAACACTCTGGAGGGATTTTTGTGCTTATTCGGTCCTGGCTGCCCGGCTTTCAATATCGCTTTGACAGCCATTCTGCCCTTCTCATTAATTTTAAACAGTTAAAACACAGGAAAAAGAGGGAAAAGTTTTCATTATTAAAGTGCTTTACTTTTTAATAACAGAGGATTCTGTCCGCCAGGGGAAAGGGCATCCTCGCTAATTTCACATTCGTGTCTTTAAGAAACGCGAGGAAGGTGACAGTCGCGCTGCGGAGGCGGCTTAGCGAAAGGAGGGCAGCACAGAAAGTTTGCATTTCACATCAGTTAAGCGGGAGAAGAAATCCTTGTTAATGACAACAGCAAATGTCCACTTTCGTAACACGGCTTCCGAGTGACTTTTCTCCTGACATTTGAGTGGAGGATACCCTTAGGGGCCTGTGCTGTGAAATCAGCTCGACTGTCATCAGCCAAACAGGAGCAGGGATGATGTGATAAAACTAAAAACATTTTCAGGGTGTTCAGGCTCTTAACACAAAGGTGAGTGTCGATTGGGAAGAAGGGGGCTTTTCTTCTCTCCTTTGTTCTCCTGGCGGCTCTCAGCCGAGGCTCAGGTGAATGGGGCAGGCCGGCAGCCGGCCAGGCGCACTGTCCTCTGCGGTCAGAAGGACTGGGCTGGGCCGCCTGGTTCTCCCCGTTCCCTCCTCTCCGGGGGCACAGCAGAGGCTGGTAGCCCATTCACAGTCACCGTGTCAGCCGCATGGGCTGCGCAGCATGCTCTTTTGCATCTCAGTTTCTCCTTCAAGCATGTGTGTTTGTTTTAAGATGTGTAAGGAACAAAACACTCATTTGGGGTGGGGGGGCTATAAGGAATGGAAATCATTGCGGTGGTTAAAGGATGAAACCATTTTATTAACCCGTCCCCTCTGCAGGGTCTTTAGTGCACACAGATACGATTTCTTATAGGGACAGCCAGGGGGCGGGGGGGGGGGGGCTGGGAGAAGGAGCTGCACAGTCTGGGGGCAAGGCCGTGCTCTCTGGACCCGGGGAGCTTACCCAGAGGAGCAGCGGGGGAGCGGGGAGATCTGGGCCTCATTAGGAGGTAAAGAGTCTGTTTGAGAACAACGTGGCTTCATTGGTGTTTTAATGCCGGAATTGGACCTGGAAAATTCCAGAGTGTCTCCAGTGGACTTCCAATCTGAGCATGCGTGCTAAGAGGCCGGGAAGAAAAGTTAGTAAATAAGTGAATAAACACAGACCGCATCTGCCCCGTCACAGCCATCCTTGCCTTTGCCCGACGTGAACATCTTCATGGCCCCTTTCCCTGGTAATATTGAGAGGATTACCCTGCCGGCCCCGAGGTGGTTACTGTGATTCACTGTTATTAAATCTATTTTAAACTGCTTCATTATGCCTGCTCTGACTGTCTCTCCTCTAATCCTCCCATCGCCTCCAGCAACCCCAGGCCGCTGGCTCCCAGGAAACCCAAGAGCGAGCCACGGTCTTACAGACGTTGTTTGAGGATTACGTGCACTCCTGCGAGGGGACGGTCGCCTGGGCCAAGAGAGGTCAGTCCGGCTCCCGGTGCGTGTGGGTGGTCAGCCTGGTGGAGGCACGTGCGCACGTACGCCCGTACGCCCCACAGATGGGTCGAGAGACCGAGCTGGCATCTCTGCTCACCAGCAAAAGCCTTCAATCTCCCTAATGCTGCGGGGCTGGGAGGCAGGCACGGAGGGCTTTAACGTGATATTAAATGTTAATTTCATCCTTCCGCGAGGTTTGCACAAATGAGGCTTTATCTCGGCTTACATCATGACCAGAGCTCTGACCCGGCAGCGTGCGGCTTAGCGATCCATTTTTCTCCTTTGAAAACCGGATAGGAGAGAGAGGACCTGTCAGTAGAAATACCTGTAGAGATGGAAATTAGAGGTGAAGGACAGGCTGGCGATATTTGACCTGAGCAGTGCCTGTTTAAAAGGACAAAGAAAAATGAGAAAGCACCACTCCGTAGGGCGTTTACAAAAGAGTTGGGCATTAATCTAATATTCAGACCCTTTATGGGGTAAGTTGTCTCCTGGGACCCCCGAGCATGAGGTGTGGGCCTAGCAGTTCACGTGAGTGCAGAGCGGAGTGGAGGGCTGGCAGCTTCTGTGGTGGAGCCTCGTGGGACCTGGCTACTGAGGCTTCCATCCAGTGGGAGGGCCACAGTTCTGGGTGGTTACCTGCTGGCTTCCTGTCTGTTTTGTTCATCTTTACACGAGGATACTTTAGGGGGGAGAGAGAGAGATGTGAGAGAGACATATCTATTGGTTGCCTCTTGAATGAACCCCAACCTGAGGCCTGGGATCAAACCTGTAACCCAGATACGTGCCCTTGATCAGGAATTGAACCTGAGACCTTTCAGTTCTGGGGCCAACACTAACCACTGAGCCAACTGTTTTGAGAAAAATGCCTGACTGGTTTACCAGTACGGCAGGTCCTCAGATAGCATCGTTCTGTTAAAAACTGTTGATGAGATGCTGCAGGAACTCCATCTTATTTAAGTCAGTAAGGCTGTGGTGAAGCCACTTTTGTTCTATCGATATTTCGTTTTGCTTAAAGCCGCAGAGCCTATCCACGACGTTAAATGAAGACTTACTGTGTACGAACCCCATGGCATCCTTTCTTTTCTTCTTCTTAGGAGTAGGAATTTTTTTTTTTTTTTAATCATTTAACAAATATGCATTGAGCTGGGCACTGTTCTAGGTGCTTGGGATATGCCGGATCAAACCAGACAAAATCCTTACCTCTCTGACATTCCAGCGGGAGGGCAACACGTTAAGTAAATTACACACAATCAGCCTATGAGAAGGCGATCTGAACTGTGTGGAGCGGTGGCAGGCAGAGCGCATTGTAAGTGGGGTCAGAGTGAGTGTTGTTAAGGTGACGGCAAGAACTCTGAGGTCAGGCCCCTGGCGGGATTCCAGCCCGTGGGACTCAGGAAGGCAGCCAGCATGTGGGGCTGGGGCAGAGGCAGATCACAGCAAGGGTCTGGGGCACCTGCCTCCAATGAGGCTGTCAGAGGGCTCGGGCCAGCGCTGTGTGTGGCCTGGCAGGGGCTTCAAAAGAATGGATTTGGGGGTAAGGGGGGAGCTGGGGGATGGGCCACAGGCTGACCATGGCCATCAGGAAATAGCTGGTAAACATGGGCCGGCCAGCCGGATCACCTAATGCCTGTCGTGTATTTAGCTCTGAGAGCAGGCCAACTGCACAGGTGAAGGTGAAGTCCCAGTGCTCGCCCCTTAACCGCTGGTACCCAATCAGCATGCTTCCTTCCAGCCGGGTCTGGTAATAGCCTGAATACAATCCCGGCATTTCCCTGACTGAACCCAACAGCACCTAAGGGGTTTCCGAAGGGCCTACCTTAGAGCTCCGCAGAGTTGGGCTGCTTGCAGTGCCTTAGGCACTCAGCTTGCGGTGCTGCACATGCCCAGGCTCTGCTGCGGATGGCAGGGTTAACGCACGCCGCGGTGAAAGAGGCCAGCCAGGCCACAGGTATGGGCGGCGTTCTGGCGAGACCAGACCTGCTTGAAGGTGTCTGGGTCATAGGAGTGAACGTCACAGGAACTGGTCCTTAGGGAATGTGGTTCTGTGTCTTCTCATCATTACCACTGACCTTGTTAACACCAAGAAGCAGAGGCACTGTCTTCCTTTGGGGGGGGGGGGGGGCACTAGGAAGTAGCTGTATCTTTGTTCTCACTGGCTAATTAGTTTCCACACCAGATTCCTGTGGCCAGTCAGTCACCCCTTCAGGCCTCCAGCTCTGCTCCCCCCATCTCTGCTGTCACTGAGGCCTGGGCTCGGAGGGCTGGGGGTCTGCAGGTAATCCGCTGCAGACATGTTGAATTTACAACGTGGGCCAGCTGCCACACCCCTAAGTGATGCTCTTTGCATTTCAGTCTTTGCATATGCAAAACCCCACTCCTGACTCGCCTCCCTTTGTGCCTTTTCAGAACCCACCTCATGAATAATTAACAAAGCAGCTGGGTTTTGCCTTTGTGGCAGAAAACTATTAAATAGTTGGAAACTGGGCCAAGAACGCATTTGTTTTCCTTTAGAATTTTCTGACCCAGTCCCTGATCATAGCCAGCGTTAATTGTTCCGTTTCCAGAAGCATAACCCCCTTTCCCCTCGTTTTTTGCATCTTTTTAACTAGAGATTCAAGTGGCAAAAATAGTGGTAACGAAAGTTTGAGCTCCAGACCCTTTCCCTGCAAATTCCCACTTCTGCAGTTCGCTCCCCTTCCCCAACTCCCACCCCCACCTTCGGGCCTCCCCTGAGAGCAGGGGTGCTGTGCGCAGGAGTTGTGTTTGGCTTGGGAGGGAACTCTCAGAGTCAGGACAGCCGAGGCCCCAGGCAGGTTAGCCGCTCCTCGCAGAGGTCAGAGGCAGCCGGGCCGGGCCGGGCCTTTGTCGCTCAGAGGAGGACACCAAGCCGCTGTGTCCCCCTCCCCGCCCCTTCCTCTGGCTGGTGGCCGCAGTGATGTCAGGGCGGGAGGTGTGGGTGCCGGACTCTGGACAGACAGGTGCTCCTCTGGGGCTAGACTGCACTTGGCTCCCTGCTGCCTCCTTGACCCTAAGCGTCTATAAGGCCATCTTTCCTGATCAGATGCCAGGAATAATGCCATTCTCTGAGAGAGGGCAAGATGTCCGCGCAGCGTACTTCAATCTAGATTTCCCTTCATCAGCCGTGTGGCTCTGAGCCGGGACTCCTGACTGGAGTGCCCCCAGCCTGGCCACAGCTTCCTCTCTCGTCCCGAGTAAACGTCCGCTTTCATTCCTTCTCTGCTCGCCCTTGTCCTGCCCCACAGCCCGCTCACTCTGCGGTCTGGACAGGGCCCCTCGGAGGGTCCTGCCAGAAGCTGCCTGCCCCTGAACTGCCTGCTTCTCTGAATCATCCAAACACAGGCACCCACGCTAGGGTGTGAGGACGCAGCCGTCCCCTCCCCGGTGACGGAGGTTCAGAAAGAATGCTGCCTGGCCGGTGGTCCTGGGAGAAAGCACTCCCGCCACCTCTGGGCAGACTCAGTTCCATGTAAGGCTGTGGCCCCCACGCCCCCTGGCACTGGCTCTTGGGGTTGGTGTGGGGCAGGAAAAGTGGGGAGCGGGCAGAGGGGGCTGGTCTGCCCAAGCGGAGGACAGGGCTGAAGGAGAGGCTGAGCCAGCGTTGGTTATAGACTTGAACAGCGTGCTTCATTGGCTTGGCTTCCGTCTGGTTTCTCAGACAGTAAGCGGTGGGGCTGGGGCAGGGGGAGAAGAGGCTGGGCTCCCGGGCCGGGCGGCATGTGCGCTCTCTGAGGGCGGGCTCTGGGCTCTGTGTCCCGGCCTGCCATCAGCCTCCAAGCAGCGGGAGCCATCGGGTTAGAGTAGGGGTGTCGAACTCAATCAGAGAAGGGGCCAAAATCTAAAATCCAGCCTAAATCGCGGGCCGAATGGTTTACTGAACAGTCATAAACTGTCATTGTGATGGAAACACAGCGGAGTGCAGTGATGACAGCGCGGTGCGGGCCACATTGCAAGGCCTGGCGGGACAGATTTGGCCCGCGGGCCTTGTGTTTGACACATGTGGGTTAGAGTGTTCTTTGAGAAAAGCAGCAGTCCCCAGATATGAAAAAGGGGAGTAAGCACAGACTTAGAGAGGGTGCAGAGGAGTTGCCTTGGTTATTATTTCTCATCGATTGGGAAAAGGAGTTCACTTTGCTCAGTAAATAGAGCTTTGATGGATTCCCAGGACCTTCCTGGAGCTGATCTGCTAAAATGACACTTTTTATTACAGTTCATAAACGCCAGTCTCTGGGTGCTGCTGGGATATTACGGTTAAGCTGCGGGCAAACTTGCCAGTCCAGTGGCTCGGCAAGCCGGCAAGGGAGGCTGCTGTTCAGTGCCCGCCTCCCCAGGCATGCCCGCTGGGCTCTGGTGGCAGGAGACTGGCTGGGAGGTACAGTGAGCAGCAATGGCCCGGACGCTTTGAGAGCAGCCCCGCCTGCCCTGCCCTGCTGTGCCCATGAGAACGGGCAGACACTCTGTTGTCACTGTTCCTGCAGACACTCCAGGGGAAGTCTTTCCCCAAAGGGTGTGAGTGGACGTGGCCAGAGCGTCACTCTCCTGGGACTGAGTCACCAGCGGGGCTAGGGCGGGACCACTGCCTGCACTGTAAGACTGGAACGTGCATGATAGGGTGTCGGATGATGGCCACTAAGCTGTTAGCAGTCCCCGGGCTGAGCTGTTTGTGGCCTGTTTTAGAAATGTAATCCTTTTCTTTCTCCTTTAAGACTTGTGCTTCACACCCTGGCAGGGTGGCTCAGTTGGTTGGAGTGCCATCTGTACAGCAAAGGTGGCGGTTCGATTCCTAGTCGGCACATGTCCAGGGTGCGGGCTCGATCCTCAGTTGGGGTGCATGTGGAAGGTGGCCAATCGATGTTTCTTTCTCACTTCAGTGTTTATCCCCCCTTCCTCTTTCTAAAAAAAAAAAAAAAGGAAAGAAAACCAATAAAAACTGTTTCATTTCCTTTTGGGCATTCTTGGAATGCGCAGTGTCAGTCAGGCCTGGATACTTGAGAATGAATTTGGTTTTAAACTCCCGAGAGTGCTGAAGTGGTACCAGTGACTCATCTGGATTGGGGAGCTGGAGGCGAGGCTTGTGGTGGAGGCAGCACTTAACCAAAGTTTACACACTCTGTGTGCCAGGTGCTGTGCTGGGCCAGGCCTGATGAGGAAGCGGGTACTGCCCTCTGGAGTTACTACGTGCTCAGTCAAGTCTGAGTGATGTTGGGTTTATCCAAGTGATAATCGGAGCCTGTAGGTGGTAGTTGGGGGTTTTGTTTGTCCCTGAGGGATTGAACAGCACGCAAGTTTGGGTTGAGGTTGCGGTGTATATTGAACTGCTGACTGGCCTGGCGAGGTGCCCACCCAGGACAGCCTCTGGCTGGGGTGCGTGCAGCACTCGGGACCCACCTGACAGCCTCCCTCCCTTCCTTTTCTCGCAGCCCTGCAGTCCTTCATCCGGGCCTATGCCACCTACCCCCGCTCGCTGAAGCACATCTTCCACATTCGATTGCTCCACCTGGGCCATTTGGCTAAGAGCTTCGGGCTGAGAGACGCCCCCCAAAACCTTGATGGCCCACCTGAGAAGAAGAAAGCGAATATGAAAAGGTAAGATGTGCAGATTTGCCCCAAGTCTGACGGGTATGGAGAGCAGGCCTTCTGTGTAACCTGCACTCTGATTTTCATGGTAAGTGACCACCAGTATCTGTCCTTCTCTCAGTATAAGTGCTTGGAGCGAGAGGATTCAATACCTAATTGTGACATTTTTAAGGCACTGGCAGAAGTTTAGTGGCGTCTTCAGTCGGGTCCTGATTGGCGGGAGCAGCAAGACAAATGTGTTGCTATCCTCACTGCCGTGGAGTGCCTGGGGGTTTCCCACTGTGGGAGCTCCTCCCGGGACAGCCTCGGGGCTGGTACGCAGGCTTCTGGTGGTTCCCTGAGGCTGGGCCTGGTGGCACACCTGGCCGGTGAGCGAGGCAGGCAGCTCTCCCCCTCGCAGGGCCCGGCCGCTGTCCTTGGTGCCGAAGGGCAGCCGCAGTGCTGAGCGCTCCGAGGTGAGCACAGGGACGCCCTCCCTCGGAAGCTCGTTCAGGACCCTCCTGGTCTAGGGAGAGGAGAGTCGGTGAGGAGCATTGCCCTGTAGGGGCTCCTGGCTCTGAGCCCATCTTCACACATCAGGAGGCCCCTCAGCAAAGCCCATTGGTAACTTCCTTCCCCACACAGCGTTCCCCAGCTGGCCCAGCCCAGGCCGGACCGCGGTGTGGGGTGCCATGGCCGAGGCGAGCACAGGGTTTGGGCTGGTTGGCGTTCTTGCTCCCGCAGCCTGTGGGTGGGACACAGTGCACAGGTGTGTGGGCACAAGAACCCTTGAGTGCTCGGGACAGGCAGTTTGCATTGTGTAGCCTTATTTTTGCACATTAACCGCAAATGCCCAGACCCACGTGCCCTCTGTCTAGCAGCAAGCCTGCAAGCAGCGTGCTCCGGGACAGTGCCATCGCGAGGCATTAGCCTTCGTGGCATTAGCCTTTTCAGGCCCAGTTTCTCTGGCGTGAAATGGCAGGGAAGGGCCACTGGCGGGCGTGACGTTGGTCTTGGAGTCACGGGGTGTGGGCCACAGGTCCAGCCCCGTCTGGTGTGTGCTTGTGAGCTCTGGGCCCTATTTTGCCTCCATTTCCTCAGTGATGGGGGAAAAGGAAGTCTCTATCTCTAGCTACTTTACAAGATTGTCTTGAGACCCAGAATGAGGAATTACGTGTGAATTTCCTTTTGGACCATAAAGGGCCAGACACAGGCCATAAAAGGCCAGAGCTGGAAGCCAGAGGGTTAAGACTGGAACCTCTGGTTGATCTGAGCAGGGGCTTGGCATCCACAAGGCTCTGAATAACGGGTAAGGTTCTGCCTACTTCAGCTCCAGCGTTGGTGTTGGTAAGAAGCTGTTGCTTCCTTCATTACCAGCTCCCACTCGTGCAGGACAGTGTCTGAGGGGGGCGCTCCTCCCCGCGCTGCAGCTCTGGGCGCCCGCGTGCCAGCTGTGCGGGCCGGGGCTCGGGGCACCAGAGGCTGCCCGCCTTTGGGTTCGGGTAGCGTGTATCTGGGCATGTTAATTCCGGTTACAAGCATGTGACAAAGCCCGAGGCCTGCCCTGCGGGAGTGGCCTGGCCATCGAACACCATCAGAAGGTGGGGGGACCTGCCAGGTGAGACTGGTCAGAAGCACATTCTGGGAATGGCTCCCCCTGCACCTCAGTGGAGCCCAGGACCCCATTGTCACAGGTGCCGCCGCCTCTGGAGTGTCATTGGCAAGTGTTACCCAGGCAGCCGCTCTTCAGACTGGCATGTCCTCGGCTCCCACCCAGGTCCTGGGGGGCAGGGCGGAGGCCGGAGGCCATGGGAGGGGCGTGGAGCCAGCATTGTCCTTGAGAGGCCACTGGGGAGAGCGCGCTGCCTGCTCTGCCGACCCTCCTGGCAGATGGCACCAGGCGGCGGTGCCCTGCGCGGATTTCACAGGCTTTCTTCAGGGAAGAATGGGGTGATTAGCCGGCACAGAGCGTGTACGATGGCACGGGCAGCCTTTGATGTCAGGCTGGCGCGGCAGGGAGCGTGGTGAGCGACAGCAGTGTGTCACGGGATTACGGCGCCGTGACAATGCGGCTCTCTGTTCTTGCCATGTCACCAGCGGCCCAGCGGCTTCCCGTGGCCGTGCCCTTCTCTGGAAGGCATTGCTCTCCGCTCCTTACATCCGCCCACCCTGCCCGCCTGCCAGTGCAGACGGCGCTCGGACACGGCAGGTCCCTTCTTTCCTGGGAGCTCCTGTCACTCCCGGGGGAGGGACGGGTAATTGCGGACGGTGAGCAGCGCAGAAACCTGACAGGCGTTCCGCGCTCTGTCGGGGACAAGCAAATGCCGGGGCTGCTCTCTGAGGACGGAACCTACACAGTGCAGGGGACGGCTGTGGCCATGGCTTCTGAGCTGCGGCGTCTCCGTGAACCCGTCTGTCCCAGAGAGCGGTCCTCCGTTCTGTGTGGGCGGTGAGGTGTTCGCCACACTGGCCTCGGTCCGCTCCCTGTGTGACTGCCCAGAGCGAGTGCGTGTCCTCCGGACCTCTGTCTGCCAGCGGGCCTGGGCTGTAGGCAGGTCCTCCCCTGCTCCCCAGCCCAGGTCTCTGCAGCAGGGCAGGGGGGTGCGAGGGGGGTTATGGGGCATTTCCATGCAATGACAGGGCAGTCTTACCTCGTCTCTGTGCTTGCCTTGACCACTTCTCAGGAAGAGAAAATCAGGGGTTCACATCCCCAAATGAAGTCTTAATCACCAGGTGTCTGCTTTCCCTCCTCAGTCCTGAGGGTGGGCACAAAACCTCTTCTGACACCTACACACCCGCCAAAACAGCCCCGCCCCGCAAACCTACACGCACACAGGGGCTGGCTCTGTGCTGACACACTGACTGGGCGCCTCCCCACACACACACCCCGCAACATGCGGTGCAGACACAGCCTTTCCTTCCATGAGGCAGTTCAGGGTTTGAAGCCGTGTGGGTTCAGCAGAGCCTGAGAAGCGGAGCTACGTTCCTTCCAGAGTTGGTGTCTGCCCAGGAGATGCTGAGAGCCAGCTCCGTCTCCCTGAGGGGCAGAGTGGGCCGTGGGGCAGGGCGTCCCTGTCTGTGTAACCCGTCACACGAGCAGAACGTGTTCAGGCTCGGAGCCGGCCCAGGTCCTCATCTGTCCGACGCTCCGGAAGACGGCTCAGGAGGAGAGAAAAGCGGGTGGGCCCTGAGGCCCGGTGTGGTGACGACCTGCCAGGCGTCTGCTGCCCCCTCCCTCCCCGTGCGTGCGCCCCTCCCCCCAATCTTGTGCGAGCTGGTGCGACCATGACAGATACGAGAGCACCATTTCTCCCAGGTGGCTGAGTTCGTAGCCTCTAAGTGGCCTTCCCCTCTGGTGCCTTGTCTTACAGTCCCGGACCGCGTTCTCCACCCACACCTTGGGCCTCCTTCAGTCATTCTCTTCCCAGCCCATCTTCATGGCTCTCGGTGTCTCCTGGACTTCTAGAACAGCAGTCACTGTCCACTTGGGTCGTAGACAAGAACACGGCCTGGCCTCTAGGGGCAGCACGGGAGACAGGAGCCCACACTGATCCTGTCTTTGGGACGTTTGTGCTCAGCGGCGTCCAGACGGGACAGGGACAGGAGTGCTGAGGGAGGAGGCTGGCTCCCTGGTGGCGAGTGCCCGGCACAGAGTGGTCTGGGCTGCATCGTCCTTGCTGATGCTGCGTTCACAGGCCGGTCCACGCAGTGCCGTGGGGCGCAGGCCGCAGTGGGCCTCGCTCCTTCCCCTTGGCGCCAGTGCACCCGCTTTCCTTCCCTCCGCTCCAGGGACGGCTGGTGGCCCCACCGCCGGCTCTGGTGTCACTGCACTGAGCCCGAGCTGTTCATGTGCCTTCTTTCCACCGCCTTCTCTCTGACCCTGCGACTGCCTGCTCTCCGCCGCCTGGGACAAGCACCCTTGCTTCTCCACCGGCTAACAAGGCGATTAGCGGCTCTCAGGGTGCCTGGTGCCTCCTCACACCTGGGTCACTGCAGACAGTGGGAGCCTCGGAGCACCGGCCTGGAGCTGGGCTGGCCTGGACAGGCCAGCGTGCGTCAGGGCAGCGCCCAGCGCTCCGATGGCTGGTCCTTGCCCGGACCCTCCAGTTCATGCCGCCTCAGAAACCAGGAGAAGCATGGCGGTCCCGCTGCCCTTCACCTTAGTCGTCCTAACCCTCCCTCATAGCCGCTGTCTGTCTCCTCACCTCCTTTTTGAGGGGCCGTTCCGCCCCTCCCCGTGCAGTGATGCCAGAGGCGTCCGTGTGGCTGTGACCAAACCCACGACCTGGGCACGTGCCCCGACCAGGAGTGAACTATGGCCAGCCACGGAGGCACACTGGCCTGGCTGATTCTACCCAAACTAGGCTGCAGTTTGACCCTAAAGCATAAAGGAAACTGATGGGCCTGAAAATACAGATAAAATTAAAAATCCGCCCTGCCCTGCTCTCCCTGCTCTCCCACTCACCTGCAGGCGCTCTGACCTCCTCGCTCGCTGGAGGGGCCTCTGCCCACCCCGCAGGGTGATCCAGCCCAGAGGGAGCAAGGGGGTCGCTCAGCCTCCACTGCAAGGGCTTCCCTGTGGTCAGATAAGCTGATGTGTTGCCTGGTAACACCAGGCGGGTGGATGCTCAGGAAGCCCATTGGAGGGGGTTTGGTATTTGGGGGGCGAGGAGGGCAAGGAAGCTGGCAGGTTCCGGGAGGAGGGCAGCTTGCCAGGAGAAGGGCCGCGTGCACCCACCCTGTGCCTGGGCTTAGTGTGTTTCATCCCCCATCTGCTCCTGGCTCTCCCGGCTCGGCCTCAGAACGAGGGAGGGACAGGGAGCCGCCGGGGCGGGTGGGAGAGTGGGTCCCGCTGGGTTGGCCCTGCAGGTGGACCCCGAGGCAAGGCCCCCTCCTCAGGGACTGGGTTTGGGAAATGCGGGCCCTGCTTTGCTCTCTGGATGCCCAGGGCCTTGGGGTTTGGGTCCCACCTTCCAAGTACTGTTGACCTCGAACAAGTCAGGTCTGAGCTGCAGGCACTTCGGTGCGGCCCCTTGTGTAAGTCAGGCCCATGCTGTCTGGGGCACAACTGTCTTTCCATGGCCGCTGGGAGCTGGCTGTGCCCAGGGTCAGCGCCCCGCCCGCCTCTTCAAGGCCAGCTCTCCGGGGACTGGAAAAGGTCATACTGGCTAGAAAGGCCTGAGGTCATACCCTCAGAGCGAGCAGGGCCATCTCCACCGCTCCTCCCAGCGGGGCCTGAGGTCCCCGTGGCCGTCCCCCTCGCTCCCCGCCCAGTGGTGTTGGCGAAGGTGTGGGTGGGGGTGTGACTGTGGCCTTGGCACTGTCTGCTGGGCCGCCAGCTCCATCGGCGCCAGTGCACCCGCCCGGGTAGAGTCGTTCTTGCCGTGGCTACACGGTGACAGGAGCAGCCGCTGAGGTGGTGGGGGAGTGTGTGCTGGGAGGCTATTTTGACTGAAACTTTGCATATTTTGAAACTCTGGTTGTTACATTTAAAATTATACACATTGTGAGCGCCTGGTTCAAACGAGGGGGAAGAGAAAGCACGCCTTCCTGTCACACCCTTCACTCTGTCTGTCATGTCACCGACTAAAAATACCTGCGCACCGAGTGGCAGCCTTCATTTCGGGGGTTTCGGTGCTCAGCGGGTGGCCTGTCTCCTGCACCACCAAACCCACACCAGCCCCGGAGGTGGGGCGTCCACCCGAGGTGGTCAGTCCCCTCTGGACGGGGCGGGGTCCGGGGCTCATAGCAGGGACCGGAACAAATCGCACGGGGCTCAGCCTGGCTCCTGTGGCCTCGGGGAGCCGCTGCGCATCTCTGAGCCTCCACCTCCTCATCACAGCCCGCATGCTGCCAGCAGACAGCATCTCTGTCCTGTTTCACCTGAGCCTGCGAAGCCCCCGGAGCTGCATCGTGAGTAGCACCCCGTTTTCCTGTGGGGGCGCCACAGAGCCAGGCCCCATCCCCACCTGCCCCATAGTCCACTGAGATGTTTCTGTGCGACCACATCATGGTCCTTTGTCCCTGTGACCGAGCTGGCCCTCCTGGCACACCGGGTGGTCCGTCCTGGACCAGCAGCCTGGAGTCCCCCTGGCCATCTGCATCTTGGCTTCTGCAAAGATAGGCTTGGGCGAGTCACCCCTCCTCAGGTCTCAGTTTGTCTGTAAAGTAGGACGACCACCTCCCCCGCCTCATCGAGCAAAGGTGATATGAGGCAACAGAACCCAGAGAGCGCTTCCCTGGCTGCCTCTGACCCGGCCCTGCAGCGCGGGCCCCCTCCCCCCGGCTCAGCTGCCTTTGCGTGTCTCCCGAGTGGATGCCCGTGTGTGGCCGTCACAGGCGGCGGCCGGAACCCTGCATCGTGTGGTTGTGGCTGGGCGGCTCCCTGAGCTCTGCCGTCTGATCAGTCCTGGTTTTAATTTCGGTTTTAAAGGAGTTCTGTCACATGTAGTCTGGCTTACCCTCCAATCATTATAGCAAAAAAAATGTTGCAAAGATAAGTAGTGGAAGGCAACACCTACCTCTTGGAAGCCCCCCAAGAAACGGTGTTCCCAGAGACACTGCCACTTCGGCGGTGTGGGCTCAGGTAACGGTGCTGGTGCTGGTGCTGGTGCTGTTCTGGTTTAAGTTCCAAATTAGGAGACATTCTTTTATTCTCCAATTTGCATTATTATTTTCCCTGTGTACCATTGAACTTCTACAGACATTTCCCCTCTGATCTCAGGGGCAGGCCTTTGAAAGCAGCCCTGGCGCGCTCTGCTCACTGGGGCTTCCTTTGTGGGCATCACAGGTGGCTGTTCTACACACTGAGCGCAGGACCTGCATCGACAGAGATGCCAGCCTGACCCTGGGCTGAACCCCAACCATCCCGGGGCCTGGCTGCCTGAGCTGAGGCTCAGCGTCTGAAATCGATGCTCAGCTGTTGGCCTTTCCCACGTGGGCCGGGGCAGGGAGAGACCCCCTGGGTGCCGAGCGCATGGGGTTGGGTTTGTCGGCTCAGAGTAATGGCAAGGGTCCCTTCAGCCGCTGAGAGATGTCAGTGTGGTGCCCGCCCTGGCTGCGGCCCCTGCTTGGCAGTCAGCTCAGCCCTGGAGGGGGGCTTCAGGGGGTTTCTCCGTCCTCCGGCGAGCTGCCGTGGCGGCCGCCTTGTTTGCCATCAGAGTGAGTGTGTAGCATTCTTTTTTCCCCGGAAAACAACACAGAACAAAGGCTCCCTTTCAAAGACGCCTGCTACTCTGCCACCTTTGTGAGAATCTGCCATTGCCGTGTCTAATCTGTGGCGCTCACAATATCAAAACAAGCATGGGAGGACCACTGCGCATACAGTGTGCGGCTCCGTCTAACCAGCCACCGCAGCCTCTTTCTGATGGCAGCGGGAATAATCAGCTTCTCTCTCTGCATCCTGTTCTCTAGGCCTGACCTGGGGAGGAAGGCCCAGCAGCAGCACCTTGCCGAGGCCTTGCTCTCGGAGTATGCCAGCGGGCTGGAGGCTGGCGGTGCCAAGGCGAGAAAGCAAAGCAGACAGGCCGAGCCAGACGGCGAGCTGGACGAGCCAGACGGCGAGCTGGACGAGCCAGACGGCGAGCTGGACGAGCCGAGCAGCGCCGACAGCTCCAGCGACGACTGAGGCCCTCGCCAGCCCGGGCCGTGGAGGAAAGGAAAAAGTGCCCCCATGACACAGAAATAAGCCAGAAAGTGTTCTCAAACTCCTGCCACGCCCGGCCCGTCCTGTCCTCTCTGACCTCCCAGTGCCCTTCCTTCCCCTGACAGCCCACAGCCTTCCCTGGGGTCGTGGGGCCCCGGCCGCACAGTGTAGCTTAGCAGTAAGCCCGTATCTATCAGTAGACCGTACGCTGCTTACCCTCTCCCTGCCCCACACCCTCACCAGAGCCCTGCGGCCACCGCGGTGAGGCCCGGTGCTGCGGCAGCCGGCCGGCTGCCACCTGCCTCACGCTGACCTGAAGAAGTTCCACGTGTACCCGTATTGGCATGCCTTTTGTAAACCGTTTTAAGATCTGGATTTAAATTTGTAAACGAATAAAAAATATTTATCCAACCATTTGGTCGATGTCCAGATGCTTTGTGGGGGCCTGAGGGGTTTGGTGGGTCAGCGGGCTCCTGTCCGCAGCCGCCCTGGCTCCTGCTGGGGTCACACACTGCTCGCCCTCCACGTCCACTGGAGCTCGGGGTGACGGATGGACCATCGCCCTTCTGTTTCGAAAGAAGCCAAGGCCCTGGGCTTCCCCCCTTTGAGTTCATCTTGTCTGATCTCTGTTGTGGCCAGCCTCAGGTGCCCCTCTCCCATGGTGTCTGCTGGGAGGTTTGAAGGAGGACCCCCGCGGTGTATTGATTTCTCAATAAATGTAAGATTTGGACACGTGACTGCAGGGGGTCCGAGGAGGATGAGGGAGGGGTAAAGCCACCCACCTCTGTCTGCTTTGTCCCTTCTCCCACTGTCCAAACCCCCCTCCCCCCACACACACCCCCGTTCCTGGGATGCTGCGGAGGCCCCCCTGCAGCAGGCCCTCCAGACTGGCCCGGAGCGGCTGGCCCTGTGGTGTCCTCATGCCCACAGCACACGCCCGGGCGGGGGCAGAGCTGCCCTTTATTTTGATGCCTGAAGGTTCACATAATTTGGATGAGAAAAGGAGGGATCAAACTCGAGCAGAAGCAGCTGTGTGAGAAACAGGATTAGCGCCTGATGGGGGCCGCAAAGGAACCCGGCTCTTCGTTCCCACGAGGGGGAATCCAGAGAGCTCGCACTCCTGGGGAGGAAGTGCCAGAAGCGTGCAAAGTGTGCGCGACTGAATTCCCAGGTCAGGACTTCCCTCCGCTTGCTAACACTTCGGTGAGGGTTTCTCATCAATACAGAAACGCGGGCTTAGCAGCCTGAGGGTTAATATTCCCCACATGTGAGGAACCTCAGAAGAAATCTCCTCCTTATTGCAGCTCCTGGCAGATCAGACGGTTCAGGCATCAGTTAGGCTGAGCTTTGGCCTAATTCCACGGCACACATTCCGTGTGGTGTGCCTCCTCCGTCCGTCCTGCCTTCTTTCCTCTCATTTCCCAAACTTCCCGCTCCTGTTTCGGTCAGGGAGGATGTGCAGCCTAAAGCCTTCCTCCCTGGCGCCTGTGGAATGTGGTTCTGACGCCACCCTCAGGTCCCACACCACGGGGCCCTTCCTCGCTCTGAAGGGCCTGAGCCCTGGAGGAACCGTCTGTCCCTCCGGCTGACGCAATTGGAGCGGCATCTTAGAGCCAAGCAAACGCGAGAAGGGCCTTTGGACAAAGGCCGTGCATTCCTTCACATTTCCTTCTCGCTGTGGTGTGGAGGGAGGCGAGATCGGGAGCGAGGGGAGTCCATGAGGACCCTAAGGCGGCCTGTTCCGGACTGCTGGTGGCCCTGCTGCAGCGCTTCAGTCCCCCAAGGGACAGCCCTCCGGACGAGGCGTTTCTACGGCAGCCGGCGCCCGCGGGAAAGGCCGCGTCACTCATCTTCATGGACATCACCTTGTCTGTCGTCCGTCCCACGTTGGACACTCAGATCAGCTCAACTATTCCCTGCAGCCTCACACCAAGGCTCCGGGAGTCTGAGCTTTCCACCCCTGCTGCCCCTCCCGGTTGGGAGTCTAGGCTTATTGGGGGTTGGGGGGGGAGAAGGAGCATGGGAGGGGGCAGAAGCCTGGGCCTCTTCCTGTCCCGCCTGCTGGGAGGAGTGGGACGATCACACCTTTTTCTCTTTTAAATGCGGGTTCGCCCAGCCCCGGGGCTGGAACTGCCCGGCTCCACCTAGGGCGCTGGGAGCGGAGCCCGCCTAGCCAGAGGCCGAGGTTGTTGCCGCGGGACGCGCAGGGCCGTTTAAAACACCGTGATTGGAACTTGTCGGAGGCTTGTTCTTCATTAGTGCGAGGCGGGCCGCCCCCGCGGAACAAGGACAATTACAGGGCGCGGGGTCCGGGCGCGGGCCGGGCGTCGGAGGCCGCCGCCCCCACTGGCGCACAAGGAGCAGCACACCAGTGCGCGTCGTCCTCTGATAGATTTTTAATATGATTTTAGAGAGTTTTGTTTGGTCTCATTCTTATTCAATGAGATTAATCGGGAGCACTTATCCCCTGGGTCTCAGTCCGCCCGCGCCCCGGCGGGGTTGTGTCGGGGCTTGTTTGCACGGGGCTCTGAGAGACTCCTTTCCCACTTCATTAACCCGGCCCGCGGTCCCCGCCCCGCGCCGCCGCCCGAGCTGGGGATTTGCCGCCCCCATTCACATGCAAACCACCCCAAAGCCGGCCCCTCGACTTAATTAGCTGCTGTGCACTTTGCAGAGTGAGAATAATGCCCTCTCCTCCCGAACGGGAGCCGGGTGTGCGGGTGGGGGAGGGGGGTTGGGGGGGATGGGTTAGGGAGCCATCGTAGTGGTGTAAGCTGCCCCCCCTCCACCTCCAGGCAGCCCTCCGGACACCACCGTGCCACCAAAGGAAGGGGCTAGGTCGTCAAGCCCCAATCTCCTGCCCTGGGCGTGCCTTCGGTCCCGGGCGTGTGAGCTGCAGGGGGTGGGGGGTGGGGGAGGGAAAGGCCTCAGGAGGTGACCTTGCCCTTTGACCCTGAGCTGGAGGCCTGGAGTGAGGCTGAGATGTAAGCCCCTTCCCCCATCCCCTCTGCGGCTCATCCCCCACTTACTCTTACTCGGGGCGCAGAGGGAGGCGATGCGGAAGTGGGGGTACCCGCTGGGCGTCAGGTTCCCAGCGAAAGCTCTTGGGGTCCCACCCTCCGGGGACCGGACGCGGGGCGGAGGGCGGGGGGCGGGGGGGGGGCCGCCTCGGAGCCCATCTGTCAGGCCTGCGCCCGGCCGGCCGGTCACCAGCTGCCGGCGCCCGTGTCGCGGCCAGATGAGCCGGCTCAGCGAGGGCACCGCGGCCCAGCCCAGCCGCAGCGCCGGCCGCTGACCCACCGGCCCCCGGGACAGGCTGGGGCAGCGGGCCAGATGGAGGGGAGGCGGAGGCGGGGGTGGAGGTGAGCTCTCACCCGGGAGAGAGGGAGATCGAAGCCAGGAAACCCGCCCGGGCAGCACCGGGAAGCGGGGAGGGGGGGGGGGGGGGAGGGAGCGGGGTCCCGGGAGGGGACACTCAGAGGGGCCAGGGGGTGAAGAAGCTGCCCGCACAGGCGCCGTCCTTTGTACGAAGTTTATTTCACATTTAAAAAAGCGAGAGCCGAGCGCCGGTGGGGCTGGGTCAGGGCTGGGCAGGCCCCGGCCCCTTCCTGCCCCGCCTGCAGGGGGCAGCTCGGGGCACAGGGCACAGACTCACGGACACGGTCACGGCTCAGGTCACGAATAAATAACCTCATATACACTTTGCACACCGTATGTACAGGCGGCCGCCCCTCCACGGCCGCGTGCGGGTGGGCTGGGTGCTGGCGGGAGTGCGGGGTGCAGAGCGCCTCTGGGGGCGCCCGGCGGCTTCTGGGAGGGACAACAGGGTGGCCCTGGCGCTGCAGGGGTGCCGTGTATGTACATCCGTGGGTGGCAGTGCTCCCGTGGGCTGGCCGAGAGGGAGGGCCCAGGGAGGCTGGGGGGCTGGGCCCGGGGTCCTAGGTCCGGGTCCGGCTGCAGGAGACTTGGCATCTGGCCCCCGGGGACGCGCGGCCGGAGGCAGGGGGACCGGGCGCTCACCGGGGCTGCGCGGCGCGGGGCAGCACGCCGGCCAGCGGGGGCAGCGGCGGGGGCTCGGCGCCCTGCAGGCCGTGCAGCAGCAGGCGGGGCACCAGGGGCCGCTGCAGGGCGGGCGGCGGTGCGCTGGGGCCGCGGTACAGGTACAGCGCGGCGCCCGGGTCCAGGTTGGAGACCAGGCTCTGCGGGTAGAAGTACGGCGACGGGAACATCCGCTGCAGCGCCGAGTAGTTGCCCGCCTCCGCCAGCAGCTCCAGCCCCACGGCCGTCTGCCGCTTCCACTTGGTCCTGGGGGCCGAAATCAACGCCGGCGGGGTCAGGGCCGAGGCCAGACAGCTCCGCGGCCCGGACGCCCCGCGGTCCAGACACCCCGCCCCTGGGTGCGGGGCCCATGGTCTGCGGGAGGCCCCGGGGACCCACCAAGGTGTCAGTAAGGGAGTGCCAGGCTCCGCTTGCCCGGGTTACACGAATCAGCTCCTTCCAACGGCCCCGGCCTCCCACGGCCACTCAGCCCCGTTTGCAGAGAAACAAACGGAGGTGCAGGCACTTCCCCAGATGGTCCCCACCTGGCAGAGCCCTGCTCCGGCCTCTAACCTCTCATCTGTCCAGGGAGGCACAGCTGCACCCGCCCCACACACACCCCCCAGGCAAGATAGCCCGGAGAGAGGACCGGGAACCTGGGTTTGCTACCACCTGTGGGCGAGGCTGCACCCCAGGAGCCCAGGCAGGCGCTTCTGCAGAAGGCGCCCCCGCCCCGCCCCGCACACCCTCTCCGTCACCCAGGTCCGGGGCTGGGGCACCTCAGCCCGTCAAACCCCCAAGGCCGCTGAAGAGGGGGGCGGCCAGGAGGTTGGGGCGCGGACCCTGAGTGTCCCCGGACACTCCCACACCGGCCGGTCCCCTCCCTGAATTATTCATCGTCGTCATAATTGTGTAATTACTGTAACGGGCCTTAATTATTGATGCCCGGAGCAGGGATCGTATTTATTATTCATGGCCGATGCGTCCGGAGGCTTGTTTATGGAGCGCGCCGGCCGGCCTCTGCCCGTGTGCGAGGGGCGTGGGGCTGCGTGTTCCGTGTGACGGTGAGTTATGTTGTGTGTGTGTGCCTGTGCGTGTTCTGTATGAGGGTGAGTTATGTTGTGTGTGTGTGCTCTGTTTGACGGTAAGTTATGTTGTGTGTGTTCTGTGTGAGGGTGAGTTATGTTGTGTGTGTGTGTGCCTGTGTGTGTGTGAGACCATGGGTTGAGTGTGTATGTGCGTGTGTGTTGGTATATGTGTATCTTTGTCCCTGAGTGTGGTAGGGAAGGAGATTAGAAAACACCAGTTCCCCAGTCCCCGGAGGAGCTGCCCTGTTTCAGCACCAGAAAGACCGAAGGCCAGAGAGGCTGGTAGAGCCCAGAGCCCTCCCCGACCCCACCCCCAACAGCCCCGGCCCCCTACCTCCCTACCATCCCCACCCCCTCCCCACCCCAGGGACCCGCCTACTGTCCTCCCAGAAAAATACTTTGGACACAGACCACCACCTGCTTTGGCCTGAGGCTCCCCCGGGAGGACTCGGGGCCCTAAGTCTGAGTTCAGGCGGCAGGTGGGGCCCATGGTCTGTCTGCCCCCCGCCCTGGGGGAGGCCTGGCGCTGGAGGCCGGCTCCTGCCTGTCTGTGATGCGGGCAGGGTTTGGGCAAGGCCCTCTCTCCTGGGTCCCGGTGTCCCTGCGTTCACATGGCCCCTATGGTCAGGCCTTGGACATGCTCCGTGGAGGGGGTAGGAAAGGCGAGGGAGCCCCTTCCGTCCTACTGCTGCCCCCAGCCCGCACCCCACAGCCGGCCTCACCTGCGGTTCTGGTACCAGGTCTTGACCTGCGTGTCGGTGAGGTTGAGCGAGGCGGCCAGCTCCATGCGGTCCTGCACGCTGAGGTACTTCTGCCGCTCGAAGCTGCGCTCCAGCTGCGCCAGCTGATGGTCGGTGAAGGCGGTGCGCGCCTTGCGCGGCTTCTTCAGGCGCACCGGGGGGCTGTCCCGCGAGCTGGAGATCTCCCGGTCGCCCTCCTCCTTCACTGCGGGCACAGGGGCGCGTCAGGCCCGCCTCGCCCCGCGCCCTGTGCCCGCCGGCTGGCGCCCTCCCGCCCAGCTCCCCCGGCCTCGCCCCGCGCCCGCTCCCCCGGCTGGCGCGGTCGCTCCGGTAACCGGGGCTCCCAGACAGCAGTGGCCCTGTCTGCGGCAAAGCCACTGGGAACCGGGACCACGGCCCCGGATGGAGGACTGACCCCCCCGGGAGACGTGGCCCAAAACCGAGAGGACACAACCCCCTTTCCCTGCGCTCCCCGAGGGGAGGGGTGAGCCCAGTGGCTGGCGGGACGCCCGCCCAGGAGGGGTGCAGGGGTCCCCGCCAGTGGCTGCCGGATGCTCTGGCTGCAGGGGGGCCGGTGAGGGCGGAAGCTGAGTGCTGGAGTCTGGGGAGGAAAACCCGCTTGGAGGGACAGGACGCTGTGCGCCCGGAGCGAACCCTGGTCCGGACAGTAACCGCACCCACACCTCCCGGCCCCTGGGGGTGCAGACCTAAAACGCCGGTCCCGCCGGGTCCTAAGCTGCAGCAGCGCCCGGTGCCCGAGGCTGAGCTCAGGGCGAATCGCAGGCGCCTGGTCTTGGAAAATTAAGCGATGGGTTTGTGCAGAGTCCGTTCCCCGGTCCGCACTACGCCCACTGTGGCTCCCAACTAGCTCTGCATTGTGTGTGTGTGGGGGGGGGGGGGGTTCTGCCCCTCGGGGGGACCCCCAGCAGAGTTCTCACGCCTGAAGCCCAAGGACAGGACCCGACAAGAGGGTTTATTTTTCCCAAACACCATGGTCGGCTCTCGCGGGGGTGACGGCACGGAAGCGCACACTGGCCAAGCAAACTCGGTCTCCCTCCTCCTCCCCTAACGCGAGGTGTAACCAGAGAGACCACTTCCCCCAAAGGGGGTCCGGCTGGGGCTCCCCCCTTATTCTCTCCGCCTCTCCTTCACAGTGAGCCTCGTGCCTGGCGTGTGTAGTGACAAGGCTCAGCTGAATGCGAGCTGATTCCTCTCTGCGGGAAACAATAATCCGGTTAATTGAGCCACCGGGGAGGGAGCCGTCTCAACCGGAAAGGCCTGGGTTTGCAGCGGGAGGTGCGGGCGCCGTGTGCACCGAGGCGGCTGGCGGGCCGGGAGAGCCTCCGGGGAGAAAACGCCGCCTCCGCCCCAGCGGCCGCCCTGCCCTCCCGCCCGGCACGGCACTGGGCCGGCGCTGGGAGCCGGCTCCGCAGGAAAAGTTTAACAAAGTGCACGGAGACAACGGTCCGAACTCCAATGCGAAATCTCGGAAACCTGGCTTCTTGGCCTAATTGCCCGCTGGACTGTTTGTGAAAACCCCGCTTCTGGGGGCTGAGGCTGAGGCTGAGGCTGAGGCTGAGGCTGGGACTGAGGGCTGAGGGCTGAGGGCTGAGGGCTGAGGCTGAGGGTTGAGGGCTGAGGGCTGAGGCTGAGGCTGAGGCTGAGGGCTGAGGCTGAGGGTTGAGGGCTGAGGGCTGAGGCTGGGACTGAGGCTGAGGGTTGAGGGCTGAGGGCTGAGGCTGAGGCTGAGGCTGGGACTGAGGCTGAGGGTTGAGGGCTGAGGGCTGAGGCTGAGGGCTGAGGCTGAGGGCTGAGGCTGAGGGTTGAGGGCTGAGGGCTGAGGCTGAGGATTGAGGGCTGAGGGCTGAGGCTGAGGCTGAGGCTGAGGGCTGAGCTGGGGGAGGGAAGCTGGTGGTGGGGAGCTGGGCTTTTCTCTAATCCTCCCAGCGCGGGAGCCTTTGGAGGCCGCCTCTGTGCCACCCCAAACCGGCCCGCCCCCTGCGGCCTCGGCTCCCAGCCCGGAGGCCACACCTCAACGCCCCGGAGTTTTTGAGACCCCCCCCCAGCCCCTGCCCTGGGGGGAGGGTGGTTTGGAGCAGAGTGTCCGCTCGGTTTCTTGACAGACGGACGGACAGATGGACAGACGGACAGACGTTGGAGTCCCGGCAGACCTCCCTCCCTGGAAGCCTGGCCTGGCTCCTTCCAAACAGCACTTTGGACTTTCGTTATCTTCGGAGCCTTTGAAGACTGACCACCCCCCAGGCCCTCCATGGAGCAGAGGACTCGCTCGGGGAAGTGGGTGGGATGAGGCCCCCGGCTGCTCTGTGTCCCCACCAGCCTCTTCCTCGGCCCCGAAAAAGCAGCCTGCGCCGCTCCGGGCTCGGCCGTCCCCACCCTTTCACCCCGGCTTTGTGGGCACGAAGGCGGCACCGCCTCAGGGTGGGGTGGGAAGACCGCCCACCCTCCTCCTCTCCGACCCGAAAGATACACGGACAGCGGCCCTCCCGCTCCCCAATTAGACATCTTCTCGGACCCGGGACACTGATATTCCCAGGATCTGAAACGAAACCTCCCCTCAAAATCCCAAATAAAAGGAGACAGGAGCCCGATGCTCTCCGCCCCGGCACCGCCGTTGGCCATTCCTGCCCCTCACTCTGCCACAAAGCGGGTGCTGCTGAGAATTCCGAACAACAAAACACGGTTATAAATAGACGGTCCTGCCGCTGCTCTGCCGTCCCTGCCTTCCCGCACCCGTCCTCCCCGGCAGGTTTGCTTTGCCGCGGGAAGCAGCCCTGGGGTGGAGCCGGGGGTTCTGGGCCCCAAGCCCGCGGCCTCCGGGGTGCTCCGCTCCACCTGCCGCTTCCTGGCGGCCGGGCTGCCTGGGGCCGGCGGGCGGCGCTGGGGAAGCCGAGGACAGCGAGATGGGGCGTGGGGCCCCGCGCGGTGTGGGTTTGAGGTCAGGGCCTGTCCACAAACGAATTCTCTGCCGGAAGGAGAGTGCTCCGAGCCGGTCTGTGTTTTTGTGAAGATGGGTACAAACAGGGGCCGGAGGTGCAGGCCCGAGGCGGCAGAGCAGCCGCCCAAGCAGGGAAGTTCTGTCTGAGGAAACGGGCTGGGAATTAATTCCGAGCTGACAGAGCTCCGAAGGGCCTCGGCCAGCCGGGCTTCCGCTGCAGGGGACACGGCTCTGTCGCCGAAGCCCTGACTCCCCCCCGCCCCCCGCCTGCCTCCCACTTCTTGCGGGGAGAGAACTGGTCAAGGAGCTGACGTCCAGGCAGGGGCCCGGCCACGCGGGCGACTATAAAATTAGGGTTCTCCTTTTCCCGATTCCCTTCCTTCTTCCTTCTTTTCCCCTCCCTTCCCCCCTCCTCTTGGTCTCAGCTCCCTGGTTAAGGCGGATGAAAGGGAACAAGGACAGGTTCACAGAGGTGAGAGGCAAGCAAAGGGCCAGTGACTCCCAGGTAAGGGGACGGGGGCTGGCCGCTCGGAGATCGCTCCATTCTCCTAAAAATCAAATTCAGTGAGAACCGCTGGGTGGGTGCAGGGCTTCCCTCTGGACCAGCCCTCGGACCCGCTCCCCGCCAGCCTCCCAGCCCCGCCTGCTGCTGCCGCTCCTTTGAAGTGAGCATTCCTTTTGCATAATTCCCGGGACCCAGAGCTCCGCTGGGCCCATGGGGAGGCGAAGGCCGGTTTCTCTCTCAGGAAACCCAGATGAAAGGGCGGAGAGTTCTGACTGTTCTTAGAATTCACTCTTCGGAGGAGGGCGCTCAGCAGAGCCCTCGGGGTCTGTGGTTTCGCTGTCTTTTCTCTGCCTCTGGCCAGAGGGGCGCCCGCTCCTGCCCTTCAGCCCCCCTGGCAGGGCAGACTCGGCGGAAGTTTGGAAAGTTTGCTCTGTGCATTTGGGGGTCTCTCCTGGGGCGCATAGAGTCCCCTTCCCCGAGGTCTCCACCAGATCTTAGTTGCTCAGAGGCATAGCCACGGGCAGCGGGAGGTTCGGACAGGCCGGCTGCTCCTGCTCCGCGGGCCAAGGCCCCGGGCCGGGGAGGGGGCGCTCGGAGCCGGCCGGTGCTGAGCCCTCCGTGTGCACAAAGTTTCCTGCCGGTTTTCAGAAACACAGCTCCCCCAGCTCCCGCCCCCGCCTCCGTCTTACCTTTGTACTCGGAGTCGGACGAGGCGTTGCTGCCCCCTTTGTCCAGCTTGTCCCTGAAGTCCTCCCCCGCCTTGGGTGCGAGGCGGCCCCCGGGCTCAGGGGCGGCCGGCGGCCCGCTGCTAGAATAGGGCGCGCAGGCCGCCAGGGGCTTGCAGTCGGCGAGGATGTCCCTGATCAGGAAGGAGGAGGTCACCGTGCGCGACTGGGCTGGGGCCGAGAGCTGCCCCGGCTGCAGGTGCGAGTCCAGGCCCGGGCCCGGCGCCCCGCCAGCGCCAGGCCTCGGGGCGCCCGCCTCCAGGCAGTCCCTTGCCGGCGAGGCCGGTGAGGAGCAGCCGCTGCTGCTGCTGCTCTCCGAGCGAGGGCTCAGCTCCAGGGGTGAGCGGCAGTCCCCGAGCAGGGGGTCCCCCTTGGGGAGGGCGGGGCTGCCCGCCCGGTGGGAGAGGATGGAGTCGATCCCAAAGCCATTGGAGCCTTCCATAGCCAAGCGTCCGCCTGTCCCCTCCGGCAGCTCCCCACCCACCCCAGCCCGGCCGCGCTGTCCTCGCCCCTAGCTGCGGGCTGGCATGGGGAAGGCGGGCAGGGAGCCTGCGGGCACCTTGGATGGAGTTCAGCCTCGGGGGAGCCCGGCAGCTCTGGGCCAACCTCCTCTGCGCATTAGATCCGAGAGGGCTCAGCGCGTCTTCTGCGGCATCGCGCCTCGCCGCCAGCCGAGGGGGGGTGGTGGGAGTGTCAGGGAGGGACGGGAGGGAGGGCGCGCCAAGTTGGGGAGCGCAAAGGGGGAGACGGACGGCCCGGGCGCTCCTCTGGCGCAGGAGAGGCCCGAGGGTGTTGGAATCTAGAGAGAACGGCGTTTGGAAATCCACGCCGCGCGCTTCCTCCGGGCGACGTGGCCGCAGGCGGCGGGCCCGCACCGCCGGGGGCCGCGGGCTACGGGCGGGCGCGGCGGCGCGCACCCGGCGGCGTCAGCACCGCGGACAGCGGCGGCGGCCCGGGGCGCATGGCTCTCCGGGGCAGGTCCGGCTCCGCGCCCCGCGCCGGCCGTCAGCACCGCGGACAGCGCCCGGCCCCGCGCTCCCCGTCCGTCCTCCGCGCTCCGCCGGCCCCGCCTCACGGGATGAACTCGGGTCACTACTTTGGGGCCGGGTTTTGTTTCTCTTTTCCCTCGGTATGCGGTGTGAGTGTGAGTGTGAGTGTGAGTGACTGTGTGTGTATGTGAGTGTGAGTGTGAGTGTGAGTGTGAGTGTGTGAGTGTGTGTGTGTGTGTGTTTTAAAGGGGGCCAGCCCACGTGTCCCCGGAGTGACGCCGCTGATTGGCTGCGGCCGGTTTTGGGGGTGATGTCACGGCTCGGCGGTCGCGGCCCGATTCCCTTTCCATTTGATTAAAAGAGACACCGAATTAATTACCGCCCGGCCCCCACTGTGTGCGGCGGTTCCGCGCGGTTTGCCATCATTAGGCCGCGATGGGGCCCCTAACGGGGTGATTAGCGGGGGCGGGAGGGTGGGGTCCGAGCCCGCGGCGCCCCGAGGCTCGGGATGTGAGTTGTTTGTTTTTTAAGTTCTCATCGACCCTTTCCGGCCGTTATTCAAGCGATTCGCCCCGGGGCTGTCCCAGGGCCCTGTTCTCGGCCCTCCTGGTCCTTCTTCCTCCGCCGCGGAGAGGGGCCCACCGGCGCCGGAGCGGGTGTGTGCGGAGGGCCCCGTCCTGGGGCCGTTTCCGGGGTGCTGGGTGTTTCCGGAGTCCTAGGTGTCTCGCGTGGGGCGCTTTGTGGCCCTTCTCTGCCCTCGTGGAGCCCTGCGGCCTGGCGGGCGGGAGAGCGGGTGTGCGCCCGGGAGGGCGGGAAGCGGCTTCCCTGGGGTGGGGGGTGGGGGTGGAGGTGGAGAGGGTAGGGGTGGGGGTGGAGAGGGTGGGAGGGTGGAGAGTCGTGTCCGGGACGCTGGGGGCCCCTAGGAATCCGGGCGGCATGGGGGAGGCGGCAGGGCCCCCATCCAGCGGGACCTGCGGCGGCCCGGCCCCCGATCCCTGTCTCTGCGCCTCTGAACGGGGAGCGCGAGGGCCTTCGGGGCGAGGGCAGCCGCCGCCGCCGCTTCCCGTGCTTTTCCACCCCCCGCGCCCCTGCCTTTTGGGGTGCGCCCCTGCCTTTCGGGGTGCACCCCTGCCTTTCGGGGTGCACCCCTGCCCCGGTGCGGCCCGCGTCGGAAGCGCGTCCAGGGCCTTTCCCAGCGGCTCGGGGACCGGGACCGGGTCTGCGGTCCAAGGCGGAGGGAGTCTCGCCCGCGGGCTGCCGTGGGGCCTCCGAGGCGGGTCCTCGCGCCCTGCCTCCGACCCCCGGCCCCGCGCCGGCTCCGCGCCGGAGGCCGCCGCCCCTCCCGCGCTGGGACCAGCCCGGACCCCGCACCGGCGGCGGGAACTTCTCCTCCTCCCCGGGCCCGGCCCCCGCCCCCCGCGCCGCCGGCAGATTGGAAGCGGCCCCGCCGCCGGCCGAGCGGGGCGAGGACCGGCTCCCCGGGGACGGCGCGCCCGGCTCGGCTGCAAGCTGTCGGGAGGCGGAGCGGGCGCCGGGGCGGAGGGCCGGGCCCGCCCTGCGCCTCCGCGGGGCCGCCGGCCGCTGGGCTCCGCTCGGCGGGAGGAGAAGGGCTTCAGTCCGGGGCCCTTCCCGCCGCCCCGGGCGTGGGCCTGGTCCTGCCGGGCGGCTCCGGGGACCCCGCGCCCAGCTCCGCTGTCACCCCACTCTGCGCCCGCGTCCCCCGGGGCACCCCGAGTGGCTCAGGGGGACCCCGTCTTTGCCCGTTAGGGCCCACGGCCGCCGCCGCAGACGCCGGAGCGCCCGCCCTGCCAGCGGTTGGCGGTTGCGCTGGGATCCCGGGCGGCGAAGGGAGGCCCGGGGCGCCGGCGGGCCCTGCGGGGAGGCTGCGGCGGGCGGGGACGGTGCGCGGTGTGAGAGTGAAAACGAGCCTCCTGATCCCGGACCCCTGCAGCCCCTGCTTTCCCCAGCCTCTCCTCCCGCCCCCCCCCCCGCCTTTACCCCCCTTTCTCTCCCCCCCCCCTCTCCTCCGGCTCCCCCAGCCTCTCTGAGCTCAGGGGGTTCAGAGGCTTCAGGACACCTGGGTGCGGCATGGCCGCCTCAGGACATCACTTCACTCCTGGTCGGCCTCCCAGCTCCACCCCCACCTGCTCCCTCCCTCCCCATGGCCGGTCCTCCCTGCACCTCGGAGAGCCCACACCTGCCCCGTTCTATTCCACTGAGGCATCGGGGTCCTGGGTGGGCGGCCCGTCCTCCCTTCGAGAGAGGAGCCCGGTGGTCCCCGAGGGTAGGAGGGCCTGGGGGCTGGGTGTGAACCTGGGGGAGCAAGAGGCAGGCCTTGCCCCTGGCTGATCCCCGCCCCCCAGAGGAAGCACAGGGAAGGGAGGGGAATTGGGTGACCGGCATTCCCAGGACTGGCAGCCAGGACTCAAGGCCAAGAATGGGCAGCCAGCGCCCAGCCCTCTTCAGGGCTCCCACCCCTCCTCCCCGTCCCCTCCTCCTCCAC
This sequence comes from Pipistrellus kuhlii, assembly GCF_014108245.1. Taxonomy (NCBI): domain Eukaryota; kingdom Metazoa; phylum Chordata; class Mammalia; order Chiroptera; family Vespertilionidae; genus Pipistrellus; species Pipistrellus kuhlii. The sequence goes on from NW_023425571.1 coordinate 627,447, forward strand.
CTGTAGCTGCAAGTCCCAGTCCTCGCCCATCATCCACTGATTGCTTTTCATCCTTCAGCTTCTCATGGCCCTGAGGCCCTAGGACCCCCCCCCCCCCCCCCCGCACCGCCCCCAGACAGAGCAGCCCCTTTCCCAGAGCAGGGAGTGTGCTGCCCAGGGCCCTGTCCCCTCTCCACAGCCGGACCTCCGGTCCCGCCCTCTGCCTTTCTGTCTGACACAGATGCTAACACCAGGGGCCCCAGGGGCGTGGAGGAGGCAGCCTGGCTGCAGATCACATCCCTGCACCGGGCTCTTTTGGCGTGGGTTTGGCTATGGCCTGGCTCCCAGCCCCCCCAGCCCCCCAGAGGCCGCCCAGCCCGGAGCAGATGAGGTTGCCTTGAGGAAGGTTGCACCTTCCGGAGCCGCAGAGCCGGGGGAGCTCAGGAGTGACCTTCGGCTCCATCCACCCTTCCCACCGAGCAGCCACACCAGAGGCCAGTGCCTCGATGCCTCAGGCTGCGTGTGGCTCCAGAAGCTGCCGGACGGGACTGGGAGCGGACCTGGCTCAGAACCCAGGCCCGAGGTCTTTATTGAAACGGTTCCTATTTAAAACTTAGGCTGACAAAATATACCGTTTGTCTTGGTGGCTGAGTTTCAGAGCAACCCCGTCAACGGTACCTTAGGCCAGGGCCTGACCGCCCACCTTCCGCCTCCGTGTGACCCCAGCAAACACTTCCTGAGCCGCGTCCTCACCTGCTGGCCGCGAGGACAGGTGGGCCGGGAGAGGCAGCGCTGATGGCCCAGCGCGGCCCCGGACCTAACAGCAGACCTGGCAGCTTGGAGCACCAGGCTGGTCTCCCTAGCCGTCCCCTACCCACCCACCCACCCCTCCCCCCTCCCCCCAGACACACTCCAGAGGTCAGCTCCCGCTTTGCCCAGGGCCTCCGACCAAATCCAGTGTTCGGCGAGGAGGGGAGGGTGGGCGGACAGGCCAGCCGGGCGGCGGCGCTTTCTGCAGACAGATGGGTGGGACGAGGACTTGGAGGGTTTGTGGGCCTCAAGGTCAGGCTGTTCTCAGCCATTTTGTTGGTTTGGCCCCAAACCCCACGGAGCTCCCGAAACCAGAGCGAGGCTATTCTTTCTCCCCGTCCCTCCGCCCTCTCTCACGCAAGCAGCCCCACCCCCACCCCCGCACGCACACCCAGTGCGCAGGCTGGCTGCCGCCCTGTCGGCGTGGAGCTCACCCATCCCCGTCCCCTCACGGGGGACTTCCCCCCTGTGCCCTCCCTGCCGCCCCCCTGCATTCCATTCCGGGAACCTGGGTGAAAAGCCAACCTAGCTTTTGTTTTCTTTTTAAAATATATTTACTTTTACTGATGTCAGAGAGGAAGAGAGGGAGGGAGAGATAGAAACATCAATGACGAGAGTCATCGATAGGCTGCCTCCTGCCCGCCCCCAATGGGGATCAAGCCTGCCACCCAGCGTGTGCCCTGACCGGGAATTGAACTGCTACCTCCTGGTTCCTAGGTTGACGCTCAACCCCTGAGCCAGCAGAGCTTGTTTACATTCTTTAATGAGTTCAAGCATCAGAGATTTCCAAAGTGAAAAGGAAGGAAGGAAAAGGTGGTCTGTCTCCAGGAGGGAAATGCAGGAGGAGGCGCGCAATGGGGGCGGAGGCCGGGCTGGCTGAAGGCAGGCCCCCCGGGAGCCGCTGGTCCACCTGCTGCCAGGAGACGGGCTTCCTCTGAACCCCAAATCTGTGGTCTCTAACCAGCACCAGTTGGGGAGCTGGGACGGGTGGGCCCAAATGCCAGGCCTTCGCTGTGGTCTGGGGTCTCCTGGCCCATGAGCCATGCTCTCTCGTCAGGCCCGCCAGTCGCAGGAACCGCCTCTGCCTGGTTCTTTGCTGCCATCGCTGCTAAAACCCTGCACAGCAGCCAGATTCCGGACCCCACCCCCTCGCTGTCTTCTTAGCAAGGAAATTATTAATTATCTGGTTGAGAGAGAGAGAGAGAGAGGCAGTGAGAGAATGAATGAGGTTTGGGCTTTGGTAGAATGATCTGGAAATAGAATAGAGTCAGGGGGGAGAGTCGGCGTGAAAAGAAAGCTGACCTCCCAGCCAAGAGGTCTGCTCTGCCTCGAGGGCTGCTAAGCACCTGGGCCCCTTCCTCTCTCGGGACTGGCGTCTCCCCAAGTCCCTGCCGAAGGCTCCCTGCACGGCCCTTCCCCCCTCCTGCCAGCGTGGGCACCCCTCCCTCCTGCTGCAGGGGCACTTCAAGAATTCCAGGCCGCCAGGGGAAGGTCCAGACCAGCCCCCTCCCCCTGGGGCCCCCGTCTGGGCTCTGTTCAGTCTCTGACGGGCTGTTGCCAGGAAACCCAACCAGGAGGTAAAACATCCGCAAATGCCAATCAGCTGGGGAATGAGCAGAGACGGGTGCATGCCACACGCTGGGCACGGCTGCCTCACGTAGCACTGGCCTCGGCTTGACTAGGACTTGGGACGGAGAGCTAGGCTTAGGCTGGGCTCTCCCCGGGGCCACAGTCTGTGAGAAATGGTCCGAGGGGCAGCCCCGGGACACAGGATGGCGGTCACAGGCCAGGAAGGGCCGGCAGAGGGACTCCTCGGCCCGGTCGGCACTGGCGGGGACCGGCTGCGGCAGGTGCGCCAGGACACCTAAGAAGGTGGGTGAGATGGAACCCGACCTGGGGCCTGGTGCGGGTGCAAATAATTAATGAGGGAGGAGCCACGGGGGAGGGGAGAGCTGGGCGCTTCCGCGGCCGTGGGCTCGGGCCTGCCAGCGGGTGGCGCTGTAGGACAAGGAGCTGAGGGCCCCTCGGAGGAGAGCGGCTTCCGCCCAGGCGGGGCGCACCCAGAGCCGGATCCAGGAGGGGACGGAGGGCGCTGCCCCTGGGTGACCGGGTGACCGGCACAGCCCAGCAAGTCCCACAGCGCCGCCCGCCGTCTGCGGGCGGGGCGGGAAGGGATGATCAGGTGTGAGAGGTTGCCGCAGCCTTTTCTGGCCCAGCCCACACTTTCCTCTTGGCACAGCCAGCCTGACAGGGCTGGGGGGGGGGCACTGCCCTGGGCATCTGCCTCGTTGGCGTAGCAAGCGGGCCCCCCTTCCCTTCGCGTGAGGGGTTCAGACACAGGGGTGCTGTAAACACCTTTTCCCTCTCGATGCACCGGGACCCACAGGCTGTTCCGGAACCTCCTCTCTCGCCCTCGGGGCGCTTTATGGTAGGAAAGTGGTAACGCACACGTGTTAGGGCTCCGGCTCAGCTGCCGCACCTCCTTTCCTGCAGTCGTCGTCCGGTGTGGCCTGTGCGGGGCTTTGTCTCAGGGTGAGGCACAGAGGGGCTAGGACACTGGCCGAAGGTCACACAGACATGGCCGGGCGGAGCTGGGCTCTGCGCCCTGGACCGAGGGGCTGGCTGCGGGGTTCGGGGCCAGGCCTCTCCCCGGGGCGGGCAGGCTTCGGTGCTTTAGCCGAGAGGAGGGGGGTGTTCTGCTCCGGCTCCTGTGGGCGGGGTGGGGTCCGGGAAGGCCCGGCTGACCCCAGTCCTGAGGGGGTTGTGCATCTGGCTTTCCTGTGGACTCGGCTGTGCCTGCACCCGGGCAGCTGCCAGGGGAACTCACTCAGATCGCCAACCACCAGGCTGGTTGTCCCTGCCAGGCCCGGCCTGGCCTGTAGGGGGCGTGAGTCACCGCGAACATTCACGCTGAGGTCCTTTCACAGAGATCAGGGGGCACTGCGCCCGGGCCTGGCCCCTCCCAGGCGGGCCCTTGGCTCTGGGTCTGGGCCTGAGCCTCCTGACCCCACGCCACCTCCTTTCTGAGAAGCCAGGCTCCACAGGGTCACTGTGTCCGGAGCATAAAGCAGGAGCCGGTCAGGGCAGGCCCTGTGAGGGGGCCCTGGTGCCTGGCGGGGGAAGCACGCAGGTTCCTGTGGCAGGAGGTGCAGGAGGCGTGAGGGCGGGGGGCCTGTGGGCAGGGGGTGGTGCCAGAGGGATGGCCCAGCTCTCACCTGGGGTCCCGCCCGGCCTGGGCAGGAGTGTGGGTCTCTCCTCCGCCTCCAGGTGGAGGGACGCCACCCAGTGTGAGGGCTGCTCCGTGGTGTGGGTGAGGGGAGCGGGAGGGGGTTCAGGGATCCACTGACGTTCCCCAGGGAAGAGGGCCGGAGAGAAAGGCGGGCCAGGAGGGGCTGGGAAGTGACCGGGGCTCGATGGGTGAGGTGTCAGGGGTGAGGGACACACTTGGCCCCGACAGCGGGGTTGGAGGAGGCCCGTGCATGCTAGGGGGATTCGGAGGGAGCAGCAGGTTGGCGGGAAGGTCAGGGTTCTGTCCCAAGTTGGAACATAAGCTGGCGTCTGGGGAGGAGTGCTCAGGCGGGGGGCGGGGGGTGCGAGGAGGGGGGAGCATTCAGACCGGGGAAGGAGTGCTCAGGCCGGGGGAGGAGTGCTCGGGCGGGGGGGGGGGAGTGCTCGGGCTGGTGGGGGTTGGGGGAGGGGAAGGAGTGCTCCGGCCGGGGGAGGAGTGCTCAGGCGGGGGGGGGGGAAGGAGTGCTCAGGCGGGGGGCGGGGAGGAGTGCTCAGACTGGGGCGGGAGTGCTCCGGCTGGGGAAGGAGTGCTCCGGCTGGGGGAGGAGTGCTCAGGCCGGGGAGGGGGGGGAGGAGTGCTCAGACTGGGGGGGGAGTGCGGGAGGGGAAGGAGTGCTCAGGCGGGGGGCGGGGAGGAGTGCTCAGACTGGGGGCGGGAGTGCTCAGACTGGGGGGGAAGTGCTCGGGCTGGGGGGGGAGTGCTCCGGCCGGGGAGGAGTGCTCAGGCGGGGGGGGGAGTGCTCCGGCCGGGGGAGGAGTGCTCAGGCGGGGGGGGGGGGAAGGAGTGCTCAGGCGGGGGGGGGAGGAGTGCTCAGACTGGGGGCGGGAGTGCTCAGACTGGAGGGGGAGTACTCGGGCTGGGGAAGGAGTGCTCCGGCCGGGGAGGAGTGCTCGAGCCGGAAATGAGGTTTGGGAAGCCGGGGCAGTCCGCTGGGGGAGGCCAGGGGAGCTAACGGGCCTCGGGGCGCCTCCTGCAGCCGCAGCGGGATCGGAGAGTCCGAGGCCGCTCCCGCGCCCGCTCGCACTGCACGTTCCCGATAGAGACACAGGAGGCTGACAGCGCGTTTTAATTAAAATAGGTCAGATCTGTGCGGGGAGGAGCCGGGGATGGGGGCCGGAGCCGCGGGGTTGGCTGAGGATTCCTTCCTCTGTGCCCTCCAGCTCGCTCTCTGAGGTCCACCCTCAGGGTCGGTCTGGGGAGAAGGCGGGGGGAGCAGGCCCCGAGGAGCGAGGGGCCCTCCTGCCGCAGGTGGAGGGCCTCAGGCGCCCGGGGGAGCAGCTGGAACTCGTGTTTGCGTCTAACGAGGGCCTTAGAGCACGTGTCCCTGATGCGGGCACAGCCTGCGGACTCGGCCTGCGATTGGGTCTGCGCGGGCGGTGAGGGTGAGAGGGGGCGGCGGCCTGCCAGAGGGCGGTGGGCGGGCCCCCGGGGCGAGGGGCGCTGGGCGAAGGCTGGGCGAAGGCGAGCGAGTGTTGCCTAACTAAGCGGGAGCGGGGGGGGGGGGGGGGGTCTTAGCAAAAATAACTAACGGAAGACCTGCCTCCGAGGCCCTGCAGCAGCAGAGCCCACGAGAAAACAGGGTGGGCGAGACCAGAGTCCTTCCGGGGCTTTCCTCCGCGGGCGGCTAGGGGTGCGTGTAGTTGCCCAACCGCAGGGTCCCCCGGCGCACGGCCACCTCCTCCCGGTGCGCCTTCAAGGCTCTCTGGCGGTCGGCCTCGGTGGGGAAGGTGTCGAGGTGCCGGCCCACCTGTGGAGGGAGGGAGATGGTGGGCGGGCGTGGAGGCTGGGGCTCGCCCGTCTCCCCCCCTGCTCCCCTCACCTGCCGACCAGCTGCGCTTCATGTTGGAGAAACAGTGAAGCAGCAGCAGAGGCGCAGCCATGGGGGGGGGGGGCAGCGGCAGACGCGTGGTGACGGAGCCCGTGATGATGTCAGTCACTGCGCATCCTTCCCAGCGCTTCCCCGCCAGCAGCCCCCCACGAGCCGTCCGCTCCCAGGCCCCCTGGCCCTCACTCCCCTGCTTGGTCTGGAGGTGGCCACGTGGGAGTCCCGGCCCCACACACACACCAGACCAGAGTCCAGGGACTGTCAGTCCAGGGGCCGGGCTCTCCGTCAGGGGAGAGCGGGCCGGATGGAATCCAACTCGCCATCCCCATTTTACAGATGGGGAAACTGAGGCTCAGAGGGGTTTGGTCCAGGGTTGGCTCCACAGGGAATCAGAGGCAGACAAGATCTGTTTTAGCACCACTCCCTAAGCTCTAGGCACTATGTTCCAGATTCTTTCTAGAATATTCTGCCCATGCTGAGGTTGGTTAGTTATTCCAGGACATAAAACCACAGTCTTTTCTCAGCGGGGTGTGTGTGTGTGTGTGTGTGTGTGTGTGTGTGTGTGTAGACGGCGTAGACCCTGTCGAGACTCTCGGGGAGGAAACACCCCCCACGTCCTAACGTAGGGACAGTGCAGGACGCCTCGGGGGTCCACAGGCCCCTGTCCCCCCTCTGGGCCCATCCCCCCTGGGCCCCCTGTCCCCTCTGGGCCCCTGTCCCCCCGCGGCCCCTGTCCCCTCTGGCCCCCCTGTGCTCTCTGGGCCCCTATCCCCCTGTGGGCCCCCCGTCCTCCCACGGCCCCCTGTCCCCTCTGGGCCCCTGTCCCCCCTGGGCCCCTGTCCCCCCGCGGGCCCCTGTCCCCCCGCGGGCCCCTGTCCCCCCGCGGCCCCTGTCCCCTCTGGGCCCCTGTCCCCCCTGGGCCCCTGTCCCCCCGCGGCCCCTGTCCCCTCTGGGCCCCTGTCCCCGCTGGGCCCCTGTCCCCCCGCGGGCCCCTGTCCCCTCTGGGCCCCTGTCCTCTCTGGGCCCCCTGTCCCCTCTGGGCCCCTGTCCCCGCTGGGCCCCTGTCCCCCCGCGGGCCCCTGTCCCCCCGCGGCCCCCTGGCCCCCCGCGGGCCCCTGTCCCCTCTGGGCCCCCTGTCCCCTCTGGGCCCCTGTCCCCGCTGGGCCCCTGTCCCCCCACGGGCCCCTGTCCCCCCGCGGCCCCCTGTCCCCCCGCGGCCCCTGTCCCCCCTGGGCCCCTGTCCCCCCTGGGCCCCTGTCCCCCCTGGGCCCCTGTCCCCCCGCGGGCCCCTGTCCCCCCGCGGGCCCCTGTCCCCCCGCGGCCCCTGTCCCCTCTGGGCCCCTGTCCCCCCTGGGCCCCTGTCCCCCCGCGGCCCCTGTCCCCTCTGGGCCCCTGTCCCCGCTGGGCCCCTGTCCCCCCGCGGGCCCCTGTCCCCTCTGGGCCCCTGTCCCCTCTGGGCCCCCTGTCCCCTCTGGGCCCCTGTCCCCGCTGGGCCCCTGTCCCCCCGCGGGCCCCTGTCCCCCCGCGGCCCCCTGGCCCCCCGCGGGCCCCTGTCCCCTCTGGGCCCCCTGTCCCCTCTGGGCCCCTGTCCCCGCTGGGCCCCTGTCCCCCCGCGGGCCCCTGTCCCCCCGCGGCCCCCTGTCCCCCCGCGGCCCCTGTCCCCCCTGGGCCCCTGTCCCCCCTGGGCCCCTGTCCCCTCTGGGCCCCTGTCCCCCCGCGGGCCCCCGTCCCCTCTGGGCCCCTGTCCCCCCGCGGCCCCTGTCCCCCCGCGGCCCCTGTCCCCCCGCGGCCCCTGTCCCCCCTGGGCCCCTGTCCCCTCTGGGCCCCTGTCCCCTCTGGGCCCCCTGTCCCCTCTGGGCCCCTGTCCCCGCTGGGCCCCCGTCCCCCCGCGGCCCCGTCCCCCCGCGGGCCCCTGTCCCCCCGCGGGCCCCTGGCCCCCCGCGGCCCCCTGGCCCCCCGCGGGCCCCTGTCCCCTCTGGGCCCCTGTCCCCCCGCGGCCCCTGTCCCCCCGCGGCCCCCTGGCCCCCCGCGGGCCCCTGTGCCCTCTGGGCCCCTGTCCCCCCTGGGCCCCTGTCCCCCCGCGGGCCCCTGTCCCCCCGCGGGCCCCTGTCCCCCCGCGGGCCCCTGTCCCCCCTGGGCCCCTGTCCCCCCTGGGCCCCTGTCCCCCCGCGGGCCCCTGTCCCCCCGCGGGCCCCTGTCCCCCCGCGGCCCCCTGGCCCCCCTGGCCCTGGGTGGCGGTGTTTCCGGGAGCATCAGGCCCAGCCGCAGGCCTCAGGTTTCTTGGCTCCTGTAACCCGTCACCTGACGCCCTCCTGACCCGGGGCTCGCACCTGGCGTTGAAGGCATTTGGTGGAACCACGATCCTGTCCCCAGCCTAATCTCCAGTTTCAGGGAAATCCCCACGCGACCTCAGAGAGGGGACTGAGCAGAGAGGGGAAGAGCCGGGAGCAGAGGCCTCCACACCGCGGTGTCGCCTCTGGCGAGGGACGCAGATTCTGACGCCGTGACACCATCTCCCGGAGGCAGCTGGAGGGGCTCCGTGCGGCCGCGGCCGGTCTCCGGGGGCCCCGCGGGCACCTGCCTGCTTCACGTGCCCAGCGGGCTTGCTGGTGCCGGGCACTCATTTCACACCAGCCTCGGGGCACCCGGATGTGTCTCCATTGTGCCGATGGGAGTCAGGGGCCCGCACACGGCGGAGTCTGCCCGGGTCGCCACGGTGACCCCAGGTCCTCGTGGCGGCCCTCCACCCGCTGTGAAACACGTAGTCACTACCAGGAGTCCCTCTCTCCTCCCGCCCGGCGGCTCCGCCGGCGACGAGGGTCCTCGTCACCAGCCAGGCCCACGCCGTGAGTGGCCACGGCCCTGTGGGCCCCCGAGGGGAGGCAGGAGCGCCATGGAGCGCAGGGGTCCTTCAGAGACGTCTAAATGGAGCCGTCCGCAGGCTGCCCGCGCCCGGAGCCGGGGGCCGGGCCGGCTTCGGCGGGAGACAGCTGTGCTGATGGAGCAGAGTCGCTGAGGTCAAGGCAGGTAAACAAGAGGGGCGCCAGGCAGCCAGCAGTCTCCACTTCGCCCAGGACCTCGGCTCTGGGGCTCCTTTGCCCAGTCACTCAGAAGCAGCGCACTCCCAGTGAGCAGTGTTTCCTTCGGCCGATCCTCTTGGTTGTCAGACGCCCTCGTCATTTCGCCAGCTTTGCTCTTGGCTTGGTTCGCTCCTCCTCTGAGGTTTATGTAACACCCCCGGCCGGGTGCACAGATTCGTGTACATTGAAAGGGAATTCGTTAGAAGATGGCCTGTGAGGCAGGACTGGGCGAGACGGGCCGGACACACCCTGGAGCCAACCTCCCTGGCCAGTGGCTCCCGGGGTGGCACCGTGGCTCAAAGGGCATCTGCAAAGTCGGCCGAGTCCCTCTGGCAAGTGTGGTCCCTCGGCCTGGCCTGCGGGGATCGGGCCGGAACTGGCTCTCTGACATCCCCCGAGGGGTCCCGGAGTGCAAGTGGGCACTCTGCGAAGGTGCTGTGGTACAGGGTGTGGAACACAAACACAAGAGTGCAGTAAACCAGATTCAGGCCAACAGTGGCCCAGCAACATAACCCATGGCCGAAAGTGGAATCTTGGGGCCCCGTGAGGAATCGGGCCCCCTTCTCTCCGATTTCGGGGTGCATCACTGCAGCTCGGCAGCTCCTGTGTTGAGCGTCTGCTCCTGGTGGTCAGTGCACGTCATAGCGACCAGTGGATGGACACAGCGTATCAGCCTTTTATATACATAGATAAATGGTATTGGCAACTATGCTGCCCTCTGCATTTTCTTTTATCTCACCTCACACTATTAAGTATGTTTATTTTTTGCTCAGTTCTCTTCTCACTTCACGCCTACTGAGTTTCTGTTTGGATTTCTTCTCTGGCTTTTCAGTTATTTATAAATATGCTTTAAAACTCCCAGGCAAGCTCAGTAGTTACGTTTTGTGATTGATTTCTAATGTAAAGTCTTTGGTGCCAATGCGATAGGTGTGACTCAGATGCCTTGTCAGTATTTGTTGAGTTTTCAATGTGTGTCCTGTTTGGAAAGCCCCATCCAGTCTCACCAGGAAACCCCTGTGGCCACTGGTGCTGGGCATCGGGGTGCAGGGAGGCTCAGGGGGCCTCGTCTGGCAGAGCCAGGGAAATGGGGATAAAACACAATTACAGTCCTAGCTGGGGTGGCCCAGTGGAAAGAGAGTCAGGCAAGGGTGTGTGCCTCAGTTGCAGGTTCGATCCCTGGCCCTGGTCAGGGCATGTGTGGGAGGCATCCAATCCATGTGTCTCTCTCACATCGATGTTTCTCGCTGTGTCTCTCCACTTCCCCGCCCCTCCCTCTAAAAATCAATGGAAAAAATGTCCTCCAGTGAGGACTAACAAGAAAGTAAATTTAAAAAGAAAGCATCCAGGACCCAGAGGAGAGATGCTGGTCATCTCCTCTGCCGGTGGCCATGGCCTTGGCCCAGGAGGGGCAGCTTGGCCCACGTGCTGAGCAAGGAGTGGCCTGTGCCGCCTCCTCCCTCTGCCCTGGCTCCTCCTCCCCGCAGCAGGAGCCTGGGCCGAGCGGGGACACTGAGGCAGCCCCAGCCCGGGGCTCTGGACGGTGTGTGCGGGCACCAGCCGGGAAGGACCCTCCGGGCCCAGGCACAGGCGGGCGGCTTCCCGTGTGCCTGACACGTCCTCCGCGGAGCAGCGGGGCCAGCCGCCCAGCCCCCCGCCCCACCAGAGGACGGTCCCCCCAGAGGACACCGAGTCTCGGCCAGGTCTGGGGGCTGAGAAATCAAAAGGCAGGATTTGAGAAAAAATAGCCAGATTTAAAAAAGTAAAAAAATAAATAACCTGCCAAACAGAAAAAAGAAAAGAAAAATGACAGCTATAGAGATTTTAGTTTAGGGTTGTTTTTTTCTAAGTGACAAGTGCTCAGGTGACGGGGAGCGAGGTTTTCTTGAGAAGATTGAGGGGCTGTCTGCTCTAATGAGGGCGCTCGGAGATTATGGATCAGTCCCAGGTCAGTAATTCCTGTCAAGCCGGGCCGCCGGGGGTCAGAGGCCCCGAGAACACGGCCCGTGCGGGCGTCGCCGGCCAGCGCTGTCCCGGCTCCGCCGGGGCAGGCCCAGGAGGGGAGCTAATTAGCGAGGCCGCCGGGCTCTCCCGGGACATCTGGTCTCCGAAACCGCTCTCTGCTCCCAGCTCTCTGCTCCGTGAGCCAAAAATAGACCGAGCAAGGACACAGGCCGGCTCACGCTGAGTCTCTGAGCACAGCCAAGCTCGGCGCGGAAAGCCAGCCTCCTGCTCCGCACAGCTCTGCCGGCGGGTCCCGGGCCGAGCGGGTGAGCGGGCAGAGCGAGGGCCCCTGGGGCAGGGGGCAGGCTCACCCAGCGGGAGGGGAGGCTGAAGCTCGGGGCGGTGGAGACCCAGGCCCACGGACGCCCAGCTGCTGAGCGGGATGCCTGACCAGGGTCCAGGTCTGTGCTCCGTGGACGGAAGGGCTCCTGAAACCTGCTGGGGCAGCAGCAGAGGCGGCCCCAAAGTCTCTGAAAACGGGAACCAAGCTGCTGTTCCCAGAAGCCACACCACCGTCTCTCGGTCATTTCCCAGGACCAGGGAGGCTGGGCAGCAGCAGTGGAGATCCGAGTGGAGCAATGAGTCTGCCCACCAGATGGGGGGGGGGGGAGGGTGACTGAACTCCCCGAAGACCAGCTTGTGCTTCTTCAGCCCCCGAGTGGAACAGGTTTCCGGCGAGAGGGAGCCACGGCACATCCTGCTGGAAACCGAGGACACTGCCCCTCCCGCATCGTCCGAGGCCATTGTGGCCGCCATCGCCCTCTTCTGGGCTCCAAAGGCTGAACCCAGGTGCTGAGCATGAACCTGACTCACGTGGCCTAAATCTTCTTTTTTAAAAAACAGCTCTATCTATATATATAAAAGGCTAATATGCCAAGGTTCCCCTCGGAGTTCAACCAGGAGACTGGGAGCTCGATCGCTGACCACAAGGGGGCAGCGCGGAATGAAGGAGGGCCCTGGCTGGCACCTGGCAGCCGGGGAAGGAAGGCCCTGATCGGCCCTGATTGCCAGCCAGGCCTAGGCACCCTGTGCACAAATTTCGTGCACCGGGCCTCTAGTAGAGATATAATTTATAAGATGTACCCATTTAAAGATTGAAATTTGGGTTGTTGCCACTTTTTGGCTCTTATGAATGATGCTGCTAGTGTGTGGACGTACCCTTTCACTTCTCTTGCTTACACACCAGGAGTGGAATTGCTGGGTCATGTGGGAACTCTGGGTTTAGCCTTTGGGGAAACTGCGACGGTATTCAAGCCAGCAACCTGCGCTGTTGTCCTGTAGCCTGCACCCAACGCCCCCGGGGGGCCTGGAAGCCATCAGCCACCCGCCATCCGGGCTTTGCTCTCTGAAAACCCTCCTCCGAGAGGATGCCCCCTGGCAGCTGTTTGCAGGAGCCGGACCAGACGGGAGGAGATGCCCCTTCCCCTTCCTCAACTCCACCTTGGAGACCCCGTCCAACACACACACACACACACACACACACACACACTCACACTCTCACACACACACATGCACACACACTCATACGCGCGCACACATGCGTGCACACACTCTCACACATGCACACGCACGCACATGCGCACAGGCACGCACCCCCGATGCAAATGATACCCGCCGAGCCATCACTGTGAAGCTCGACAGAAAATAATGAGAAACACTAAATCTTTTATAAGGTCAACACGCGCCTTAGCTGAGCAGCTGTCAAACAAGAAAAGAATTTAGCGCCCGAGCCACGGAACTTCCATCGGCTCATTAAGCCCAACAGGCCGGGCCTGGCGTGGCGGAGACGGCCCTCCGTTTGGTGTCAGTAATTTGCGGCGGAGCGAGCAGAGGCAGCGGCGCCAGAGGGGCCCGGGGCGGCTGGGGAATCGTTAGCGCGCCAGGAGCGGCCGGCTCCTAATTGGAAGCATTGGGCATTATCAGCCGAGGATCTGCCTCAGTTCCCTGACAGCTCGTAGGCCCGGGATGATCGCCCACTTGTCAGTGCAAAAGACCATTAAAAACAAACGTTTTGGTTTAATTGGAGGCGGTGCACCGCGAGGCCAGGTGAGGGCCGTCAGCCGCTCGCCGCCCGCTCGCCCCGCTGGGTGCCGGGCCGGGGGTGGGCGGGTGTCTGTGTTTCCTGGAGCCTCACCTTTCAAACTGTCTGCGAGGCCTGGGTGGGAGATGGAGGGACTTCACAGGCGGCAAGGGCTGTTCTCAGCCGGCTGTCAACAACGCGGTGACAAGCCAGCCGCCAGGAAGAGAGAGGCCCCTTTCCTCCCGGAGCCTGGACGGCGGCGATGGCGGCGGTCCTTTTGGCGTGTCCTCCTGGGAGGCCGCCCGCAGGCCTGGCTGCAAATGGGGGGCGGGAGAGGCGGGCGGTGCTACCCTGCCCACCCCACTTAGGGGTAGCAGCATACGAGGGGGTCGGAGACTGATTCCCAGTAGAGGGTAGGGCTTTGAGTATATTTTTATCCATTTCAGAGAGGAAGAGAGAGGGATAGGGAAACAGCAACATCAACGATGAGAGAATTATGGATTGGCTGCCTCCTGCACGGACCCTCCTGAGGATCCAGCCCGCCACCCGGGCATGTACCCTTGACTGGAATCGAACCTGGGACCCTTCAGTCTGCAGGCCGACGTTCTATCCACCGAGCCAAACCGGCTAGGGCTGGAGTGGGACTTGCTGTTTTGTGCAGAGTGAGAGCTAAGGAGGGCTCTGAGCGGACAGCCTGCCGGGACGGGGCTGGTGTCTCCCCAGGGCCCCCTGGGGGGCCGGGCGCTGCGGACACAGAGGAGGCCACTCCCTATGAATATCAGCCTCAGCTGTGTGCTCAAGCTGTGTGCGGGCGCCTGAGCTGTGTGCTCAAGCTGTGTGCGGGCGCCCCGGTGCCGGGCTGATGTTGTGCGTGTTGGTATCATGAGCGCCGTGGGTACCTGATGAATATTCATCGGCGCCTGCCAGCGCTCAGAGAGGCCTGCACATTTGTATGTTAATCTCGCCCCGTCCCACATGCCGCCATCTCGTCTGCTGCCTGCCGCGTCTTCAATGAGACCACACCTCAGGAGCCTCGGTCCCCTCGGGGACCGCTCCGGACGTTTGGGTGAAGGGTCGGGCTGGGAGGGGGCACAGGTCCCTGGGAGCAGGCAGTCCCAGATCTCCAAGTTTTGCTGCCGAGTTCAGACAGCGCGGACGCCTTAATTGCTTTCTCTGGAAGTTTCCCTGACGGCGCTCTCTCAGGCAGCGGCAGGCGGTACCCGGGCGTGTGGCTCCACGGCAGAGCCTTTGATCCAGGCCGGGCTGCGTGTGCGTCGGGCTGCCGAGCAGCTCTGTTCCTCCAGGGGAGGGGGACCTGCTCGGATGTTCGGCACACGGCCTGCTGGGAAGGGGTGCACACAGGGAGGGGGATGTTGTTTTTCCCCCTTTTCTCTTATTGGAATAATGAGCAGGAAGAAGTTCTTGGGGTGCGTTTTAAGAAGAGGCTGTTTAGTTACAGTAAAAATATGAGAGTTAAGTGTCCTTTGCATGCCAGCCTCTGGGCCCTGCTCTGGGGAAACGTGGGCAGACAGGAGACTCTCAGAGGTCTCGGGGTGACTGCTGTTAGGGACAGCCTGTAGGCACTCAACAAGTCTTGGCTGGGTGGACAAACAGATGGATGAACTGATAGATGGATGGACTGATGGACAGGTGGATGGGCAGGTGGATAGATGGTTGGGTAAATAGATAGATGGTTGGGTAGATGAATAGATACATGGATGGATGGATGGATGGATGGGCAGATGGATAGACGGATGGTAGAATAAAAAGATAGATAGTTGGGTAGATGAATAGATACATGGATGAATGGATGGATGGATGGATGGGCAGATGGATAGACAGACGGATGGTTGGGTGGATGAATGGATAGACTGATGGATGGACAGATGAACGAACAGATATATGGGTGAACAGATGGCTCTCACTTAGAAGTGGGAACAGGTGATTGTGTTCTCCTAAAAGTCATACCCTCAGTGGGATGGTGTTTGGAGGTGGGGTTCCTGGGAGGTAATTAGGTTTGGATGGGCTCATGAGGGTGGGGCCCCCAGGATGGGATTAGTGCCCTTCTCAGACAAAACACCAGCTCTCTCCCTCTTTCTCAACACAAGACAATGGCCATCTGAGAGCCAGGAAAAAGCCTCGCCAGAGCCCAACCATACCAGCACCCCAACCTCAGACACCAGCTTCCAGAACGGAGAGAAATCCACGCCTGCTGTCTAAGCCCCA
Organism: Pipistrellus kuhlii; assembly: GCF_014108245.1. Taxonomy (NCBI): domain Eukaryota; kingdom Metazoa; phylum Chordata; class Mammalia; order Chiroptera; family Vespertilionidae; genus Pipistrellus; species Pipistrellus kuhlii. The sequence goes on from NW_023425571.1 coordinate 642,677, forward strand.
GCTGTGGGTGCTGCTGGAGCAGCTGGAGCAGATTAAGACTGACGTTCAGACTCCTCGCTTCTTCCTGAAGCCCCGACTAGCTTCCCATGGAACGCATGAAAGCATAGCCACAGGAAATACTTTAATTACAGCTGTGTAGGCGCCGCTGATGGGCGCAGGGAGCTGAGGACTCGGGCTTGGTACCTGCCCCACCCAATGGCCCAGCTCAGCCCTCCCCCCCTGAAACCTGCAGGCACAGCCAAGCTCAAGAACCACCTGCAGGGCCGATGCCAAAGCTCGTCCCACACAGAGACCATTGCTCCAACCGGCTCCCCGCTGGGCATGGCCAGCGCCTCACACCTCCTGCACGGCCCTCTCTCCCGCTGTCCCCACTTTTAGATTCAGGCCGGCCCAGTCCACCTTCTCCGCCCTGTCCCTGCCTCATGCCCTTTGTAACCGCAGCCTGGACCCCGGTCAATGGCTTCTTTCCTCTTTAGCCTTCGGGCCAGACTCCAATTTCAGGGGGGTTGTCAGGTGTAAAGGCGTTCAGGGCGGTGGACAGTTCTGTTTATGTCAAGAGCTTAAATCAGCCAGGCCAGGTGGGCACAGCCCTCCGGGCACCCATAAACCCTGAGCTCATGGCCGCCGTCCACTCACCTTCCCAGGCCCGGCGTTTAGGCCCCCTGACCCCTGACCGCAGGTGCGGGTCTTACTATTGCTTGGCCCTGCCAGCGCCCACGGGCGCCAGCCCCACCCACTTGCCTCTGGTTCTCTAGGACCTGGGGCACGGACTTGAACTTGGGAGCCTTAGCTTCTCTTTCTCGGACAGCGACTCCCCTCCTCGCACCTGGTGCTGAGAGGACAGAGTCGAGAGATCGTTCATCAGCGCCCGCCCGGCGGCGGCGAGGTGCGGCTGCGGCTGCCGCTGGGATCGGCTCAGAATAGCTTCTTGGACGCCCTTCCCCGGGCGCCGCCCGCGGCGCCTTTGGCCAGAGTCCCCGCTCCCTGTGCTGTTTGCTCCGCTCAGAGGCAGCGGGTCCCAGGCCTCTGAGGAGAGGGAGGACTGAGGCCGGAAACCACAGCCCATCTCGCCTTCTCCCCCGGCTGCTCTGCGGGGCCACAGGGAACTGGAGGGGGTGTTAACGTCACAGCTTTTATTTATTTTTATTTTAAAAAATATATTGCCAAAACCGGTGTGGCTCAGTGGATAGAGCATCGGCCTTCAGACTGAAAGGTCGCAGGTTCGATTCCGGTCAAGGGCATGTACCTTGGTTGTAGGCACATCCCCGGTGGGGGGTGTGCAGGAGGCAGCTGGTTGATGTTTCTCTCTCATCGATCTTTCTAGCTCTCTATTCCTCTCCCTTCCTCTCTGGAAAAAATCAATAAAATATATTTTAAATAAACAAATAAATAAATATTGTCATTGATTTCAGAGAGGAAGGGGTGGGAGGGAGAGAGAAGCATCAATGATGAGTATCACTGATGAGCTGCCTCCTGCACGCCCCACACTGGGGATCCAGCCGGCAACTCAGGCCTGTGCCCTGAGTGAGAATTGAACCTCGACTTCCTGGTTCCTAGGTGGGTGCTCAGCCACTGAGCTGCGCTGGCCGGGCACCCCCATGGCCTTTAGATGCCAGGGTACCGTCTCCTGGTGCACCTCGCCCGCACTTCCGGCAAACCCGTCACCATGAGCCCTGAGTGAAGATCGAGGGTGTTTATCCGGGGGACCTGGCCGGCCTCCTGCTCCTCAGCGTTGGGGCGATGGCACTGCGGCGCCGGCGCCTGCTGCCAGAGGGCTGACACGCGGAGACGGGGGGGTTTGTGGGTGCCGTGGAGCGAGTCCCCCCTGGTGGCCCACACTCCCCCTCGAGCCCAGGGGAGTCTCCCCAGATCACCGAGGATGCACTCCCTTGGGGACGAGCTGGAGGACTCTGGGGACCCCACAGCCCCATCGGCACCCAAATTCAGCACGAGGCTCCATGTCGCTGGAGATTAGGAAGACAGGGCTGATGCCCGAACAACGGCTGACTGTTTGCCAGGGGATGTTCGGCACAACATGTGAGTCTTTCCTGCCCAGCGGGGAGAAGGGTTTTCTGGGTTAAACGGAAAATTCCCAGGTGCCAGAGGATTCAGGGGACATGGCTGGGGGCCCCCAGGACACAGGGCAGGTCCTGTTAGAAGTGCCAGCTCCCCTGTCCCCTGCGATGCCGGCCCCGCCTGCCCCCCCTCCCGGCCTGGGCACAGACCCTGGCCCTCCCCCGACCCCCCCCCCCCCAGCTCCCAGGAAGGCTGCCATTTGTCCTCGTCCCAAAGCCTCCGCTCGGCTCGCTGACCTGCCAGTCTGAGCAGGAATGGACGTTACCTTCCAAGCAGGCGCCCAAGAACTCCTGCCTCCGAGGCCGGAGCTGTGCAGCCCCTCAGGCCCTGCCTTCTTCCCTCTGCGGACGGTGTGAGCGGGCGGGGGCTCCGTGCTGGGGGGCAACGCCGGCTGCATCGGACTGACTCACCCTCCCCTCGCCCCGCCCCGCCCCGCGTGTGGCACACCTCCTGCGCCCGTGCCCGCACAGCAGCACGGACGTCCTCATTCCGGGACCGCACGGCGCAGGGCCCTCAAAACACATCCCGGGGCGGCCAGCAAGCTGTGACACCCCGAGACGGGCTGATGAGTGAAGGCTGCCGGGCCTGTTCTCCCTTAAGCGCTTACACACCCGGGCCGGCTGCAAAGTTAACTCTGCCGACCCTGGGGCAGCTCAGGGCCCGTCCGCCCGCCCCCGCCTCTGCCCGCTGTGCCCACTGTGCCGCCTGGCCACTCCCTGCAGACGCAGGAAGGGCAGTGGCCAGAGGTGCCGCACTTCCCCCAAATGCACCCCCAGGGCCCCTCCCAGTGCTCCCTGACCAGTGGCCTGGGGGCTGGCGCCCTCGGTGGGCGGGGCCTCAGGACTAGGCACCCCCCTATGCAATGAGGAAACGGGCCCAGAGCGGCCGGGCGGCCAGCCCAGACCCAGCATCTGTGTCCCTGAGAAAGGCCGCGTGCTGGCGGCCGGCTGACCTCCCTCCGGGCACAGCCATCGCGGCCACTGCTGGTGGCCGGCCCACGCAGAGCCTGTCCGCTGGGACCCTCCGCCCGAGGCTCGGCCTCCTTTCCTGCCCCTCCGCGGGGGCCTGTGCGGCCTGCGAGGCCGGGACCAGCCCGGGAGGGGCCGCCTGCCCGCGGCGTGTCCCGTGAAAGGCGTTTAATTACTTCTGACAGAGTTCAGCGGCGACATCTGTTCACAGGCGGGGAGAGTCGGTGCGGGTCATCCATCACCGTGACAGGCTGAGGTCTTTTGGAAGTGCCTCTCCTTTCCTGGCGGGCCGGGGCGGGGGCCGGGCGGAGCAGCAGCCACAGGACGGGCACCGGGCAGAGGAGGGCCCCCTGTGGACGGGCAGCCGGCCTCCTGAGGGCAGACCGGGCGCTGGCCACCGGACGGGCAGCCGGCCTCCTGAGGGCAGACCGGGCGCTGGCCACCGGACGGGCAGCCCGGCCTCCTGAGGGCAGACCCTGGTGCCACGGAGCCAGGAGCCCCGACCTGCCCAACAGCATCCCTGCTGCCTGGCCCCAGATGTTGGGAATCAGAGAGCAAAAAGCCAAGGAGGACGGAAATGGGACACACACACACGCGCACGCGCGTGGACAGCAGCGCTGAGCGCGAGGCGGGCGGGCGGCCGCGGTGGGGAGGCCGGGGAACCGGGAGAGACGGGAAGCGGGCTGAGGGCTGCCTGCCCGGGTGGACGGCCGCACAGCTGCATCGCGGGCCGAGGCCTCCACAGCCAGGCATGTCCCGAGCGCGGGGGTGGCGGGCGGGCGGCGGGCAAGTGGCCGGTGACACGCGGACAGGGCGCGGGCGCGGGGGCGGCGAGGGGGCGGCGCTCACGGGCTCGGCGCTCGTTCCGCCGCATTAGGCTCAGGGAGGCGCCGGCCTGGCTGGCCGCTTCGTGCAGCTGTCCTCCCGGCCAGGCTGGGCGCGCACCCCATCCTGACTGCTGTCCCCAGGCGCCCCGTCTCCCTCCGGGCACCGTGCCCCCCGTGGGGACGCCGGTCTGGGCACTGCCGGGGCCACGCAGCCGAAGGGACAGCGCTCAGTCTGAGGTCCGAGCTGTGGCTGCTGCAGGCAGGTCAGACCCCGCGTCAGCTCCGAGGGATGCCCCGGGGAGCCTAGCGCTGTGGGTGAGCTTCTGCACCCCAAGTCCCCAGGGCAGGGGGTGGGCTTGAACGGCCCCCCAGTGGAGGGGTTTGACCCACAGTGTCCGCCCCGTGGACAGACCCCAGGCTCAGCCGTCAGACGGTGGGGTCAGCCCAAGGCTGCCCTCACCAGCAGGCGCTGTGCTCGGCCAGGGCTCCGGGCAGAGCAGCCCCCTCGGGGAGAGTGAAGGTGGTGGCCTGAGCCAGGCGGCGTGAGGGTGCGCTCGGGGCTGCCAGCTGCTGCTGTCGGGATTATGCCGTGGCCGTGGCTGTGGCCTGCGTGGCTGGGAGCCCACAGAACTCGCCGGGGAGGTGGGGGGAGCCGCCTGGCGGGGCGGGAGCGGACCTGACCTTCTGGAAGTGAGGCATGTGCCAGAGGGCGTCCAGCTTCACGGGCGGCTTGTACTTCCTCAGCTGGCTGCTCCGCGTCTCGTACAGCTCCCCCAGGCTCACCTGCCCCGGGACACGGGAGGTGCTCACCTGGGGCTCCCCTGGCCGCTCCCCTGGCGCTCAGAGAACCGAGCTGCCAGGAGGGGGCGCAGGACAGGGGTGTCACAGCCTGAGGGTGCCCTTCCCCCCGTGGCTCAGTGCCGCCGTGGTCAGTGTGGAGGGCCGTGGATGCCGCCCGCATGCCGCTCTGGGGCCCGGCGTGCAGCCGCCTGGAGGGCAGGGCCCGGCCCAGCGCTCCTGTCCTGTGCCCGCGGCTCACACAGGGAGAGGGACCCCGCAGTGTCTGCGGGGAGGAGGCTGGATCGGAGGGAGGGCTGGCATCTCTGGAGCAGGTCCAGCCCAGGGCGCCCTCGGAGGAGAAAGGAGCACTCTGGGGTTGGCTCCAGCCTGTTTTCTGAGGGTGAGCTGGGTTCTGTCCGGCACACAGGCCATGCCCGGCCCCCCAGAACCTTGGTCTTGGGGCTTAGGTAGGGCTTCAGTCTGATCGTCACCAAGACCCCCTCACCTCTAACTTCCCACAATGCCCCAGGCCACAAGCAGCGAGGTTCGCAGGCCCCCCACCCCCGGACTCAGTGCACGGGCTCAGTCTCGAGCTGAGCTTTGCAGGGCCAGCCCTTCCCGCCTCTGCGCCCTGACGTGGCCGGGGGGCCGGCCTTCACCTTCTGCTTCTTCTCCAGTTTGATGGCCTTCTGGGCGGCCTTCTGCTCCTGCACCCACAGCTGCTGGTAGCGGTGCCGCAGCAGGTCGAACAGGGGCGTGGAGGGCCTGCGGGCGAGGCGGGTGTGAGGGCCTCCCCGGCCGCCCGCCCGCCCTCCGGGGCCACCCCCCCTCACTGGGCTCCGGGGCAAACCCTCTCCCCAGGAGCGGCGCCCCGCGGGTCACCACAGACACTGACGGCAGCTGAGGTGAGGTGATGGGGACCCAGGAGCAGTCACCACAGACACTGACGGCAGCTGAGGTGAGGTGATGGGGACCCAGGAGCAGTCACCACAGACACTGACGGCAGCTGAGGTGAAATGAGGTGATGGGGACCCAGGAGCGTGGTGCCCTATTGGCTCTACTGTCGTGCATATATGAAATTTTTCATAAAAAGAGAAAAAGAAAAAAACCAGCTGAAGCCGGTTTGGCTCAGTGGATAGAGCGTTGGCCTGCGGACTGAAAGGTCCCGGGTTCGATTCCGGTCGGGGGCATGTACATTGGTTGCAGGCACATCCCCGGTAGGGGTGGTGCAGGAGGCAGCTGGTCGGTGTTTCTCTCTCATCGACGTTTCTAGCTCTCTATCTCTCTCTCCCTTCCTCTTCTCTGTGAAATATCAATAAAATATTTTTTAAAAAGAAAAGAAAAAAAAAGAGAAAAAAACAAAAACAAAACAGTGGGGAAAGCTCGTTGTCCTGCCCATCACTCCTTCCCCACCTGCCCTTGGACCCCGACAGCTTAGCCACAGACTCAGGCCAGGGTTCTGATCGGGGCGGAGGGGCGAATGGTGCCTCCCCTCCCCCCTTCCACAGGACATGTCCGCCCCAACCCTCGGAATTTGGGGGGTGGCAAGGACTGTCTGGGGAAAGGGCTGTTGAGAGGGGGGCAAGTTAGCGATTGCAAGGTGGCGAAGCATCGTGTGCGTGCCCCTCAGGGTGGGCCGGGACCCGGACGGTGTCCTGGTGAGACCCAGGGAAGCAGCGCAGAGGCGGGGGTGCTGTGAGGAGGAGGCAGAGGGGCCCTGCAGGAGCCCAGGCCCCAGGAGCCTGGGTTTTGGAGTTTTGGGCTTGAACCCCAGTGTGGGGCGTGCAGGGGGCAGCCGATCAATGATTCTCTCTTATCATCAATGTTTCTATCTCTCTCTCTCCCTCTCCCTTCCTCTCTGAAAGCAACAAAAATATGTTTTTAAAACAAAACAAGTTGGGGAGAAAGAGCCAAGCATGTGCAGGTGCGTCCACACAGGTGTGAGCTCCTGGAAAAAAGACTGGAAGGAAGCCGGCCAGTGATGACGGGGTCGGGGGGGGGGGGCGGCTTCCCCTTCCGGTCCACTCACTGGTTTTATGTGACTTTTTCAAAAGAAAGAGAGAGACGGAGAGAGGGAGAGAGGGAGAGAGGGAGAGAGAGAGAGAGAGAGAGAGAGAGAGAGAGAGAGGGAGAGGGAGAGGGAGAGGGAGAGGGAGAGGAGGTGGAGGGGAGAGAGGGAAAAAGGAAGAAATAAATCAAGCCTGAAGTCGTTGATCTGGCTGGGGCCAGGGAGCCAGGGACAGGCGATGGTGTTTGCCCCGGGCCGAAGCCCCGTGGACTCGGAGGCAGCAGGGCCTGCAGCTGTGTTGGGAGGAGCGGGAGGGGTTCACACAGATCTGAATTATTTATCCTCATTAAAGAGGTGTGGGTGGGGTGGGGGACGCCGGAGCCCACAGAGGCCAAATGGCCGGCCCAGGTCACACGGCACACTCCCCCCCCCCCCCCAGGCCGGTGTCTGTGGCCAGGAGAACGCGCAACTGAGCTCTGCAAAGACCGAAGGGGACAGGCCAGCAGGCGGCTGCAGCTGGAGGCCAAACCCGGGGGCCTGGCCGTGGCCAGGTGGGACCCCAGACCTTCCCCATGCTTGCTCCAGGCTCCCTGAGCTCACAGGGCCTGCAGCAGCCACAGCACTAATCCTCATAGCTCAGGCTTCCTGCTGCTTCCTCTGTCCTCAGGACAACACCTCAGAGACAGGTGTTGATATACCCATTTCACAGGCGAGAAGTCAGAAGCCCAGAGTTCGGTGTCTTGCACAGCCAGTGAGTGACGTGCTGTGTTCTCCCTGGAAGCCTGAGGGCTTGTTGCCCAGCAGCCCCGCCCCGCTCAGCCCCCAAAGCCGAGCGCCGCTCAGAGAGGATGGCTCGGTGAGCAGCAGCGGGGGACGAGGAAGCCCCTCCACCTTTTGCTGGGCCTTCGGGTTTGGGCAGAAGATGGCCGAGAGGGGTCCCTGGACAGAGGGGTCAGCAGGCGCAGAGCCAGGGAGCCCGGCCGGGCTGGCACCACGCCTCTGACCGGCCTGATGGGCGTGGGCAAACAGCTGAGATTCGCACATGTGCCGCCAGCTACAGACTCAGCAGCTCCTCATGACTCTGTAGTGCGGACGAGAGTTCCTGCTTTCTGGTGGGGAAACTGAGGCTCAGAGAGGTTCAGCAACCTGCCTTAGGTTTGCTCCTGGACTGAGAGCAGCCAAGGAGTCGGATTCAGGCTCCAAATTGGGTTTCCCTGGGGGCCAGGACCCCAGAGCGGGTCTGAGTGTCCCGGTGGCTTGTCCCGGTGGCCGGGCTGCTGGCCCTGCTCCGGGCCCGGCTGGCCGGTGGAGTCAGGTTGTAATCTTCTACATGTGACTTCCCCGAGGTGTGTCCGCTACCCAGAGCCTCCGGTCCCCTACCTGGGGGTGCTAGGCTCTCAGCTCAGGGCTTCCTCTGTTTCTGGGCAGCCCGCCCGGGGCACGGCGAGGCTGGCGCCCAGGGCCTGGACAAATTGCTTGCTGATAAGCTGGCAGGACCAGCTCGGCACATTCCTGCAGCCTGACATCCCCACTAACCGCAAAACGGTGTCAGAGCCGGGCTCACGGAGCGGGAGGCGGGAGGATGCCGGGTGAGGTCTGCCGGCGCAGGGTGGGCCTGCAGGAAACCTCAAATTAGTTCCATCCAGTCCGTCTCCGGCCTGGCGATGGATGCCCGGACCAGGGCCGATCTGCGATGAGGGCCGGGGAGGATCATTTGCAAACATTAGGCTGACACCGGTGAGAGCGGGCTGAGGGCTGACAGCTCTGATTTGCCGGCGCGGCTCCGGAGTGGGGAGGCTCTGCGGATCAGAGGGGCCCTTTCATGGCAGCCCGTCTCCGGCCGGCCGGCGGCTCATTAAAACTCGGCGGGGCTGGCGGGGCCGGCGGAGCGGGGGCGCCGCGGAGCCTTCTGAGGGGCCCGGGTACACATCTGTTGAAAGGTGCCGGGAAGGCAGCCCTGGGTCTGACAAACCGGATTTCAGTGCGGCTCCCCGCTCACAGCGGGCTGAAATAATTGGTCATCAGTGACTACTAATTCGGTTTAGTAGCCAGAGGCGATTTTTTTCTTCCCGGAAAATCAATGACAGCGCGGAGGCCTGTTCAACGCGACTCTGCTCCAGACGGGCCCGTCTTTGACGCGTGATGCTTCTTCCAGCGGAGACAGCTATTTTGTTAAAATGAAATTAAAATCCACCTCTAATATGCTGGCGGGCGCCCACATGGCCTCCGGGCTGACGGAGTGGACAGCGGCCACCAGGACGGGCCGTGTCTCCTCGGCCGGTGTGACTTTCTCAGCACGCCGTGGGCCGTGGAGGGTCTGGTTTGGGAGGAGGCTGGGGGCTGGGCTTCCCCCTGGGGTTCTAAGTCACAGCTGAGCCCACGACGGACACCCAGCAGGGTCCCTTCTAAGACCCTGCCCCTCTGGAGGGGTTCCTTCACCGAGTGGGACCTGGGGAGGGTGCCCTCGTGTGCTCGGACAGCACCCAGAGGTGCCCCTCAGGCTGGGGTTGCGGCTCGCCCGTTGGCGTGCCAGGTGACCCCAGTGACCGTGCTGAGCCCTTCGCTTGTGTCCTACGTGACCCAGCGGTTTTTTCTTCCGAGCAAGTCTGACCATTGTCACCCACACGTACCGAAACCACTGTTAAATCATTGTTTTGCTTTCTTTACATTGAAATGTAATTGAGATCATTGCAGATTTCACATCCTATATAATAAAAGGCCAATATGCAAATCAACCAAACAGCAGACTGACCAGTCGCTATGACGTGCACTGACCACCAGGGCACAGGTGCTCAAAGCAGGAGCTGCCCCCTGGTGGTCAGTGTGCTCCCACAGGGCTGGCGAGTGCAGTGGTGGTGGTGGGGGCCTCTCCCACCTCCGTGGCAGCACGAAGGGTGTCCCACTGATGGCTCAGGGGTGGGCCTAAGCTGCCAGTTGGACATCCCCCGAGGGCTCCTGGACTGCAAGAGCCCACAGGCCAGATGAGGGACACACACCCTGCCCCGCCCCACCGAGGGCACGAATTTCATGCCCCTAGTGCCGTTATAAGAAAGAAAACGGAGGTCCCAGGAACGCTTCCCGTGGTGACATCTGTTCCCCCTCGGTAGCATCTTGTGAAACTCGAGGGTAAAATCACATCCAGGACAGTGACACTGAGACAGTCTCCCCAAGGACTTGTAAGTGTGTGTGTGTGTGTGTGTATTTCTTTTTAAAATATATTTTTATTGATTTCAGAGAGGAAGGGAGAGGATGAAACATCAAGGATGAGAATCACTGATCAGCTGCCTCCTGCACGCCCCCTATGGAGACCAAGCCGGCAACCCGGGCCTGTGTCCTGGTTGGGAATCAAACCGTGACCTCCTGGTTCATAGGTTGATGCTCAACCGCTGAGCCACGCTGGCTGAGCTAATTTTTTTTTTTCAGTGGAGGAAGGGACTCACGGAAACCAGAGTGCCTGGGCTGGGGAAGTGCCCGGGAGCCGGGAGACCAGGCCGGCCTGGGTCAGAAATTGCATTTTGATGCCCCCCCCTCCCCCAGCGTGCTGAGGCCAGAGACACAGTCCTGAGGGTGAATGGGAATCACCCAGAGAGCTCATGAGCCAGAGAGGTGCCGGGCGTCACCCGCGGACATTCTGACTCACGGGGCCCAGGGGCCGGCCTCTGCATTTACCGGGACGCCCCCTCCCAAGGGGTCACCCCTGTGGACCTGGGCCCTGGAGGGCTCCAGCCCCAGCCTCTCCTGGGGAGGCCCCTCTGCCCAGGGGACAGCGGCAGCCCCTTCACCCCACTTTGTCTTAGTTGTCCCTCCTTGGCGGGAGGGCCTGTCTTTGCTAACGAGCAGGAGGCCGGGCGGGACAGAGGCCTCCCTCCCCCGAGGACTCCGCGCTAATTAGAGAAGGGGACGTCTGCGCTGCCGTAGTTTTAATTGTTTGTGGATCCAACGTAAAAGCTAATGACAGAGGAGGGAGGCTGCGGAGGCACACTCCTGACTTCTAAACCCGGCTAAGAGGTCATTTGCAATTTGTTAACATTTTCGCCAGGGTGAATTCAATTAGCAGTTCCCTGCTCCAGCCCAGCGGAGGCCGGCGGAGGGAGGGCGGCAGGGCTGGGAGGCTCAGACAGGGCTCCTCCTGCCCTGGGGTGCTCGTGCCCCAAACAGGGGGCTCTCCCCACGCAACCCGCCCCCCCCCCCCGCCCTGGCACGCCCTCTGGACAGGGAAGGCTTGCCAGACCCAATGGCCACGGCTGGGAACCTGCTCAGGATCCTGCCCTGGGGAAGGTGAGCAGCCGATGGGGCGCCCCTGCCAGGGCGGGGGCAGGAGTGGGGAGGCGGGAGGGGGAGGAGAATCTCAGCGTCTAGCATGAGCTGAGGAGGCCCCACTGCAGCCCGGCACCCTGGGGAGGGGCCTGAGGGACCCTGCACGTGGGGGAGGGCACAGGGCACCGGACAAGCACGGCTACTCGGCAGCATCGGGCTGACGGAGTGACGTTTGCAATGGCCGGGAGTGAAACAGCAAGCCGCCCTGCCACGGGCTTTCCGTGGCCTGAACCCACACCACAAAGCACGCACTGAAGGGCTGTAATGGGACAGCACTGGGAGGCGGTGGGAGGGTGTGCATTCCGCTTCTGTTATTCCTTTAACGGTTTTTACCGAACGGCCGGGAGCGCACTCGGCGTGTCACCCGGAGCGGCGGGTCCAGGGGCTTGTTGCTGGCGTTCCCGTGAACAGGAGGGAGGTCAGGGCACCGGCTGCTCCTCAGGAAGCCCAGCTCTGGAAAATTCTACAGCAGCGTGGGGCCTGTGCGATGCGTGGAGGCCCCGAGGGGGAGCGGTGGGGCCTCATTAGCACTGACCCGCCCGCAGCTCCTGATGAATGACAGGGTTTGGGCAGGACAAGCCCCAGGGGAGCGGCCGCCCCATCCATTATGGCCCATCAGCGCCTCCCGGAGCCCTCCCTGCTCTGAGCGCAGGGAGCCGGGCCGGGAATAAATCTCTGTCGGGCGCAGGAGAGGGAGAGGGAGAAGCGAGGGTGAAAAATGTTTCCCTCGGCTCCGGCCTCAGGGCCGCGGCGGAGGCAGCAGCCGGCAGGAGGCTGGGGGACGGGAGGCCTCCGAGAGGCTGGGTCCTGGCAGGAGCTGGGGGAGGGACAGCCCCCCGGCATGGCCCTGCCTGGGCTTCTCGAACAGGGATGCAGCTGGCTCTGAGGAGGACGGGGCCCCCGTCGAACCCAGTTTGGGGTGTCCCAGGCCCCGGCCCGGCAGCATGTGAGGGTCTGAGGTGCCAGCCAGCACCTCCACCTCCTGGAAGGGTCTGTCCTAGGCACTAAGTCCTCATGCTCCCACTTGCCACCTGCGACCTCTTGCTCAGGGACATGCCTGTCCGTGCCTCAGTTTCCCCGTGGTTAAATGGAGGTGTGGGGTTATCTGTGGAGAGCCAGGCCCCGCCACGTGCTCCCTGGCGCCAGCTGTTGATCACCGCGGCTATCACTGTAGATGCTGTCCCGCTGCTCGCTGCTCCATCGTGGAGGGGGCTGGGAGGAGCCGTGGCTCCCTCTCCCCGGTCCTGGCGTGTGGGATCCCTCCCCCATCCCACCCGCCATCCCGATGTTCCCCTCTGCTGCTTACGGGCCTTCCCCAAATGTACGATGTCACACCTTTTTTGTTTTTTACTTGATGTTACAAGTGTGACCTAAGCAGCAGAATTGAGTGGGAAGGTCACCTCCCTTGTTCTGGACATGCTACCTCTAGTAACTCGGCCAGAGGACACATCGTTTGTTCTCTGAGGCGGCGTCTCCACGGTGTGATCCATAGCGGACAGGGGAGCAGGGCAGAGGGGTAAATGGCACGGGACCCCGGCTTCACCATCTCCTCGCTGGGTCTCTTCGCTTTCAACAGCTGCCTCCAAGCCTGGAAGGGCCCGGGCCATATTTCTCCGACAAACACCGAGTGACACCCCGGAGGCACAGCGGGGGCCGCCCAGCAGGAGCAGACGGCCGGGGGCGGAGGGCGGCGGATGCTCGGCAGACGGGGGATGCGGCTGCGTAACCACATCCGTGGAAACACCTCGCGTGGGAAAGGCCCTCGCCCAGCTGCTCAGAGGTCAGCGGTTCACCCTGCGATCACGGCTGACCCTGTGTCCCAGGGAAAGATCAAAGCCCAAATCGGTTTCTACCGGACTCCCGTTGCTTCTGCGCGGATGGAACGTGGGAAGACTGGGCGTCCCACCGCCGTTAGCCTCAGTCCGGTCTCAGCGAACGTGGCTGGTGTCAGGGAGGACGGTGCTGTTGGTGCTGCGGGGCAGACAGGGTGCCATTCGGAGAGGTGAGGGGTCTTTGCCAGGCCCGCAGGCTCCCCCTGGTGGCCAGCCCGGGTTCCTTCAGGGGGTTCGGGCCTCCCCGCGGGGGAACAGGCTGCTGCCTGGGAGGGAAGGGGCTTGTTAGCATTCTGCAGGCAGGTGGGTGGGTGGCTTGGGTTCTGGCCAGCGGCTCCGGAGTGATGGATGGGCCCGCTGTAAATTTGTGGAATAAATCAGCTTGGCAGGGAGATTCAAAACGCCTGTCTGGCAGCAGCATTTTTAACAGCCGCAGAATGCCCTCGTCCTTCCCATTTGTCAGCGTCGGGCTGTGCGGGCCTAGAGCCGGGCAGGCAGGGGGACGGCAGCGGCTCCTCCCTCTGGTGCTTCTCACTTTTCTGTGGTCCCAGCGCTTCCAGCACCAGCACCGGACGGTGTGGACGGGCCTCATGGGTGGATGACCTGCGTGTTCTGCCTGCGCTCTGACTTAACCACGCGGTCACCGTCTCTGTATTCAGATTCCGGGACGCTGGGGTGAGCGGAAGCCAGCCGGAGCGCCCGGGGTTTGGAGTTTCCGGGGCCAGGCCACGGGTAAAGGCTTCCAGAAGAGCCCGGACAGGACAGCTTCCCCGGGTCCAGATGTCCCGCCCCAGCCCTCTCTGGTGCAGAAACACACAGGCAGTGTCTCCATGGGGTCCCTTCATCCCGGTGCTGGTGAGGCAGGCGGATCCGATCAGATGGGACCAAGCCCCGCCCCGAGGCAGAGCAGCCAGGGGCAAACGGCTCCGCCTCTCTGACCCTCTGTCTCTTCTTCTGTAGACGGGGATGCAGAGTTCCAGGCTTTCAGAGTTATTCGAGGAGAGGAGGCCTCGAGCGCTCAGCCTGCTGTCTGACAAGTGAGAGTAACAATGACACGTCGCTGCCTCTCCGGTTCACAGCGGGCTCTCCTGCCGTCAGCCGCTCCCGGCAGGCGCTGCGTGGCGGCTTCCCCGCCTTGCGTGTGGCACGAGGCTCTGGGCAGGGCGGTGGCAGAACCCGGGGCATCCAGAATCTGCCAGGAGCACCAGCTGCTGCCCAGCTCTCGCCACCCCCGCCCTCCCTGGCTCATCATAACGGACAGCCCTGGGCCAATTAGGAGCAGCCACAATTAAGATGTGCCCAGGGCATGTGAGCATTTGCAAACACTTGTTAAAACGCATCAATAATTAAGTGCCTCTTTAATCGGTCCATGTCTGGCCTCCGGACATATCTGTTTATAAACCGTGGGTCCCAGCATGCTTCGGGGCCTCGGCCTCTGGGAATGGAAATTGAAAATTCTTCCCTGACTGGAATTCTGAGGTCCAGAGGGGGCACGGGCTTTTAACGTCTCTGTGGGGTGAGTGACGGTGCCCATGGGTTTCTTTACTCACTTATTGGACCAAATCTCCCCAAACTCCTCGTAGTCCAGTGTGGTGGGGTTTGGTGTTAAACACGCTTTCAAAGTAAAGAAATAAACACAATCGCGGCTTGTCAAAGGTGATCATTGGCGAATGGGCCTCGGCCCCATAACTTCACAGTAATAGCCCCATTGCGGGGTGGGGTGGGGGTGGGGTGGGGGTGAGGGTGCGGGTGGGGGTGGGGTGGGGGTGAGGGTGCGGGTGGGGGTGGGGGTGGGGTGGGGGTAGGGTGCAGGGAGGATAGGGGGGGTGATTTTTAATCGCGCCGTCTGCATCTGCTATCCGGTGGAGGGGTGTGCGGGCCTGTCTCAGTAAAAGCTTTTCCAACAGCCATTTAACCTCCATTTGCGGAGAAATAAAGTGAAATTGATGCTGATTCGGGCCCGCTTTGGGGGCCGTTTTTGTTCCATAAAAGCCCGTTTGCTTGCCATTTGCCGAGCGGCCCTGTCAGTTCCGGGAGGGCGGCCGCTGATGAAGATAAAGCTTTATGGCCGCGGGATTTGCCGCTAACAGCAACCTAATGCAGCATTTTCATTTCCGTGCAATTAATGTTAACGTCCGCCACGAAAATTGTCATTAAATACCATTTTAAAATCCATTCAATTTGCATACGCAAAGCCCATTTGCCATCGAGGGGGATCTGGCCGGCACTCCATCAGGCCTGCGCGGGGCCGCGGCCGCTGGGGTCCACAGCGATTTAAGGTTTCTGTGCTGAAGGCGGAGCTTAATGGACGCCCTTTCTGAGCCCCGAGACGAGGCTCTGCCATTGCACACGGGAAATGGGGCCCCGGACCCGGGAACTGGTGCTGGCT
This sequence comes from Pipistrellus kuhlii, assembly GCF_014108245.1. Lineage (NCBI taxonomy): Eukaryota > Metazoa > Chordata > Mammalia > Chiroptera > Vespertilionidae > Pipistrellus > Pipistrellus kuhlii. The sequence goes on from NW_023425571.1 coordinate 657,874, forward strand.
GCACCTCAGTCCCAAGGAGGTGGACGAGCGAGCACTGGACGGGGAGTCCTGCCTGGCTGCAGAGCCGGCTCCCGTCTGGCCACAGGCCTCTGGAGGCACCCGGTGTCCACGCTCACCGTGGAGGTCCCGGCTTGAGGAGGGCGTCACCACCGGCTGCCACCTGGAGGCGCCGAGGACGCGGTGGGAAGTGAAAAGGCAGACGCGGCTGGTGCCAGGCGGGCGTGGTGCCAGGCCGGCAGAGGCAGGAAGCAGCATGGGGGCTGCGGGCGCGGGGCCGGGGGAGGGGTTTCAGTGGGACAGGGTCCCAGGTTTGCAGGACGAGTTCTGTGGACGGATGGCGGTGGTGGCTCAACAAAGTGAATGCACTTGAACGCCACGGAATTGTGCGCTTAGAAATGGTAAATCTTGTGCCTGCTTTGCCCGGTGAGAAAGATTTGAAAACAAACACAAACACACACACAAAGCAGATTGCGAACGCCCTTGATGGTGGGCACAGCTGAAGCCGAGCACCGGCTCTCAGCCGGGCTCGGGGCTGCGTGCCGCCAGGTGCTGGGCTGAGGGCCGGGTGTTTGTGCCAAGCGCAGGTTTCAGGGCTTTGGGCTGACGGAGGGCCTACCCGGGGAAGCATGGGGCAGCGGCCGGCTCTGGGGGCGCCTGCTGATGTCGCCCGCTACTGGGCTCTGCCCTCCCCCTCTGGGGACAGAACCCCCCTCCTACCGCTTCCTCATCAGGAGTCCCTGTGGATTGTGGGACTGATTCCAAGCAAACCCCCTCCAAGGAAGGGGGGAGGGGTCAGGCCTGGCCAATCAGAGCGTCAGAATCTGCTGGCCTCAGCCATTGGCTCAGAGGCAGACAGGTGACTCAGGGCTGGCCAATCAGTGTATCTCACAAACCTAACGTGATAGACTTGATCCGAAGGTGGACCAAGGAATCTTAATCTGAAGGCTTCTGTAACTCCACACACACACACACACACACACACACACACACACACCCGGCACTGAGAGAACAGGATGGGGCTGAGCCTGGCTCTTCTGTCCCCGGAGGAAGACGCTTGTCAGAGAACAGAGCCCCAAGTCAGGCCTGGAGAGACACAGCAAATACTGCAGTCGCCCGGCACCTAGATCCGGCTACGCCTGAAGCTCTACCTCCGGCAGGTGAGCCAACGAATTTCCCTTTAAAAATATCGAGGCCTTTTGAGTGAATGAATGACATGCAACCCCTTCTACTTTCACTGAACCTCATGCCCGTCAGTCAGGGCTGGGCCCGGGCCCCAGGTAGGCCTCTGACCCATCACTGTGACAAGGTGTGTGAAGTGCATGGATTGCCAGACCCAGTCACCTGCCCCACCCTGGAGCCAGTAGTCTTACGCCACCTAAGGCCCTAATAGTCATTGCCAAGCCTGCCCCCACAGACGGACGGAACAGGGCCAGCCTCACCGGGACAGGATCCCAAAGGTCATGTTCTCGGGGACGGCGGGGGACAGCGGGGGGATGGAGGGGGACGGAGGGGGGGCGGAGGGGGGCAGAGGGGGACGGAGGGGGACGGAGGGGGGATGCCGGGGGATGGGGACACCGGGGGGACGGAGGGGGACGGAGGGAGGCGGGGGGATGGCGGGGGACGGGGGGATGGAGGGGGGACGGTGGGGGATGGAGGGAGGCGGGGGGACGGCGGGGGACGGGGGGACGGAGGGGGATGGAGGGGGACGGCAGGGGACGGGGGGACGGAGGGGGACGGAGGGGGACGGAGGGGGGACGGTGGGGGACGGAGGGGGACGGGAGGCGGGGGACGGCAGGGGACGGGGGGACGGAGGGGGACGGCGGGGACGGGGGGACGGAGGGGGGATGGGGGGACGGAGGGGGACGGCGGGGGGATGGAGGGGGACGGAGGGGGGGCGGAGGGGGGCAGAGGGGGACGAAGGGGGGATGCCAGGGGATGGGGACACCGGGGGGACGGAGGGGGACGGAGGGAGGCGGGGGGACGGTGGGGGACGGCAGGGGGACAGCGGGGCAGCCTCACCGGGACGGGATCCCGAAGGTCATGTTGGCGGGGATGGAGGACGGCTCCCGCTTGAACCGCCGCTGGTCCTCACTCGTGATGCGCAGGTCGTTGACCTGCTGGTACAGCATCGTCTCCCGCGCGGTGACCAGGCCGGCCTTCACGGCGCCGCGGTTCATGGCGATGTAGTCCCGCCTCAGCTCCTCGTGGCAGGTGGGCTGCGGCTTATACACGCTCCAGTGTCCGATGGCTGGGCGGGACAGAGGTCACGGCCGAGGTCAGCGGGCAGCACGGCCATTCGGTCCCGCTCCCTCCGTCACCAGAACTGCCGGCCTCTGCTTGCTCCGGGAGGCTGTGTGTGTGTGTGCTGGGGGAGGGGGGGGGTCCCGAGACCCCAGCGGGCGGGGAGCACCCGGCTTGGTGGTAAAGCCTGGCTGAGTTCCTTCCCAGCTCCCTGCTTGGCCCTTCACGCCCCCACGCCCAGACCATGGTGTTCACCAGATCGAGGCTGCCGGCCCAGCCCAGCTCACTTCCCACAGTGTCCTAGGGAGAGAGCTCCAGCCACTGACACGTTCTCACCTTCGGGGGCCCCTCCCTCAGCCCCCCGACACACTCTCACCTTCGGGGACCCCTCCCTCAGCCCCCCATGTGCTCTCACCTTCGGGGGCCCCTCCCTCAGCCCCCCGACACACTCTCACCTTCGGGGGCCCCTCCCTCAGCCCCCCATGTGCTCTCACCTTCGGGGACCCCTCCGTCAGCCCCCCATGTGCTCTCACCTTCGGGGACCCCTCCCTCAGCCCCCCAACACACTCTCACCTTCGGGGACCCCTCCGTCAGCCCCCCATGTGCTCTCACCTTCGGGGGCCCCTCCCTCAGCCCCCCGACACGCTCTCACCTTCGGGGGCCCCTCCCTCAGTCCCCCGACACACTCTCACCTTCGGGGACCCCTCCCTCAGCCCCCTGACATGCTCTCACCTTCGGGGGCCCCTCCCTCAGCCCCCCGACACACTCTCACCTTCGGGGACCCCTCCCTCAGCCCCCCAACACGCTCTCACCTTCGGGGACCCCTCCCTCAGCCCCCCATGTGCTCTCACCTTCGGGGACCCCTCCGTCCAGCCCGCGGACGTAGAGGCCGTAGTTGAAGTCGAGGCCGGGGAGGGTGACGTTCCGCTCCCGGGGCTTCCCCAGCTCGGCCTGTGGGAGCACAGAGCGGGGGAGGCCGGGCTGGGACCAGCGGCTCTGATCAGATACCCCCCCCCCCAGTCACCGATGCCCGCCTGCCCTGCCGTGGCAGCCGTCAGGGCCCGGGCGGGCACAGTCCCTGTGGAGACGGGGGAAGCGGAGGGGGGCGGAGGGGTCCCCTGCAGCTGAGACGGGCCCTTCCACAGAGACGCCCAGGAGCCCCTGTGGAGGCCGCGTCCTTCCTCCCCGTGGGCCGCCCCCCCCCCCCCGTGGCACGCCTGTCACCGTGGGTGCTGGACTAGCCACCTCCCCTCCCCCCCCCGCCCCCCGGGTCTCTGGGGAACTCCTCCCGGAGCCCCCGGGGTTTGTGGGAAAGACATTCCCCTGTGCTCTCTCAGCCACACTGCCCTCAAGGCACCGTGTCTGGCCTGGACCACCGCCCCGGGCCCAGAGACAGTATTCGGGCCTCAGGCTCCCTCCTCGGCCTCCCGCTTTCTCCTCCAGTGCCTCCAGGTCCCGCCTCGCTGGCTCCGGGGCCTGAGCGGTGGAGGGAGGTGATCGGGGACCGTGTGGCTCACCCTGGAATTCATGCCTCCCTGGAGCTGGCAGTCCGGGCCCTGCACCCTCCAACCCACCCGCCCCCACAGCTCCACCTCCCAGACTCCCCCACACGCCGCGGTTTGGGGGGGCTGGCCCACTCCCCTCTCTGAGGCTCCCGGAATGCCCTGTGCTCCTGCCCACCCTCTGCCGTCCTCGTTCTTCAGCGCCTGCACCCCCTGCACTCACAGTGGCCGCTCCCTCCCGTGGCCCCGGTAACTGTCCATCTGGGGCTCAGAGCCGAAGGGACCTGAACCCCTGTGCACAACCTGCGAAGGGGCTGAGCCTTGGGCTGTAGCTTTAAGGGACAGTTGTGTGTGTGAGTGATAATCACAGCAAAGCGGTGACAGTCAGGGAGTGTGAGCAGGTCACAGCGTGTGTGCCAACAGTCTAATGTCCGTCTCCCTGGCAGACAGTGAGCTCAATCTTCATTTACTTACTTTAAGGTTCATTAAAAACATTTTTTTTAAATAGGCATTAATTTTTAGAGGTTTTAGGTTCACAGCATCACTCAGCAGCAGGAACGGAGGCTCCCATCGGCCTGCCCTGATGGTCTTTGTTTTCACCCTCCTTTCTCGGCTCAGCACAGGTGATGCTACGACATAGGAGGGTGAATGAATGAATAAGTGAATGAATGAGTGAAAGGCCTGCTTGGAGGCTGTCAATTCTGCTCCCCGTGGAACCTGCTAGGTGTCTCCCTCTTCCTTCCCCTCTGACCCTGGCCCTGACCTTGCCGGAGCACCCTGGGGTCCGGCCTTCCAGGCGGTGCCCGGTGCCCGGGCCTCTGCGAGCTGGTTTGTTTGAATTCCTCCCACGCGACTCCCTCTGAGCTGCAGACGGAGCTCTGGCTCTCATTTGTTTATGAAAATGATCCGGCCTCTCCGATGACTGCCGGGAAGTTAATTAAAATGTGACTTCTCCGGGCGAGGCCCCCCTCTGGGCAGGTGCAGGTGGGCAGGCGTCCAGCTGGCAGAGGATCCACAGACAGGCTCGAGAGCTGGCTGCCGCTCGGGCGGGCAGAGGGGTGGGGAAGAGGCCTCACGCTCCACGTTCTTTTTCTGGGAACCAACAGCTGCCGACGCGCACCGAAGCCTCCGGCTTCGAAGATCATCCCATGGGAGCGCACTCAGCTTTTCACTCCACAAACATTTATTTTCCACCTCCTCCGAGCCAAGCCTGTGCCCGGAGTGTGACGGAAACAAAGAAGAGGCATAGCCCCCGCCCTCGTGAAATTCATCTTCTTGCAAAGAGGACGACCGAATAGATTGCCTCGAGCGCTAAAAACATTAGGCCCTAGAGTGAGACAAGACATTTGCAATCCATGGACCTGACAAAAGATTCTTGTCCATCATATGTAAAGAGCTGTTACAAACCAATAAGAAAAAGACAGCAGATCCTATAGAAAAATGGGCAAAAGACTTGAATAAGCACAACATCAAGAGGATGTCCAAGCGGCCAAGACCCACGGGTGAAGGTGCTCAGCCTCAGTGCTGTCGGTGAGGGTGGGGAGCACCTGGTGCGCCCACGCCCTTGGTGGGCATGTGAACTGGTGTGGCCACCGTGGGAACCGGTGGAGCTGCGTCTACTAAAGCTAAATGGATCCAACCTGATAACACCCCCCTGGCTCCCAGCAGAAACCAGTGCCCCGTCCATCCAAAGCTCTGTCTGGGAATGCGCACAGCACTGTGATATGTGATGGCCACACCCAGCAACAGCCCTAAACGCTGTCCCAGGCGGAGAAATCGTAGTGGCGTGTTTATCCCATAGAGTGCCCCATAGCATGGTTCCCAATTGGGGTGATTGTGCCCCCTACCCCCGAGGTCATCCAGTCGTGTCCGGGCACATTTGGGGTTGAGGCGGGGCAGGGCGGCTGCTAAACATCTCACGCCCACGTCCAGCCCCGCCCCGGTGCGTGCTCTGGCCCTGACGCCCCGAGTGATGGGGCTGAACAGCACGCACCTCCACGGAGAGAGGGCACACTGTGCACACCCACTCCACGGGGTCCTCACACACAGTGCCGGTGGGAGAAGCTGCCTCGGGGGGTTCAAGTGCAGCATGGCTCTCTGGGGAGGAGCAGGGCCTGGGTGCCCCGGGGCGGGGCAGTGGCTGAAGCTGCTCTGGAGGCTGAGGGGGCGCTGGCCTGTGGCCTCCTGACCCCAGGCGGGTGCCCTCCCGCCCGTTCACCTGGACAGCGGTCACACATCCGACGGGCAGTGGCCGAACAGGAGACCCACCTTCAGACAAGGCTGCCTGCACACAAGGACAGACAAACTGCAGCGCAGACAAACCAACTCGGCTCCCAGAGGGTTCTCCGGGCGGTTCTGAGCGGAGGGGGAGGGGGGTGGCATCTGGAAGTTCCTCGCCTCTCCTCTGACCTTTCTGACCTTTCCAGACTGGTCAGAGGTGTCGCGAGTAGACAGAGAGATGCCCCGAGAAGCTGGTGAGAAGCAGGCTCAGCTGCTGGCGGGTCTGCTCCGTGGTGGGCGGGGTTAAGGAGATTGCTGTGGCTTCAGAAAACATCATGGGGTTCCCCTGGGCGCTCGGACACCACAGCTCAGTGCTCCCCACAGCTCAGTGCTCCCCACAGCTGTCTGAGCACGCCGTCCCCCAGGACGGATGGGGACACGGAGGCTCCGAGAGGCCGCAGGCCGATGCCCTTCAGCCCCCGCTCCCCCTGTCTGTGGCCGAGCTCTGAGGCACCGCGGGCAAACCCTCCGGGGCTTGGAGCAGGCTCCTCAGCCCGGTGGGTGTGAGAGCCGGGCCCCCGGCTGGCCCCTGTCACGGGCTGTGAGCCTCCAGAGCTGAACGTGCAGCAAAGTCCCGGCTCTGGGTCCGACCACCCGCCTCCTCCGCAGCTTCCGCCCTGCCTCCCCGAGCCTCCTCTGTCACGGGCCTGGCTGGACGCAGCCCTGGGTGACAGCTGTCCCCACCAGCAGACAGCTTCATTAAGCCTCATTAAGATGTCATCCCTGCGCCTGGCTCCCCGGCTCTGCGCTCTAATTAAAACCATCGCCGTCCGCGTCCCGGGGGGCCTGGGATCTCCGGGCTCCTTCTGCACGGAGCTGCCTCCGGTCCCCGACGGGAAGCCAGGTCCGGGAGGACCCGGCCCGGACATCCGAGCTGGCGACCGGCCCCGGCCGGGAAGTCCACTCAGAGCAGCTGGTGGCTGCGTGACCAGCGTGGGGGCCCCGGGGGCTGCCTCGTCCGCCGTCACCCGCGGCCCCAGAAGGCGGGCCCCTGGCCCTGAGCCTTCCCAAGGCCCATTTTCCCAGGGACAGCTTCAAAGCAGATGCCCAGGCCTTGCGACTCCAGTCTAACTCTCTCCCACTCGCTGTGCTGTAATGAAGGCTAACCAGGCCCCACGTGCCACCCAAGAGGCGGGCATGGGCCACGCCGGGCGGCTTTGTCCCTGAGGCCGGGGCTGGTCCGAAGCCGAGCCTCTCTGGGGCGTGGGGGGTGCTCCACGCCTGCGTTCTGGACCCGCCTCCAGGCAGGATCCCCACTTCCCGGCAGCTCCCTGACCCCAGGCCAGCGTCCGAAGGAAAGGAGAGCTTGTTCCACACGGAGAAGCTGCCCTCTCCCTGCTTCCCGTCCAGGCATCTCGGGGAGCCCGGTTACGGCAGTTATTAAATATCCTGCCCCCGCCCGCGGACGCACACCGCCGTGGTGCGGAGGATAGTTCATTATTGCACCACAACGTGAGATCCTCGCAGGAGAAGCACAATATAAATGCAAATTGTGGCCGTGATTAGCATAGAGGGTGTTTATTTATCTCCATAACAAGAGCCGCCCATAAACAACCCTGGGAGACAAGGTGCGGGATGCCTCACCCGGCCGGGCCCTGAGGGAGCCACGGAATGCCACGAAAGCCACAAGTGAGGAGACCACACCCACGTGCGATCCAGTAAAACAATGTCAAGTGGGAAAAGCCCAGTGGGATTTAGGTTTTACAGAGACCACGGCGGCGGCCACGTGAGGAAATCCACTAACCACACCGGAAAGAACCACACCAGCTGCCTGCGAGGGCGGGAGGTTAGAGATGGTGGCCTTTAGGGGCGGGATTTTACTCACTTCAACAGGCAAAAGGCAGGGTTAGGCCGTAGCTTCTGTGCTATATATACCCGCCAAGGTCAGAGTTCAGGGTCTCCCGCCCTGTGGGTGTAACTGCTGTGAATTTGTAACGGGGCCAAGAGGGGGAACCCAGGCCAAGGGGAGGATGGGGAGCCAGCATGTGGCTATGTCACACAGGACTGAGTCCCAGCTCTGCCCCTTTCCACGTGACCCTGGACAAGTTGCTTAATTAGTTTTAAATATTTTTATTGACTTTGGAGAGGAAGGGAGAGGGAGAGAGATGATGAGAATCATGGATCGGCTGCCTCTTACATGCCCCACACTCGGGATCGAGCCTGCAACCCGGCCTGTGCCCTGACCGGGAATTGAACTGTGACTGGAACGGTGACCTCCTGGTTCATAGGTCAGCACCACTCCCGCCTGGCAAGTCACTTCACTTGCCTCTTCCCCTTTCGGGCTGGACGACCTCGGCAGGCCACGCGGAGCATTCGTGGTGTCGGCCGCGGTGCGTGCCGCCCAGTAAGCGGTTGCGGCTCTTGCATCGTCATCGTCGGCGTGGCCTGGGCAGCCCTGCCACTCAGGCCGAGGGGAGCGGCATGGGGACAGCCCCAGCGCGCCGCTGGCCACTCCACCGGGCCTCCCCGGGCCTCGGGGCCCTGGCCTCGGCAGAGGCTCCTCAGGCCTCGGGCGGCTCCCTCACCGCTGCCTGAGGCTGTGGCTGATGTATGGCCTCGCCGCGGGAGGCCGTCATGGTGCCGCCCGCGTCCCCTCCCCGCCCCTCCCCCTCGACAGCTTGAAGCCAGGTCCTTCATTTGCATTTACATGATCTTGCTGTGCAGCTTATGAGATCGAGAGATTTATTTGCTACTTAGCTTGATGTTTGATTACAGCCGGTGAAGGTGGCGGCCCGGGGCGGACGCATCGCTCTGAGCCGGGGCCTCTGGGGGCCGGTAACTCAGCCGCGGGTTTGGGGGGATGAGGGGGACGCGCTGCGTTTGAAAAAGGCAAACGTGAGGGGTTGGAGGAAACAGTCACTGAGATTCGGATTGAAGCGAAACAAAAGCAATAAACCCGGCTGGGGGTCGCCCCCGATGTGAGCCGCCGGCCACTCAGAGGAAACCCGCTGTCCGGGGACCGAGTTCCAGACACTCAGGCCCAGATCACAAGCCCCTACGGAGGGGGCTCCTCCAGTGCAGGGAGGACGTGAGGCTCGAACCCCGAGTTACCAGCGTGGCTCTTGGGACAACGCTGGGTCTCCAGGACTAGCTGGGTGGCCTCGACCCAATTACTCGGCACCCCAAGTCCCTGAGTGATAGAATGGGAAAGCAGCCTCCTCTGAGAAAGAAAAGGAGGAGACAGTGGGCGCGGGTGGAGGGTCGGGGGCCCAGGCTCGGACCGCCTATTTGAGGTCGGCCCTTCCCATCCCGTTGCTCCGATGGTCCCTGTGGCGGAGCCGGTGCAGGTCCTGGTGGAGGAGGAGGGGGAAGGGAGGAGGGGGAAAGGGAGGAGGAGGGGAAAGGGAGGAGGAGGGGAAAGGGAGGAGGAGGGGAAAGGGAGGAGGAGGGGAAAGGGAGGAGGAGGGGAAAGGGAGGAGGAGGGGAAAGGGAGGAGCAGGGGGAAAGGGAGGAGGAGTGGAAAGGAGGAGGAGGGAAAGGGAGGAGGAGGGGAAAGGGAGGAGGAGGGGGAAAGGGAGGAGGAGGGGGAAAGGGAGGAGGAGGGGGAAAGGGAGGAGGAGGGGAAAGGGAGGAGGAGGGGAAAGGGAGGAGGGGGGAAGGGAGGAGGAGGGGGAAAGGGAGGAGGAGGGGAAAGGGAGGAGGAGGGGAAAGGGGAGGAGGAGGGGAAAGGAGGAGGAGGGGGAAAGGAGGAGGAGGGGGAAGGGCGGAGGTGGGAAAGGCAGGGAGGAGGGGGGAAGGGAGGAGGAGGGGGAAGGGAGGAGGGGGGGAAAGGGGGAGGAGGGGGAAAGGGAGGAGGAGGGGAAAGGGAGGAGGAGGGGAGGGAGGAGGAGGGAGGGAGGGAGGAGGAGGGGGAAGGGAGGAGGGAGGGGGAAGGGAGGAGGAGGGGGAGAGGGAGGAGGAGGGGGAAGGGAGGAGGAGGGGAAAGGGGAGGAGGAGGGGAAAGGGAGGAGGAGGGGGAAGGGAGGAGGGGGGGAAGGGAGGAGGAGGGGGAAAGGGAGGAGGAGGGGAAAGGGAGGAGGAGGGGGAAGGGAGGAGGGGGAAAGGGAGGAGGAGGGAGGAGGGGGAAAGGGAGGAGGAGGGGGAAGGGAGGAGGAGGGGGAAGGGAGGGAACGGAGGAGGAGGGAAAGGAGGAGGAGGGAAAGGGAGGAGGAGGGGAACGGGAAAGGGAGGAGGAGGGAAAGGGAGGAGGAGGGGGAAAGGGAGAGGGAGGGAAAGGAGGAGGAGGGGAAAGGAGGAGGAGGGGAAAGGGAGGAGGAGGGGAAAGGGAGGAGGAGGAGGGGGAAAGGGAGGAGGAGGGGAAAGGGAGGAGGGGGGGAAAGGGAGGAGGGGGGAAGGGAGGAGGAGGGGGAAAGGGAGGAGGAGGGGAAAGGGAGGAGGAGGGGAAAGGGAGGAGGAGGGGAAAGGGAGGAGGAGGGGGAAAGGGAGGAGGAGGGGAAGGGAGGGGAGGGGAAAGGGAGGAGGAGGGGAAAGGGAGGAGGAGGGGAAAGGGAGGAGGAGGGGGGGGAAAGGGAGGAGGGGGGAAAGGGAGGAGGGGGGGAAAGGGAGGAGGGGGGAAAGGGAGGAGGAGGGGAAAGGGAGGAGGGGAAGGAAAGGAGGAGGAGGGGAAAGGGAGGAGGAGGGGAAAGGGAGGAGGAGGGGAAAGGGAGGAGGAAGGGTCTCCTGACCTTCTGTGTCCAGGGAAGCCCAAGGGCCAGCGGGCCTGATGGCCTCACTCCCATCATGGCCCTCGGCCTCGGAGGCCTCACGTCGGGGGCTGCTGGGAGGTGAGGGAGGGGAGCCCTGGCCCGGGAGTGCAGAGCCTGGGAGCTAGTGTTCGGCCTGGTCTGCCCGGGGACACCCGTCTGCCTCCGAGCGCCACAATCTCCGAGGCTCCGGGGCCCGGAGAGGAGCGGGCACCCCGTGGGCGGCCAGAGGCTCCGGGGGAGAAGTCCCATCCCGCCCGGCCTGCGAGCCCAGGACACTGTCTTCCACCCTCTCCTGCGTGGGGTCCACGGCTTTAAGGGAAGAGAACCACTGGGTCAGCCTGTGAACCGTCTGACCCTCCTCCCCGGTGACCTCTGAGCCAGCTCCGCTGTGGGACCGCACGGCCATCCCCGGCCCCACTCAGGAAGGAAGACCAGGTTTCTGGGAGACGTAAGGCCAGAAGCCGGGGTGCGGGGCAGGCAGCGGGCGGGTGTCTGCTGGGCGGCTCTTCCTCTCCCGTCCTCTCTGAAGAGGGGGGAACTCCTTTGAGCCCACCAGGTGAGGGGACAGGAAGTTCTGGATCACCAAGGAATAAACAGCGCGGGGTCCCCTCTCCATGGGGCTGGCCGGTGAGAGGGAGCGTTTGGCCAGTCCCGTGGGCACAGAGGCGGCAGGGGCGAGGCCAGAAGAGGAAGCCGAGAAGGAATGAGGAGGAGGAGGAGGAGGAAAGCACGGGCTGGTCTGTGCACATCTCAGCGTGGCCGAGATCAGAGGCACACGCGTGTTCAGTCTGACGGGCCGGCCGGCTGCGGGCCTGTGTACGCGTCCGTGGCTCCCTGGAAACCGGCACGTGTAACGGGGAGGAAAACGTTCTCGCCGCGTCCCCCCCCCCCCCTTGTTGCTCCCGAGAACAGAGGAAAACGCCAGCTCCGGCGACGCCGGTTTTGATGTATATTTCATGGCATCTCATTGATTGTAAGTTTTATTTCCGTGTCCATAAGAGCCGGCGTTGTAATGAGTGAGGAGGAGTTTAACACGGGATGGCAGCTGACCTGTTGGCATGCCGGTGGCGGAGCTGCACGGGGAAGCTGCTAATAAGGACGCGCTGGTTTCAGCGCGGAGCCGGGCGGCGGGCGGCGGGCGGCGGGCAGGGCCCGCTCTGCGGCCTGCGGGGCTGTTTCCGGTTGCTTCTGTGCTGCTGCGTTACAGGGAAGGGGTGAGGGCCTCTGCTTGGTACCCGGGCAGAAGAGATGCACATAACCGAGTCGCGGATGGAGGAGCGTAGGGAGTGAGTTTGAGGATTTGGGGATCGAGCCCACAACCCAGGCCTGTGCCCCGACTGGGAGTTGAACTGTGACCTCCTGGTTCATAGGTCAACGCTCAACCACTGAGCCCGCCGGCCCGGCCTGCTGTGGGCTGAGGGGTATGCTCAGCAGACAGGCCCTGAGTGGCTAAAGCCTGCTTCTCGGGCCATGTTTGAGCGCAGCTGGATGTGTGACCATCTGAGCTAACAGGTCTCAGCCAGATCCAGCCCGTCCATCGGGGCTCCCTGGACACTGGGCACTGCCCACTGGGTCTGCGTCCACGACTGAGCCCTGGACCCGCCCGGGCCAGCGGCTGGGGGAGGGAGTGATGGTGAAAGAGGTCTCTGCGCCCGGAGGACAGTCCAGCAGACGGCAGCTGAGCGGTGCGCGGAAGAGGAGGAGGGGAGAGGGGGGAGAGGGGAGAGCTGTGCTGTAAATGATTTGATGGGCGGCTTCTCAGGTGCAGTCGGCTGCCTGACTCAGGCACAGATTTCAAACAGGCGGCGTAGTTGCTACACGTGAGCTCTGTTTGTACTGAGCTTTGAGCCGGGAAATTACCGAGCTCCAAGCCGCTCCCACAATTAGTCACTGACGGCTGCAGTGAGCGTGCCTGTTACGGCGACGGGCCGGGCTGCAGGCTGTGCGGGCTGGGACAGCCGCAGACGGCGCTCCCCCTCCCCCCCACGTGCTCCTCTCCCTGCCCCGCACCCCTCTCCTCGCTCCTCCCCGCCCCAGGCTCCTCACCCCTCTCCCCGCTCCTCCCCGCCCCGCGCTCCTCTTCCTGCCCCGAGCCCCTCCTGTGCTCCTCTCCCTGCCCCAGGCTCCTCTCCCCGCCCCGTGCTCCTCTCCCCGCCCCCCTGTGCTCCTCTCCCAGCCCCGTGCTACTCTCCCCCCCCCCCCCCCCCCCCCGCGCTCCTCTCCCTGCCCCGCATCAGGAGCATCAGGAGCATCAGGAGCGAGTGGCCCCCTCGGCGGCGGAGCGCCTGCTCGCACACCCACACCGGTGCGGACCAGCCGGTAATTACCAAACTGGAAGCGGGCAGCGTCTCCTAATGAGTGACAAGCTGCCGCGCGGAAATCTAATTTGGTCTAATTAAGCCGCCTTTTGTGAGGATTTGTCTTCAGATGAAGAGGGAGCGAGCAGATCTAAATGCAAATGAACGCCCGGTTCTGCTTTAAAGGCCGGGGCTGAGCCGTGTCTTCGGGCCCGGCCCTCCTTTATTCCACAGGAGTCTCTCCTGGTCACCTCGAGCCCGCCCAGGCCACCCGCCTCGGGGGAGCCCCCACCCGCCTCCGGGGAGCCCCACCTTTTGGTCCCAGCCGCTCAGGCTTTGCAAATAGCACCCCGGTCTGCACAGCGGTCCGCGAAAAGCCAGTGGGTCTTCCCTGTAGAAGGGACCTGCTCCAGGTCTCTGAGAGGGGAGAGCAGGTGGGGGTCACCCTGCCCCTTGACCTGTGTGGTGCGCCGGTGCCCAGCTGAGGTCCCTGGGTGCCGTCTGTCTTTGTGCGCCCGTGTGTGCATGTGTGTGTGTGTGTGTGTGTGTGTGTTTTAAATGTGTTTTTATTGAGAAAGGGAGAGGGAGAGATAGAAACATCAATGATGAGAGATAAACACCGATCAGCTGCCGTCCGCACACCCCCTGGAGGATCGAACCTGACACCTGAGCATGTGCCCTGTTGGGGAATTGAACCCTGACCTCCTGGTTCATAGGTTGACGCTCACCCACTGAGCCACGCTGTTAGGAGCTGGATGTTTGTGTCTCCAAACATCAGGCCCCTCATTGGATGGAGTTGGGAGGAGGAGCCTTCGAGAGGCGATGAGGCCCGATGGGGGGGCTCACCAGTGGGGTCAGCGCCCCTATGAGAAGCAGCCGGGGGAGTCGCTTGTCCTTTTCATGGTGAGTGCGGACCCAGGAGAAGCCAGCGCTCCGTAAGCCAGGAAGAGGGTGCCTGCCACCCCCCACCCCAGCCCCACCCACCCCCGGAGAACCGAGGGGGCAGCTGTCAGCACGCTCCTGACTCGGTGGCAACACAAGACCCTGAGCTTCTCAGCTCAAAGGGGATTCGATGCAAAGAAAGCCGCCAGCACCAGGTCCTCCGCTCCGACGACCCCCCTGCCCGCCGGCTCCCGGGCTTCTCCCTGGCCCCGCCACGAGAGCCTGCCGCGCACCCAGGAAGCTCAGCCCACAGAGGCCTCCTCCCGCCCCGCCCGCCCCGCCCCAGGCAGGGAGACTGGAACCAGCCTGGGGTCCCGGATGCCCCCACTGCAGACCTGGGTGCCCCGTGGTGGCTGGGGCCTAAGCACAGGCCCTGAACACGCGCTCCTGGCCCACTGGCCGGCGCCTCCGAGCACGCTCTCCGCTGGGCTCTCCCCGGCTCCTCTCCAGAAAACCGAAAAGTCGGGTTCCAGGGGGCCGGGAGCCTACTGCAGGGCTGAGGGGGGAGGGTGCAGCCCTTCCCTCAGAGGCCCAGGCCCGCCGTGCGACGGCAGCTGGCCCGGGCTTCTCCGTGAGTCTTACGGGTTCTCGTCCCAAATGCTGCGCCTCCTTAATGCAAAACCGTCCCAGCAGGACACGGCGCCTCTGCTCGCCTCCACCCGGAGCTCCCCAGAGAAATCAAACATAATCCCCTCTAAGAAGCTTTAAATAATTTTGAGCTTTCTTATCAACTTATTAAAATGCAGCTTAAAAGGCGCCTTCGATGCAATCCTTTTACAAGGGTCAGGGATATAAAAATGGAAGGAATCTGATTAGTAGATCCGCTGGAAAGACGAGCAGTCAGACCCAGTGTGGACTGTTGCAGAGGACACTTCCGGTGGCATCTCCCGTACCCACAGCCGCCTGCCCGGGGCAGCGCCATCCTCCCCGCCCTCGCCGTGTCCCTGCAGCCGGGTCCCGGCTGGTCCTCTCGCCACAGCCCCCCCACACCCCCGCATCCCCCGGCGGCCACATCGCCAGCCTGAGGACCCCATTTTCTTAGAAACCCCTTCGCTAAGGGCTTACCAGGGCTTTGGTCCCAGGTGGCCTTTGACCCCTGGCGGTGTGAGTGGCAGCATCCTGATGCCCAAGAAGACATGTTTACCTGGTCACGGGCGGGGGACCCTTCTCGTGTTTGCGCTCAGAGTGAGTGAAGTGAATGAGTGAAGTGAATGAGTGCCCAGCTGCCCTAAGCAAGGCCAGCGCTCTCCCTGCCTCGGGGACCTCTAACTCCTGCCGCAGGGCTGACCCTCGCGGGGCACAGGGCTCCTGGGGCCTGCGAAGATCGTGTTTATGTTTATTTCTCGGTTGATCCTCACCGGAGAATATTTTTCTGTGGATTGTTAGAGCGGGAGGGAGAGGGAGAGGGAGAGGCAGAGAGAAACGTTGGTGTGAGGCAGACACATCGATAGGTGGACTCCTGCACACACACCCTGACCAGCGCCAGGGAACCTGCAACCGGGGTACGTGCCCTTGACCAGAATCAAACCCGGGACCCTTCAGTCCATGAGCCAATACTCTCTCCACTGAGCCAAACCAGCGAGGGCCATGCAGTGATGTTTCCATTCTTTTTTCCCAGGAAGGAGAGAAATGTAAACACATCCATTGGTGCGACAACGCGGTAACAGGCGGAGGCGACGTGCCCGAGGCGGGACGCTCTGTGACTGTGGCCGTTTGTCCACCTGTCACCGTTCACCCGTCACCACTCACCCCGCTCAGGGCCAGGGGCTGGCTTGGGCAATGGCCGAATTCCTTTCTCAAGAAGGAATAAGCGTCCAGGTTTGGGGCCCTGCTGCCCAGGAGGCAGCCTGCACTCAGCAGAGAGACGCTGAGATGGAGGGAAACTCCCTCCACCCCCTCCCACTGCCCGCTGCAGAGAAAGGCTCAGCCACACGCTGCCCCCTCGCAGCTGAGGGACCTGGGAGGGGGCATCCTTGCTGAGCCCTCTCCCTGCTCTGCAGCGTGGGGGTGGCATGGAGTCGCCTGCCCCCGGGCGCCGTGGTAATACGGGCGAGATGCTGGCAAAGGCCCTGGCCCTCTGTGAGCGCTCACCAAAGAGCAGCTGTTACCACCGTCATCGCTGAGCCGGGAGAGGCCTCTGCTGGGCCCACTTCTATGCCCTGGCTGGTGTGGCTCAGTGGGTAGAGCGTCGGCCTGTGGACTGAGGGGTTTCCCCCCTCCCCCGCCCAACTCAATTCCCGTCAAGGGCACAGGCCTGGGCTGCAGCTTGGTCCCGGTAGGAGGGGTGCAGGAGGCAGCCGATCAATGATTCTTGTCCCTGATGTTTCTCTCTCTCTCCCCCTGACACCCACAATTCATATATGGATGTATGTGTGTGTATATATATAAAAGAAACGCCCGCTTTTACAACACAATGGAGCAACCCGTGTCCGGAGCAGCCAGAACCAGTGTCAGCTCCCGGCCTCCTTGTTCCCTTATGATTTCAGGGGTCACCATTGGGGTCACCACACGGGTCCCGGACACCAGGAACCTCTCTGTGCTATTTTGGCAACTTCTTACAAATCTATAATTATTTCAAAATTATAAGTAAAAAAACAAACCCAGAGCCAGCGAAACCGCCTCCAAGAGAGAATGCCGCCACCGTGAAGGGCCTGGCAGGTGCGTCTCATTTCCCGGGGCGCGCGGAGGAGCCGGCGCGTCCCCCCAGGCCCCCCTCCCCCCGCCCGTTCAGCTGCGTGGTATTTTCCTTCATTATGCTGGCGCCTCCGAAGTAAACCTCTCTAATTTCCTACACCGCCGCTGTTTATTTAAATGCTAACTCGCATTATGAAGTGATAATCCACGCGCGCAGGAGATGACTTACGAAGCATTTAAATTAAGAGGAGCAGCTAATTGGGAGCATGTGTCCTATAAGCCTTGCTAACACCAGGAAACTGCAGATGAGGGGGAAGGGAAGGCATTCTACCTCACCGTCATCTTCTTTGGGGAACAGTCCCTGTGATTCCACTGGCGGCCCCCCGGCCCCTCTCGGGCTGGGGTCAGCGCTGCTTACAGAGACCTCCGATCTGGCAAGCTGTCCACCCCTCCCCTCTTTCTGATAAGGGAGCATCTTCTTATTTTTCTTAGAAAGCTGCTCAGCGTGATTACAAAGACGCAAGTGGTGAGGATGGTTACTATTCAGATATTCACGCCTTATTGGAGAAAGAGGACATTTGGGGCAGAGGAAATAGAAAAGGTTGCGTCTAATAGTCATTTTGGACTTCCCTTTTGGAAAGGCTGTCTGGTGTCTATAGGTAGGTTGAGGATTGGCTTGAATACCTGGGAGCTGTGTGTGTGTGTGTGTGTGTGTGTGTGTGTGTGTAGGCTTGTCCCAAGTACGCATGTGTGTTTGCTCACCCATTCTTTCTCTTTTTTTAAAAAATATCTATTGATTTCAGAGAGGAAGAGAGGAGAGAGAGAAACATCACTGATGAGAGAGAAGCCCTGACTGGCTGCCTCCTCCACCCGCACACTGGGGATCCAGCCCACAATCCACGCATGTGCCCCTGGCCAGAATCAAACCCAGACCCTTCGGTCTGCAGACGTCTTCCCCACTTTTATCCCTGAGTGGATAGCCGTGTCGATTTCTGTGGGACAGATCCCCACAGCGTGAACTGGATTTTTTTAATGGAGACAGCTTTCCGCCAAAGCTCAGCTCCCACCCCGAGTCCGGGGGAGGCGTCTCCAGGTCAGGCACACCCCGTCCTTTCTCTCTAGCTGAGCTGCTCGGTCCCACGGCCACTGCCCACATGCGGCCCCGTGAAAGGGGCCGGCCCCGCCAGGCGCTGTGAGTGTAAACACCCCGATTTCAGAGACGTGGTCCGCAGGAGGAGCGTAACTGCACTCGTGGGTGGTTTCCAAACTGGTTACGTGAAGAAATTATGAGATTTTGGGTCTATTGGGTTAAATAACATTATTAACATTGATGTCGCCTGTTTCTTTTTATGTATTTAATGCGGAGCCCAGAGCATTTTAACCGCATCGGCGGGCGGTGCAGGTTTTCACCGGCCAACACTGCTCCAGACCCTCCTGCTCTGCAGCCACTGGACCCGGAGAGCAGCCTCGGAGGCAGGTGTGTCCAAGCTCCACCTTCCCTGCTTATAACTCTCCTACCTCAGATTCCTCATCTATAAAGTGGGTCATTGAGAAGGTTCTGCCGAGGCCTGGGGCGTGGCTGGGACCCACAGTGAACGGCACCTGCCCCCCCACAATCCTCTGGGCGGGGAGGAGCGGGGATGTTCAGTGGATGGGTGTTAGGGCAAGGACCACCAGCCCGCCCTGCGTGCCTGGATTTCTGCCCCTCAGCATTGACGAGGAAGCTGGAGGCCCGGGCGTTTATAAAACCTGCCCGCTGTCTCCAGGACGCGGCCCGGCCGGAGCAGGAGCGGGGCAGGCTCGGGCTCCCGCAGGCCGGGCTGCGCGCAGGGAGCCGCTCTTTAGCCGGTGGCGCCTGCTCCCCAGTAATTGCCTTGTTACGGCCACGGGGCCATCGCTCACGGCTCCCGGGAGAGCGGGGAGCCGTCTGCCTTTGCTAGACCGATGGCCCCGTGACAGCCTCTGCCGTCCTCCCAGGGTGGGCCCCGCACAAGGAATCCTGCGGAGCGGTCGTGAAGACGTGATTAAAGCTCTGGATTTATAGCTGCTCCAGCTGCCGGGCGGGGAGGGAGAGGGGGCCGGCCGCCCTGACCGGAGGGAAGGCTCCAGGGCAAAGGCAGCTGACCTGCCGGCCGATGGCACAGGTGCCCCTGGGAGGGGCCGTGGGTGGACCTGTCCTACCATTAGGGAGAGAGAGGGGACCCGGGCACACCCTCGGGCACACAGCTAGGTCCTCCGACGTGTGGGTGGTCTCACCCGGAGCAGCTGGCCCTCTGTGGGCGCCCGATGGGGGAGCTGTCTGCACACACCGCCGTGGGCAGTCACGGTGGGTGCGCCTGGACCTCCGCAGGGCGGGTGACGCTGCTCAGAGGGGGAGGGAACCCTCGCCTGGAGCCCAGCGCTTCGGGGCTCTAGCTTCTGAGAACGGTCCATGGACATGAGGGGGTTAGGATGCAGGGGGCAGGGAGCCTGGCACAGACTCCTCACCGTGGGCGCGGGCCCAGGACCCGGAAAGCTGAGCAGAGGGGCATTATGGGTGGTAGGATCTGGGAAGCCCGCTCTGCCCTCCGCCCGGCATCTCCTGCCTGTGCGTCTCTTCTCTGCGAGCCAGCAGGAGCCTGTGACTGGGGGGCTGAAATATGGCGGGCGTGCGGAGCTCCCCGCGGCCCTGCCCGGCGCAGGCAGACATAAAGAGCAAACACATCACTAACGCCGGCCCAGCCGCACCCGCCTCTCCCACCGGGCCGTTAGCGCGCCGTCTCCGGCCTGAGCACATCCCCCCGTGTCGGTGTCGGTGATTTATCAGCCGCGTGCAGGGCGAATGGATCAGAGCGAGAGGGGGCGCAGCGGGAGGCACCGGCGCAGGAAACAAAACACGCGTGAGGGACCGCGGTGACAGGACGAGCACTCCTCCTGCGTGGCTCTCCGAGGGAATAACAGCAAGGCCTCCATCGTCATCCTCCCTCCTCGGCGCCGCCTCCTGCCTGGGTGCGGGCCTGCCTGGGACGGGGGCTCCTGCGCACGGAGAAGCTGCTAGATGCTGCAGCAATAACTGGGAAACGGGCGAAAAATAACCAGAATGCTTTTCTCCGCTCAGCCGAGAGGCACACGGGAGAGTTTATTGCTCACAGAACAGTGCCTCTCCTCACACTGGACAGAAAAAAATGAACCCCGATAAGTTACGATGCCCCTAAATTCCAGAGAGCGCGCATCAATTACCGGGGTGCCAGCACCGTCCCTGGCGCAGCCTACTGATTGGGACCGTAATTTATGGTTATGACGCTTCGGTGCAAACGCGCGGCTGATCAACCCAAATCTGTTACAGCTGGCGTCCCTCCCGGGCCCAGAGGGCAGTGCCTGGGAGCGGAGCTCGTGGGAGAGGCTGCGGCCAGGCCGGGGACGCGCCCGTGGGCCGGGCTGACCCTGAGCCGGGCCCAGGCGGTGCTCCTGCTCCCAGCCCACCCTGCAGCCCTTTCTGTGCAGATGTTTCTGTTATTCCTAAACATCAATTGTTCTAAATGTGTTATTGATTTTCAGAGAGAGAGAAACATCAATGGTGAGAGGGAATCATTGATCACTAATCTCCCTACACGCCCCCACACTGGGGATCAAGCCCACAACCCGGGCCTGTGCCCTGACCGGGAATCAAACCCGTGACCTCCTGATTCATGGGTTGACACTCAACCACTGAGCCTCGACGGACGGACTGATATTAACCAACGTTGAGATGCATTCCTTTTCAAGAGATACGGATTGTATTGGTGTTGGTATTTTTAAAGCTCAAATAGTCGATCTGGAAGGATTAGGAGTCACTGAGGGACTCCCTTCCGCTCACAGGAGGAGGCTGGGATCCCCGAGGTGCACAGGCGCCTCCCAAGGTTCTGTGGAATCTCCTGGAACAAGGGCCATCCCGTTCCTTCGCTCCAGCTTCCCAGGGCCACACAGCGAGGCTTTGTGATGTTCACGTGACATCCATGCCGCGTGTGTGCACGTGTGCATGTTCTTGGTCCACGGAAGCCTGAGCCTGTCCCTCCCCATGTCCGAATTTCACCGGAAGGCTGAGCGAGCCCTCCGCCGGGAGACGGGCGCCGCCTGGCAAGCAGCTCGCACCCGGGCTTGTCATCTAATTAGCCGCTCCCCACGCAGGGCGCGTGGCAGTGTCCCCGCACGGCGCGGCCCCTCCCTGTGGGCCCTCGGCAGACACGGCGCGGGCTGTACAACACGCACCGCGGGTGGAACCCCCTCCTGGGCCTCCCCTTCCGCAGCTGCCTTTGAACTTGGGCGGCCTCATTAGGAAATATCTAGGGGGGCTGAGGGAGGGGGCAGGTGGCTCTTTAATCACCGCGTTCCGGTGTGTTCCCCCTGTGAGCGAGGGAGAGGCCGCCCTCCAGGGAGCAGCGGGAGGACCACGTCCACACGGGAGCGGAGACAGAGCCCGCGTGCCGGTTCGCAGGAGCCTGGGTTTTGTTGTTTGTTTGTTTGTTTTAGTTAATCTTCACCAGAGAGTGTCTGTCCCCATTGGTTTTTAGAGCGAGGAAGAGAGGAAGGAGGGGAGAGAGAGGCGAGAGAAACACATTGATTGGTTGTCTCCCATAGGTGCCTGGACCGAAACCGGAGATCAAACCTGCAACTTAGGTTTGTGCCCTTGACCAGGAACCGAACCCTCAACCCTTCCGTTCGCAGGCAGACCCTCTAGCCACCGAGCCAAACCGGCCGGGCTCGCAGGGCTGCTCTCAGTTGTTTGCTGAGCCTGAAACGGAACCGGAACTAGGATGATACGGCTTGTCCCCCCCCAGGAGGAGCCCTGAAAAAACCTGAGGCTCAATCACAAGGCTCAGGTCCTGAGCAGTGGTTTCCACCTAGTTCACTGCCTGCCTCCCCCAGAGAGGGCGCTATGGACGGGAAGGCTGCCCCCCGCCCCCACCCTCCAGCGTCCGGGATCATTCCGAAAACGCTGACTTTAGCAGGAGCAGCGGGAGCGTGGGCCCTGGGGCCAGGCTGGTGCGGGTCAGGGACAGTCGCCGGCCCTGAGCCTCCAGCCGGTGCTCCGCTCAGCACCCTCCCGGGCGGAGCCCTCCCAAACCGCAGGTGACCTCCATCGCGGTCCGCCTCCCCCTGCGGGAGGAGGGCGCGGCTCTGCGGACGCGCGTGGCACAAGTGTGCCGGCCGAGCCCACGGTGACGACGTGGCTGAGAGGAGGCCCGCTCACCCTGGCTCTCCTGCCGGGTCTCCTTAGACTCCAGCCTCAGCACCGAGGGCACGGATGGGCATGGACCGGGCATAGACCAGAGGCAGGAGCATGCGTTCATTCTGACCAGGTGAGCCCCGCCCCACCCCGCCCCCTGCCGCTCCTCCCAAACGCTCAGGGGAGGCACTGACTGCTCCCACACCTCCTCCGGTCCTCACCCCCACTCTGGGGTCACCCACAACAGCCTTCAGCTCCGCCTCCTGCGTGTGGTGCTGTGGGTGTGGCCCAGGCAGCCACCAAAGGGCAGATCCCCAGCGCCCTCCCCAGCCGTCCGGCATCACACTGCACACAGCGCCCGGCGGGCGGGCGTCTCGGGCGGTGTGGGGATCCGGGGGAGGCCGCGGACGGGAGGGTCCTCCCGCCTCCTGGGCGCGGGCGTTGCTAGGTGGAGGGGGAAGTAGGACTGGGAGGCCCGAGTAGCAGGCGGCAGCTCAGCTCCAGGTCAGAGTGCAGTCCCCTCTGGCTGCTGGCGCTGCCTCTTTAATTCTAGGCTTTCAAGAGGCTCGGCTCCACCTGTCCTCCAGCTGCGGGGCCCGCAGGTCACGTTCACCTGCGCGCGGTGTGGGAGCGGCCTGGACTGGAGGAAGCCCCAGCACCGTCACGCAGACGACAGGAACCTGAACGGCCCTCCTGGCCACAGGTCTGCCGGCCGCAGACCTCCTCGCTGCGGAGTGGCCCCAGGCCCCACCGGTCCCAAGACCCTCCCCCAGGGGGCACACAGGGAGCACCAGAGCCAGAGGAACAGGACTAACAGGACGCTCTTCTCCATCCTGTTGTTTAGCGTCAGTTCATGTTCTCAGCAGCAGCATCACCACAGCCAAAGGCGGAGGCAGCCCACGGGACAGGAACCAGAGGCGGGGAGTGAAACCAGGTGAGCCCCTCCCCACCCACGTGCCTGGACGGACGGACGGACGGACAAACCACACGTGGTCCAGCCTCACAGGGTACATTCAGCCCTAAGGAGATGGCGCTCCCACACGCACTGCACCTGAGGACACGGCGCTGAAGGGCTGAGCCAGGCCAAAGGCACGAGTCCTGTGGCTCCCACTTCCCTGCGGTGCTCGCATAGCCAGTCCACAGGAGGCGGGCGGAGGCACGGTGCTGCCGGGGCTGGGGCAGGGGGTGGGACAGAGACTCAATTTGGGAAGAGGAAAACTGGAGACGATGGTGGTGATGATGGCGATGGTGGCTATGGTGGTGATAGTGGCGATGGTGGAGATGATGGTGATGGTGGCGATGGTGGCGATGGTGGTGATAGTGGCGATGGTGGTGATGGTGGAGATGATGGTGATGGTGGCGATGGTGGTGATGGTGGCGATGGTGGCTATGGTGGTGATAGTGGTGATGATGGCGATGACGGCGATGGTGGTGATGGTGGCTATGGTGGTGATGGTGGTGATGGTGGCGATGGTGGAGATGGTGGTGATGGTGGAGATGATGGTGGCGATGGTGGTGATGGTGGCTATGGCGGTGATAGTGGCGATGGTGGAGATGATGGTGATGGTGGCGATGGTGGTGATGGTGGCGATGGTGGCGATGGTGGTGATAGTGGCGATGGTGGTGATAGTGGCGATGGTGGAGATGATGGTGATAGTGGCAATGGTGGCAATGGTGGTGATGGTGGCGATGGTGGTGATAGTGGCGATGGTGGAGATGATGGTGATGGTGGCGATGGTGGTGATGGTGGCTATGGCGGTGATAGTGGTGATGATGGCGATGACGGCGATGGTGGCGATGGTGGCGCAGCAGCATGAGGGTACATCATGGGACTGACTGTGCTGGCAAAGGGTTAGGCCCAGAGCCTGGCTTGCGGAGGCTGCACAAACTCGGGGGCCCATGGGGAAATGGCCCAGAACTGACTTCACGCCGGGCTGTGGGGCAAAACCCACGAGTGGCAGACCCTCGTGGTGATTCCTGGCGCTCACAGCTCCCACTCACGTGTGCTCAGGTCTTCAGGTGACCTCCGACGCGAAGCTCACAGGCTAAGTGACAGCGACGGACATCGTGATAATGTAATCATCCCAAATGAGCTCGTCCCCGGGGCAGACAGAGCGGTTTCCAGCCCAGGGAGACTTTCAAACGAGCTCGGTGTCCGTCAGCGATAAAACACGCTCAGCTCGAGCAGCAGACACGGCAGATCACATGTGCTGTCGGCCTCAGACACTGTCCGAGCGGCGCCTCCGCAGAGCGGGCAGCGGGCGGGCGGGCAGCGGGCGAGCGGGCAGCGGGCGGGCGGGCAGCGGGCGGGCGGGCAGCGGGCGGGCGGGCAGCGGGCGGGTGGGCAGCGGGCGGGCGGGCAGCGGCTGGCCAGAGGTTACCCCATGGCACAGGCTCTCCTGGCTGGTGGGAGCGTTTAGGAACCAGGGCAGTGGAGGGTGACCATTGGGGACACACCAAGCGCCCAGGACTGCACACTGAACAGGTGCGTTGTATGTCATGTGGACCCCGCCTGCTGGCCGTGGGGTTGTGCAGAGGGAAGCAGCACGGCCAGGAACACGGGTGTTTTTCTCACGTGGACAGGTGCCGCCAGTTTCGGTTCCATTGAGATACGAATGCCATTCTGTCCAGGTGAGGGAGGTTCTGGAATCTACCCGCTGAGAGTCCTTTGTTCCACGCTGGCTTCCCTGCTGCCTTGCAAGCTCCCCAGGGCGAGCGGAGGCTTTTCCTGCCTTATTCCCCGTTCCTGTCCCTGAGCTGCTCCTGACACAGAGCAAATGCCAGGCAAACCTGTGCCCCTGGGCCTGGCGGAATGTGGGGGCCACTCTGGCCGTCTCCCCTCCACCTGGAACGGGCACACAGGTGCCTGGGACCTCCTGGAGGATTCTAGGGGAGGCCTGGGCTGGCACTGGGTCCTGCATTTGCAGCCGGGGCCAGGGACCGGGCGCAGCGTCTGTCACCCAGGCCGAGAGGAGCGAGTCCAGGCGGCCGGGCGCCAAGCCCGCCACCCGAGTGGGCCGGGGCTCAGATCCCGGGTCGTCTGTCCCCCCCGGATCTCACAGCGTTGGGAGCCAGAGCATCAGCTGGTCCCCTGGGGAGGAGGATGAAGGCGACCGGCAAGATTTTCCCATGATTCCCAGGGAAGCTGTCATTTCAAAGCAAACAGTCCACTCGATGCGCAGCCTCCAGTGCCGGCCGGCTCTCCTGTGCGGTGGGGAGGCGGGGGGAAGGGGGGGAGGCGGGGAGGGGGGAGAGGGGCGCCTGGGCCCCCAAAGAAGCAGGCGGCTCCTTCTGCCTTTGTGTTTCCGAGCGTGTAAACTCGGTTCGAATCACAGCTAATGAACGGCCACCTTGTTCTTCCAAAACAAAAACACGCCGCGCTTCCCGGAACCGCAGCCGAGCATGAAAAGGCTGTCAGCCGCGCTGCCACGTCCCGCTCCTCCTCCGCGGAAGGCCCTGTCACTCCGGAGCGGCTCCCGGAACATAACGAGCGGGTGTCTGGGAGATCCAGCCCCCCCTTCCCGCCCCCCAGGAGCGTGCCGATGGCAGGGTTAGGGGTGAGCGCCATGTCACTTTGAAAACAAAGGCAGGAGGCCCCCAAAGCCTGGGGCGGCTGCTTAGGAGGCAGCGGGGGTCACGGGGGGCGGCAGTGGGTAGGGGCAGGAGAGAGGGTGACAGTGATGAACACGGGGGTCTGTGCCAGCTTCAAATCGCAGCGGTCGGACTGTCACTCAGCAGCTATTTCGGGAGCACAGCAGGCGGCATCGGCAATGCCACCCGTGGGGGTGCGGAGGGAGCGTGGCCCCGGCCGCGGATAGACGGGGAGCCGCAGCCGGCAGGCTCCAGCCCTCGCTCCACAGCCCCGCCCCGCCCACCCCCGGTGGATCTCAGTCCCGTTGCCCTGGAATCTCAGGTTCCTTGACCCTAAATGACAGCGATGACAGCCCGGCAGGGCGGCAGCTAATAAGGCGGTAAACGCAGAGCCCCCGTGTGCCCCTTCGTGCATGCTCTCCATGCCCACCATGATCGTCGGTTGCGGGCCGAGGGGAACCCAGGCGTGGCTCTTGGTTCTGCCACCCATTAACAGAGCGACCTCTCCAGGCCTCACTTTCCTCATCTGTGAAATGGGGATAGCAATGGTACCAGCGCTTGTGCCGTTGTAAGGATATCATTTGAGAATCCATGTTTAAACTAGTGCTACACCATGGAGGGGCTCAGGGAATGTGAGCTGCCATTATTATTATTATTATTATTATTGCTGTTGATGATGATCATAGTGACATAGTGACATTTCTCATTGAATGATGGTGATGATATTGATATAATATGAATAGTGATAATGATGATAGTGGTGATGATGATGATTATCCTCATAATAGAAATTTGAAAAGAGGGGTGAGGGCCCTAGCCGGTATGGCTCAGTGGATAGAGCATTGGCCTGTGGACTGAAGGGTCCCAGGTTCCATTCTGGTCAAGGGCATATGCCCAGGTTGCAAGCTCAATCCCCAGTGTAAGGCATGCAGGAGGCAGCCGATCCATGATTCTCTCTCACCATTGGTGTTTCTCTCTCCCTTTCTTCCTCTCTGAAATCAATAGTGTGTGTGTGTGTGTGTGTGTGTGTGTGTGTGTAAAAACAGTTAAAAAAAAAGAAAAGAAAGAGAAAACGGGTGAGGGAAATCACCTAGAATACACACACAAACACACATACACACACCCATATATAACTATCACCAGTTTTCATTCTTCAGAGTTCCCGCCAGGCCCTGTTCATGGACAAAAATACTTTTTGCAAAACTGTAACCAAACCAGAGGCAGAATTTTGTGTTCTCCCCCCCCACACCCCCCCCACACCCCCCGCCCCCCCCACACACACACTGATGGCTATTCTGTCAGGAGCGTTTCCCGTCATAATCCCCCTGCAGCACTGAGGCCTCCCGGAGAAATGGAGGATGGCGCCCGGCGGTGACCACCGTCTTCTAAAAGCAGTTCTCTCCCGAATGCTCTTTATCACGGCCACGCTGCCTGTGTCTTCACGCCGAGAACAAAGAGACAGAGTTCAGCCTCCCTCGAAGCAGGAGTGGGAGAAGCTCACTCCATCCACCTGGACCACTGCCCAACGCGACGGTCTCTGGCCCAACTCCAAAGATGTGCCCGAGGACCTGGGTGCGACCTCACTGGGAAGCCGGTCTCTGCGGACGGAGTGACCAAAGGACCTGGAGGTGAGATCATCCTGGCTAAACGCGTGCGCCCACCCCCAAGGGAAGTGTCCTCCGAGGAAGACAGGAGAACGCAGACGCAGAGAAGGCCCTGTGCGCCGGGGGAAGGTTCCAGGGCTCCGGCATCTTGGTTTCGGCCTCCTGTCTCCAGAGCCAATATTCGTCTGCTGCTTCGAGCCGTCGTTGGGTGGTTGTCATGGCAGCCACAGGAGACGAACGCACCTACCAAGTCCATAGCCAGGCGGCTCTCCCGCTGCCCGAGTCTCCCCAGGGTGAGCGTCTGCTGCCGACGGGTAGTGAGCCCGGACACGCCCTCGGGAACCTGACCTCAGGCTCCCGGCACAAAGGCCCGCGCGGCTAAGTCCAAGTCCACACCCGGCTGAACCTCCCTCCCTCCCTCCCTCTCTCTCCTAATCTCTCTCTCTTCCTCCCCCTCTCTCTCCTTCTCTCTCTCTCCCTCCCTCTCTCTCTCCCTCTCTCTCTTTCTCTCCATCCTTCTCTCTCTCCATCCTTCTCTCTCTCTCCCTCTCTCTCTCCTTCTCTCTCTCTCCCCCTCCTTCTCCCTCTCTCCCTCTCTCTCTCTCTCCTCCTCCTTCTCTCTCTCTCTCTCTCCTTCTCTCTCTCTCTCCCCCTCCTTCTCCCTCTCTCCCTCTCCATCCTTCTCTCTCTCCCTCTCTCTCTCCCTCTCTCTCTCCCTCTCTCTCCCCCTCCTTCTCCCTCTCTCCCTCTCTCTCTCTCTCCTCCTCCTTCTCCCTCTCTCCCTCTCTCTCTGGTCCAGGGGCAGTGGTGTGATGAAGTCGCTAGCTGACATCACCAAGCATGAAAGCGTTTGGAATGAAGCATGAAAGGGATGCCCTCCTGGTCTGGAAGGGTCCGGTCACGCGGCTCCATGAGGTGCCCTGTCATCTCGGCGGAACCAGATGCTGCCAGGATCCCCGGAGGCCGAGGGAGCGCAGGGGCCTTGTCTGACTCAGCACCCCTCGGGGACTGGCCACCGCCCGGGCGGCCGCAGGGTCCACAGCTGACTGGCCTCTTCCATCTCATGTGCCCAACGCGAGCACAAGCCACCCCTTCTCCCAGGCTCTTGTATCCACCGCTGGGAGAGGAGTCAGCGCTTCTTTGCTCACTCATTCAGCAGACGTTTAATGAGCACCTACTTTATGCCAAGAGCTATGAGGACTGGGGATAAGACATGAAGGAGAGCTGGTTCCTGCCCCCACGGACCCCCCCTCCCCACACACACACACACAGACAGCTTCATGTGCGTGCTAACAGTGGTGACAGCCTCCCGGGCTCCCAGGACTCTTGGCTAAAGGTCAAACTCCACAGCTGGCCTCCAGCAAGGCCCTGCGTGATCCCGCCCAGAGGACACAGCCCTGCCTCTCCACACTCCCTCTCACCACATCCAGCCACGCCAGCCCCCTCAGTGCCAGGATCACTGCACTCTCTCACCCAGCCTCTTCGCACATGCTCTGCCAGGAGCCCCAAGTGCCCTGTCCCTCTCCTCCACTCCACCTCCCATTCCTCTCCTGCTGAGTTCAAATCTCAGCTTATTTCATTTTTTTTCAAGAAATTGTCCCTGACCCCCATGAAATCGATTAGACTGTAGGGTTCCACAAGGCAGGGATCATGTCTGATTTTGTTCACCAATATCTAGTCCAGTGCCTGGCACAAAAGTGGAAATTCAGCCAATATTAAGGTGTTTGTTGACTAAAACAACAGATGGATGGATGGATGGATGTAGGGAAAGATGAGTAGATGGAGGGATGGAGAGATGGAAGGAAGAAGGATAGATGGATAGATGTATGGATGGGTGGAAGGAAGAAGGAAGGAAGGAGTATGGATGGATACATAGGTGATGGATGGATGGATAGATGAATGGATAAATAACTGCAGGAAAGGAAAATAAGTATGGTGTAAGATATGACCTCAAGGAGTATCTTACAGGTATTTAAACCTTACATTGGTATTTAAACCTTATGCTTAAGGTTTAAATACCAATGACAAGACAAAGTACCATAGATGACACCTGGCTGTTTATTCATGATGGTCCATGGGCTCTACATGCCATCTCCATGACCCCATCAAGAGAGTGGCCTCAGGGTCAACATGACGAGTGCCACTCTAGGGGTGACCTTGTTATCCTCACCACAACTCATGGGCCAGGGGCCAGCACCCAAGCCCAAAGCGGTCACATGCTGAAAGTCCGAACCCAGGGTCCTCGGTGACCTGATTGGGCCAGGGGATCATTGCAAAGGCAGTTTAAAATGAGGTCCTAAAGAGTAAGATGCAGGGAGAAGGCTGTCTACAAGCCCAAGGCAGCACCAGCGACAGGCCCTGCCTCATGGCCTCAGAATGAGCCCCGGGCCGGCACCTCGACCTCCGATTCTGGACACACAGGTTGCGGTCATTCCTCACGGCGGTCCTAGCCACAGGGCAGGCAGAACCCAGGGCTGAGAGGAGCTGGGGAGTCAAGATGGGATTCAGGTGGGCAGAGGGGACGGGGGGCAGAGGGGACAGGGGACAGAGGGGACGGGGGGCAGAGGGGATGGGTGGCAGAGGGGACGGGGGGGCAGAGGGGACGGGGGGGCAGAGGGGGACAGGGGGCAGAGGGGACGGGGGGCAGAGGGGACGGGGGCAGAGGGGGATGGGGGGCAGAGGGGGATGGGGGGCAGAGGGGGACGGGGAACAGCAGGGATGGGGTCAGAGGGGACGGTGACAGCGGGGATGGGGTCAGAGGGTACGGTGGGCAGAGGGGGACGGGGGGCAGAGGGGACGGGGGCAGAGGGGACGGGGGCAGAGGGGGACGGGGGGCAGAGGGGACGGGGAACAGCAGGGACGGGGGGCAGAGGGGACGGGGGGCAGAGGGGACGGGGACAGCGGGGATGGGGTCAGAGGGGATGGTGGGCAGGGGGGACGGGGGACACAGGGGACGGGGGGGGGGCAGGAAGCCAGAGCATTCGCGTTGGAAAGGGAGCAGGGGCAGGCGGAGGGGCATCTCGTCTCATCTCAGGGAGGACAAGGTCTTGCCCCCACGGCAGTCAGTGCTGTGCCCACACCTGGGCCAGGCCGGCGCCCACGTCTTCAGCCTGGGACAGCCGGCTGCAGGCTCGGGTGTGGTACATCTCATCACCGTATCAGCAGCGCTTCCCCGCATTTAGACGAACGGCGAGTAATGATCACCGGCCGGTGGGATGGTGTCCCTGGGAGGAATTACAGCGGGGCCTCTCCGCTCCTCTCCTCGCCCCCCGCCATCATTCCTGAGCGAGCGCCCAATTACCGGCGGCTCCGCGGCGTGCGGCAGGGGGAGCGGGCCTAATGGAGTTCTAATTTCCCCCGGCGAGTCAATATTTGCCACAAGGAGGAAAAATGTCACCGCACGCCGCTGCCCCAGACGGATTTGGTAGCACAGGGGGCGGGAGAGTCTCCTCTTTTAGGTAAACAGAGGCGGAGAGTGGAGACGGGGTGTGTGTGAGGGGGGCCTCACTCTTCACCAACGAGGCTGCTGGTGGTGTCTGCTGCTACTCCCACGATGGTGGTTATTAGACATCTCGCTGCGAATGCAGAGACTGTCAGAGACCGCCCCCGGCTTAAAGGGCCGGAAACAGAGCCATTTGCTCTAGAGGAGGGGCGACGCTCTCCAGCCCAAAACAACTTGGGGGTGGGGGGGAAGGGGAGGCAGCATTAGGCACCCCTGCTGAAGGCCTTGGCTGTCACCCCCCAGCCCCAACTAGGGCTGCGTGTGGAAACCGAACCCCACTTTGTCACGGACGCGTTGCACCTCGCTGGGCCGCGTGCACACATCAGGTTCTAGGCCCCAGTCCCTCCTAAGAAGCCGGTCCCCAAACAAGGATGCTCGTTCTGTGGAAAGACGGTTCCATTTCCCACTCAGACCGGGATGGAAAATGTGCCTCGCCAACGCGCATTGTACACGGAACTCAACGCCGTCCTCCCGACACAAGAGACGGCACTGGATACGGCGTGTAGAACAGCCCTGCAGGATAGCGGAGGGAGACAAAGGAATCTGCATGTTCTGTTCTCGCTGTTCCAGAAGCGGGGGCCGGGGATGGGGGGCCGGGGGCGCGGGTACCAGCTACAGGTACCCGCCCAACAAGTCCCTTCCCTGTCGGCGTTCAATGGGATGACGACCCTGTTTCCAATTAGCCGGAACATGACAAAACCTCAGCTCTCAGCCGCCAGAGCTGCCGGGAGGGGGTCCGCCTGAGTGACAAGGCTCTTTGTTCCAAAGTTTGGGGGCCACGGCGTGGCCGCAATTACCCGTTCCCACTCTCCCACGCCGAGGGAAGCGGTTCCTCGCGGCTTAAAAATAAACAAGGTAGATGATCGCCCTCTCATTAGATCTGCTCCTGTCTTACAGGTGACTTTTCCCCCCATTAAAATCGTTGATTGAAGGCCGTCCGCTGTTTACAGTTAAAAATGCCGTTCCTGCTCTCCGAGGCGCTGCCGCCTGCAAATCACAGCGGCGTCTGGTTAGCGACAGGAAGAGGCCCAGCCTGCAGCTTCGGGGAGACAGGCCAGCAGGCGCCTGGGCGGCACCTCCGGTCCCCGAGGCCCCGCCGCCTTTGTTCTGCTAAGAAAAATTAACCTCAATCTCCGCTCCCGGATTGATTACCATAGTCATTTAAATACTGGAATCTCCTTCTCAGCGTTGGGATAAGGAGGGGGCCGGGTGGGGGCGCAGAGCGAGGCGGGCGGGAGAAAGCAGGGCTGGGGGTGTGAAAGGAGGGAAGGAGAAAACAGAATAAATTACGGGACAAAGGGAAGCGGCCTTTCTGCTCAGAGCCCATCTCGATCTTCCACTTGATTGGGAAAGTTGATGAAGTTTAAATGAAGCAGAATTAGGACCTCAGGCCGCCGAGCAGTGGCGGGCGCGGGGAATGTGCCTTTCAGCGGCGGGGCTCGGCAGAAAGCGGGGCGCGGCCTAAACGCCGAAATCTTCAATCGAGTGTGTGTGTGTGTGTGTGTGTGTGTCCCCGCCACACAGACGAGGCGGGTAATGAGCTGGGCCGGATCGGGCCTGTTGGTTAAAGAAATTAATCCCGCGGCCGCTGCCGCAGCTTTGAAGCCCGTTGTGTGGCCGGCCCAGGCCATCTAAATGCTAACGAACTGAGACTGTGCTTTTCAGGGCCGGGCTAATCTGATAACAATTTGCTCTCGCTGATGAGGGAGGTGGGGCGGCGTGGGGGCGCGGGGGCAGGGGACCCCTTCCCTTTGAACGGCTGAGGCCACCCTGGTCCGCCTGGGTGGCAGCCTGGCCCCGGCCCTCCGGCCCCGCCCACGGTGCACACGCTCTGAAGAGCCCGAACCGGGCCGTGGGAACGGTGTCCACACTCCCCTCTTTATGTCTTGTCTCTTCCTAAGACGTGTGCGCAGACACCCCAGCTCAATGCCTTCCCCAATCAGGCTCCCCCAGTTCCCTCGGATACCCAAGCTCTGGGCGCCCAGTGTCCCCCTGGTCCTGCGATTCTGCATCTGAGAGGCCCTCTCCCCCCGCAGGGCCGAGTCCTGCCTGGCCTCCCAGCCGTTCCCCTGGCCTTTCCGGACACTCGGGCCACGGCCACGGCCATGGCCGTCCCTCACGTTCCACGGCCACGGCATGGCTGACCCCCAGCCTGGCCCTATTGTTTCAGCCTTGTGCGGACCACGTCTGCACGTGTGGGGGGTGTGGTGAGTGTGCATGTGTGGTGCTTGTGGTACATGTGTGTGCATGGCACATGTGTGGTGCATGTGTGCCTGGTGCATGTGCACAGGCGTGCGTGGTTCGTGTGCATGTGTGGTGCGTGTGTGGCGTGTGTCCACGTGTGGTGCGTATGTGCCCAGGTAGGCTGTGGGCTCTGTGAGAACAGCAGGTGCGCTCTGAGGAGGTGGGTGCTTCAGAGGACGGAGACCTGACTCCTCTCCCGTCAGGACAGGGAGCTTCTGGGGCGACAGACAGCGTGGCCGACCCGTCAGGCCCTGCCCTCCGCCATCTCCCCGCTGTGTGACTTGAGCGTGTTGCTGAGCCTCTCTGAGCTCAGAGCACGAGCCCTGCAGAGCAGACAGCATGTCTGAGAGAGTGGCACTCGGCAGGGACTCAGCAAACAGGGCCCTGGCGTCAGAGTTCTGACCTGCCCGGCAGCTGTGGCCTCCCTCGGAATGACTGTGGGCGACCTGTGTAACCTCTCCAAGCCTCAGCTTCTCCGTCTGTAAAATGGGAACGACGCTAGTCCCATCTCTCCGGGGGTGATGCTACAAAGGGCCAGGCACACAGGGGCTCCACGAAGGGCAGCTGCCCGCTGGTGCAGGGTGTCAGCTGGCCACAGGGTCCTCAGCCAGAGCTGCCGGGAAGCCCAGCGTCCCGCCCCCCCACCCCCACCCCTGCGACACGGGGGGAGGGGAATCAGCCCCCTAGCACCTGCCAGGCGGCCTGGGAGGATCCGCCTGGAGAAAGCAAGCCGCTGCCGAGAGAGACGGGCCCTCAGACGCCAGACAGAGCTCCCCCCCAGAAGGGTGTGACCAGGCCGTCGCCAAGGCCGCTTCTCCTAGGTGGGACGCACAGAACTAGGCACTGAGGGTACGGGGAAGCCAGCCTGGACGGGGGCTTTGCCCGCAAAAGGACTAACGGACTCGTAGACACTGGATAAGAACAGACAGCAGAGCAGTAAGGTGAGGGGACCGCCGTCTGCCGGACCATGCTCACCTTGTGACCGGCCAGAGCGGCGCCCGCCAGTCCCTTCCCCTCCCCAGCCTGCCTCCCCTCTAAAGGAATCCACTCGCTGTCTGCCAGCCCCTCCGCGGAGGTTAGATGACTCTATTTCCCACGTGCCTGCACTTCCTGTTTGTGACACAGCCCCCACGGAACACAAAAGCATCAATAAATTATGGAAAAACCGGGGCGCCGTGATCATTTGCACTTTCGGAGGGGGGCTCCATTCAATCAGTCCCCCCGTACGTGGCTGCCTCTCCTGCGACAGAAGATTCCAGGCTGTCAGGGAGCAGCCCGAGCCGTCTCTCCGGAGCCGGATTGACAGGCATCGCCGGGCTGCGGGCGCCTGCTGCTGACAGGCTCTGCGTGTGCGGAGCCGCGGGACTCCGGGGAGGGGGAGGCAAGCCGGTTCTTCTGTTTCATTTCCTTCCTCCCGGAACGCCGCCTCTGCAGGGAGCTGGCTACAGACGTCGCTGCAGACGCCAGAGCAGACGCTCTTTCTAGCGGGAAACCTGTCCGTGTTCGGGACCGCGCGAAACGCCCGCGTGGCTAAGTCCGTTCTGCTGATGGCCGGGCTGGCGCGGCGTGAAACCAGGAGGAGCCCTGCCGAGCGGGTGGAGATGCGATGCAGGTGTAGGCATGTGAGCTGCTCACTTTTCACCTGGTTACTGGTCATCGTGCAGGCCTGTTCTTTCTTTTTTAATCCTCACCTGAGAATATTTCCCCACTGATTTTTAGAGAGAGTAGAAAATGGATGGAAAGAGAGAGAAATATTGATGTGAGAGAGACACATTGATCGGCTGCCTCCTGCATGCGCCCTGATCAGGGCCCGGGCCAGGGAAGGGGCTGCAACTGAGGTCCATGCCCTTGACCGGAATCGAACCCGTAGGCCCATGCTCTAGCCACTGGGCAAAACCGGCCAGAGAGGGCCTGCAGGCTCTTGACAGACTGACCTGCATTGTCCTGGTGAAGTCCGAGCCTGTGAAACAGCCCCGCCGGTTTGCTCAGGTGGCGAGCGTGTGCGATGAGAAGCAAGCTGGGTGCTGTTCACTGGAGGACACAGCCCGGGCACCGGCCCGGAGGGGAGTGAGTGCCGGGGCGAAGGGGCTATGTCCTTCCCTGTAGACGCGGCCCCCGGGTTCAGACTTAGAACTTAAATACGCTCACAACCTGCGTGCCACCCTGAGGAGCCTCCAGCCAGGCCCCAAAGGAAACCTGAGCAACTGACTTTTTAAAAATATATTTTATTCCCAAAACCGGTTTGGCTCAGTGGATAGAGCGTCGGCCTGCAGACTGAAGGGACCCAGGTTCGATTCCGATAAAGGGCATGTACCTTGGTTGCGGGCACATCCCCAGTGGAGGGTGTGCAAGAGGCAGCTGATGGATGGTTCTCTCTCATCAATGTTTCTACTCTTTATCCCTCTCTCCTTCCTCTCTGTAAAAAAATCAATAAAATATATTAAAATATATATAAATATTATTGATTTTTTACAGAGAGGAAATGAGAGAGAAACATTGATCAGCTGCCTCCTGCACACCCCCCACTGGGGATGTGCCCGCAACCAAGGTACATGCCCTTGACCCTTGAGTCTGCAGCCCACGTTCTATCCACTGAGCCAAACCACTTAGGGCCCAATTTATTTATTTACTTTTAAGATTTCTAAAAGGCTCCACAATCTTGAGTACCTTCAATCTTCTTCTTTTCTTGAAAGTCAAAACCCCAAAGTTTGTAATTTAGATTTCTATGTGGGAAGCTGTTTGCAGTGGGAATCCTGCTGAGCCCGGAGCCGGACAGGGCTTCTCCCGCAGGCGCCGTGCTGCCAGCGCCGGGCAGAGCCCGTGGTGCCATCTACAAGGGGGGCCGCACACGGCGGCAGCCCGGCTCCTGCCTCTCAGGCTCCCGGCACACGTGGGCCGGCTTGGGTGGAAAGCCCGAGGCGGCGGTGAGCGCTGAAGTGTGGACAGATCAGAGCGGCGGCAGCCAGTACCCACAGCCCAGCAGGAACTGGGGAGAAAGGAGAAGGGAAGGCCCTCGGGCCCCGCGCCCTGGCCGGGGAGGAGCCGGGGGGCAGTGCGAGGGCACAGAGCCCCCTTCACAGGGAGCAGCCACCCCCGCCAGGGCATTCCTGCGCTCATCTCATCTCTGGCCCGGAAGACAAGCCCCTGGCTGTCAGTCAGACATCTGCAATCCCCAACCTCAACGCAGGTGCGCAGAGCGAGATGGAATCGGTCCTGGGAGCTGGGCGGCTAGCGCCACCCAGAGGCCAAATGCTGTCCTCCAAGTGGAGAAGCACAAGGAGAAAAGAAAGGAAATTTGATTTCCGTAGTAGGCAGGGTGGGCAGAAGAAGGTTTACAGGCGTGAGTCCATGAAAAGGTTTATCCTTGTGTGATTTATTTTTGTATTATTTTCCATAGGAGAAGCTATAAACCCAGGTTTGCCCATCCCTATATTATATTATGTGTGTATTCTGTATATATACACATGTATGTGTAGATGTGTACACAATGTATGTATATGTCTAATTGTGTGTGTGTGTGTGTGTGTGTGTGTGTGTGTGTGTGTGTGTGTACTAGAGGCCTGGTGCACGAATTCGTGCACAGGTGCGGTCCCTTAGCCCGGCCGGTGATTGGGGCCAATTTGGGCCATTTTGCCCAGTCCCGACCCATCAGGGCCGATTGGGCCTGGCTGGCAGAGGGAGGGGGGAGGTGTGAGAGGGGGAGAGAGAAACAGAACCGTGAGAGGTTGGCTGTGGGAGCTCGCTGACCACCAGAGGACAGCTCCTGCGTTGAGCATCTGCCCCCTGGTGGTTAGTGCATGTCATAGTAACCGGTCAACTATGGTCGCTCAGCTGACTGGTCTTAATGGTCACTGAGGCTTTTATATATGTAGATGTGTGTGTGTGTGTGTGTGTGTGTGTGGGCATCACACATGACAGACTCACCATGGAGAACAGTAACTCCAAATGCAGTTCGTATGCAGGCAAGAACACCCCAGCGTGATGCCCAGGCAAAAGTGATGACCTAACACTAAAGTGCTGATCAGAGTTGGGGGCTTGGTTCTCCCCTCGATCCCAGAATGGTGAACCCCATCTGCCTGGCCCACCTGTCCGCTCAGAGTGGCTGTCACCCTGAAGTGAGTGAGAGTCTTGTTCTTCTTGGGCGTGTGAGGGAAGATGCCAGGGTGACAAGCCGCTTCCTGGGGGTGGGGGGTGTCCAGACACACGGCGAGGGGAGGCAGGAGGAGAGTCCATGCGTCCCCACCAACCAAGTACCTCAGCGAGTTCCAGCGCGATGCTTAGAAACCCCAGGCTCCCTGGACCCCACACACAAGACCCCCAACAAAAGCCTCTAGTCTAGGCCCCAAGCAGGCCTGGAGCTCAGGGAACTAATCTTACTGAGTCCATCGC
This sequence comes from Pipistrellus kuhlii, assembly GCF_014108245.1. Classification (NCBI taxonomy): domain Eukaryota; kingdom Metazoa; phylum Chordata; class Mammalia; order Chiroptera; family Vespertilionidae; genus Pipistrellus; species Pipistrellus kuhlii. The sequence continues at coordinate 694,970 of NW_023425571.1, forward strand.
CTCCCCAGCTGGCATTTCTAGAGGCACACTGCCCCCCAGCGGCGCGAGGTGGCTCTGCCGCGGACCGCTTCCCAAAGCCAAGCTGCACTGGCCTCTGCCTGGGGCCCGGGCCCGCGTGCGGAGCGGGTGGACCACCAGCCCGGAAAGGAGATGAAAGGAGGGGAGTGCGGTGCAGGGGGCGGCGATCCAGTCAGAAACCTCGGGTCCGCACCCCCGGCAGTCGGCCGCCCAGGGCCTGGATTCGCGCTGTTTCTTAGGGTCGCGCCTCTGATCAGTCGGATGGAGAGGAAGTGACTGAGAAGCGGGGCTCCCGGAGGCACAGCGCCCATTGCGGGGCGGCAGCCGGGGCGCAGGGGCGGGGGGTGGATGAGGACATTGGGGGTGTGACATGTGTCCCCCCCCGCAGGCTCCCGGGTGAATGGCAGCGGCCCCGGGGGTCCCCCTGCCCAGTCTCCCCAATCGCCCCCTTTCATGGGTGCCCTATCACCCCACTCTGAGCACCAGAGCGGAGGCTCGGGATGCCGCCTGTGGCCGCAGGGGGTCCAGGTCTGTCTGGACCGGAGCGGAGCCCCCAGCCCCGCGCGGGGGGCCGGGCGGCGGGGCCGGGCTGGACGCGGGCCCCCCGGACGGACGGCGCCGCCCGGCGAGGGCCGAGCTCCAAGGGCCTCACCTTGACGATGAGCGGGTTCTGAAACATGGAATCGCGCACCACGCCCAGCCGCTCGTTCTCCATGCCCGGCCGGATGTCCGCTATGGTCAGCGGCCGGCGCGGCGGCGGGCAGATCTGGCTCACGGAGCGGCGCACCGGCTCCTTGGTCCATCGCAGGGGGTCCGGGCGGGAGCTCTTGGCCTCCGGCATCCTGGGCGGCGGGAGCGCTTCCGGCTGGGCCCGCGCGGAGCCCCGGGAGCCCCGCTGGGACCCGCCACCGGGGCCGGGGGGGGGGGGCGGTGCGGGCTCCGGGCTCCCTCCGGAGCGGGGTGCGCCGCCCTCGGCGGCCTCCCGGGCAGGGAGACCTGGCGGCCCCTCTGGGTCCCTCTGGGTCCCACGGCATCTTCTGGGGGCCGGACTGCGGGTCCGGGTCCGGGTCCGGGAAGGAGAGAAAGTCAAGACCACCCCTTAGGGAGGAATGGGATGGCCGGTCTCCATGACGACGGGACGCCAACGGTTCTAAGCGGACCTTGTTTGTTTCAGGAAACTATTGCCATCAAAGCGGACGTTTTCAGATTTTTTCTTAAATAGGCGTGAGAAAACCCCAAGAATAATCCCTGGTGTTAAAAAGTGACAGGCTCCAGAGGGCCACTTAGCTTTCCAAGTCAAAAACACCTTCTCACCCCTTGTGCGCGTGGGCACACACACACAGACACACAGACACACCACACACACACCACACACACACACACACACCACACACCACACAGACACACACCACACACACACACACACACACACCACACACACCACACACACCACACACACACACACCACACACACCACACACATACACACACACCACACACACCACACACACACACACCACACACACACACACCACACACATACACACACACCACACACACCACATACACCACACACCCCACACTATACACACACACACACACACACACCACACAGACACACACCACACACACTCTCGCGGATAGAACACTGAATGTTTCACTAAATGTTTCGCGGTGAGCTAGGAATCCTCACTCCAAGCCTGATGCTCCCGCTAATCCACCGGCTGACCTCAAACTAGTCGCCCTCTTGGCTCCTCAGCATTTATCTTCCGTGAAGTAGGGAGGGAGGAAAGTCTGGAGTTGACTGTGATCCATGGTGCCCAACTTTGCAACGGAAGGAAGGGAAACTGAGAGAAGACGCACTGAGCCAGAATACCTGGTAACGGGATCCGGGCATCTGCATTTTAAAATACCTCCTCCCTCCTTCAGACTCCCCTGAAAAAGCTCAAAGCTGAGAAACATTGGAGGAGTGCAATGACAACCCATGTAGATTCCCCTGGACTCACAGCCCTTAGTGTTTGCCACGTTTACTTTCCCACTGTCACACACACACACACACACACACACACACACACTGCTGAATTGTTTTGAAAATACCTGCAGATAGTATTATATTTGACCCAAAACACTTCAGCATGTATCTGCCAAGAACAAAGAGATTCTCACACGTAACTATAATGTCATTATTATGACTTTTATGCAATGCTATTTATTATGGTGCCTCACATGCAGTCCGTATGCAAAGTGAGATCTGCACTTTTCTACTAGCTGCCCAGGTGACTGGTGCAGTGTTTTTGGGGCCACTAACCTGGAGGACCTCTCGTCTGTCTTCTAGTTCCAACCTTTAGTGGGTTTATTCCCCCACCATTATCATCGGTAACTCCTCAACTATCCACAAGGCTCAGCGTGAGGAGTTCACCATGGAGCAAGCTTCACAACCACGGACCTACACCTCACGGCTTCCATGCCAACCATGGACTACTGTAAGGTACCCTGAGAGTAATTACTAGACCAAACTAATGAGCCGTTTAATCAACAATCGGCGACTGAGAGGGAGTAATGTCTCCAAATCTCCCAGCCCCGAAATGGTGGCAACATCAGGCTTCTAGAGGCAGGTATCACAAAGGTATTGATTACATCTTTAGGTTTGGAATGAGGAACCTGGTTTGCAAAAAGCAGTTACAGAAGCTAAATTGAACAAGTTAGTTATCTACAAAGATTAATTCTAGTTTCGGGTCTTGGGACCACTGAGTCAGCAGAAACACATTCTCTGGAGCCACTGAGGCAGCTCAGAGTACCTGTGCTGTCCTGGTCTCCAGGTGCAGAAGGACGTGTTTCCAATGACCAGTAAGATCACAGTCAACAGGATATTCAAACCACAGACAATGGAGTATTCCATCGAATGGGATAACCTACATAAGTTCAAAAATCAAAGGAACTTTTCTATTATTTTAGCAAATAAATACAGAAGCCAAAACAGCAGGGTTCAAGTTAAACTGCAGTTTCTACCGAAACTGGTTTGGCTCAGTGGATAGAGCATCTGCCTGCGGACTGAAAGGTCCCAGGTTCGATTCCGGTCAAGGGCATGTACCTTGATTGCGGGCACATCCCCAGTAGGGGGTGTGCAAGAGGCAGCTGATCGATGATTCTCTCTCATAGATGTTTCTAACTCTCTCTCCCTCTCTCTTCCTCTCTGTAAAAAAAAATCAATAAAATATATTAAAAATAAATAAACTCTAGTTTCTACCTGAGATGATCGCTACCATGCTTCGGGACACCAACAGTATTTCCGGAGCAGGCCAGACAGCTCCCACTGCTCTCCGGGGCGGGCAGCAGCCTGGGGCGGCCACCTGTGGGTGGGTGTGATGTGTGCTGGGTTTCTCCGACCGCTTCACCTCCGGACTTCCACAGACACGTGGTCCCATCAAAGCCACTCGGCAGCTCACACAGGTGGTGTCGGGAGAGGCAGGAGAATGGAGTTGTGGAGGAGCCACGTAAGTCCTCTTGGACAAGTCACATGAAAGCCCTCGATTCTCACCCACAAGGGGAGGCCAGTGACACCTGAACAGGGTTAAACGAGAAGACAGGTGTCAGCGTGGCTATGTTCCCTATGCAGCAAGGCTAACAACTTGAGCGGTGCACGTGTCCTGGCCTTAACTCGATGGTCTGGTTAAAGCGTCACACTTAATGCCAGCTACGTTTCTTCAGGACTCGGTTGAAATGGGAGGACTGGAATAGGTTTGGAAGGCTCTTTCTGCCTCCTGGAAGCACTCTACCTACGTCAGACCCTGCAGCAGCCGGCCCCTGCCCTCGGCTGAGGTCATCTCCTACCACTCTCCCACTCACTGCGGCCCAGCTGCCCGCCTTCCTGCCTCCTCCCGCAACCAGGCTCAGGGTCTCAGTATTTGCCTCCAGCCTGGAGCCCTCTCCCCTCCAGGTCTGCGCCCCTTTTCACTCAGAACTCTCAAAACGTGCCTCCTCCAAGGGCCTTCCCTTCCATCTCAGCAGCAGGCAGGGTCCCCAGGTGCTCCCCTTTCCTCACAGGGAACCGGGAGCGGTCTTGGTCGGTTTGTTTATCTGTCTTCCTCGGGTGCGGACCCTCACCACCTTCACGCTGGGACTGCGGATGGAGCTCAGCAGAAATCATTAAGTTAATGGGATGCATGAAGTCATTGGCACCATACATACCCGTTATTCTGCATTCTAGGAATTAAAATCTTTTTTTTAAAAAGGAATGCAGGCATGAATTGCCAGCCCATGGAAGAATTCCGCCCCAACTTCTTAGTTTTAGGGCCCCGCTCTCTCCTCCCCCAGCCCCGGGACAGAATGGGCAGAGACCACGCCTCTGTCCCAGACGCTCCAGCTGCCAGCAGGTCAGCGTGGCAGCGGGCTGCCTAGCGGGACCGGAAGTGACGTGGCCACTTCCGCTTCCGCCACAGCGGCACTTCCGGGTCGGGAGGAAGGCGGCGGCGCTCCGGGCCTGCAGGTAGAGAGCGGGTTTGGTTCCGGGTGTTTGAGCCGCGCGTGTGGGCCCCGAGGCGGTGGTCGTTGCTCGGGAGGCGCGGCCGGGCCCCGGGGTGCGCGGCGCCCGTTCCGCGCGGCCGCGCCGGCCCCTCGCGCGGGAGCCCGGGGCCTCGGCGCCGAAGGGGGCCGGGTGGGCCCCGGGGCGGACTCCTCCTGCCCGGCGGCGGGGGCGGGGACGGGCGGCTGGCAGACGGGGACAGAAACGCGAATCCGCTCGTCCCCGAGGCGCCGAACACGGCCCCGCGGAGCCGCGGGCGCGGGGAGGCGGCGGCGGTTGGGCCGCGCGGCGGGCGCGGGGCGGGAGCGGGAGCGGGTGGGGCGCGGGCGGCCTCCTGGGGGACTTTCGGACCCTGGACCCGAGGTAAGGCGGAGGCAGCGCGCTCCCGGGAGGACGGGCTGCCGGTGCCAAGCCCGGCGGGTGGAGAGGCTCCGGTGTGTTCCCATGGAGGGAGGGGGAGCTGGAGAGGTGGGCCGGGCCGGGCTGGAAAGTTTGGGGACTTGATCTTAAGAATAACGGAAAACCTTCCCGTGGCTGTAGCCGGAAGTGACTATATTTATTTATTTTATTTTTTTTAAAAAAATATATTTTTTATTGATTTTGTACAGAGAGGAAGGGAGAGAGATAGCGAGTTAGAAACATCGACGAGAGAGAGTCATCGATCAGCTGCCTCTTGCACACCCCCTACTGGGGATGTGCCCGCAACCAAGGTACATGCCCTTGACCGGAATCGAACCCGGGACCCTTCAGTCCCCAAGCCGACGCTCTATCCATTGAGCCAAACCGGTCTTGGCCGGAAGTGACTATATTTAAAAGGTAGCGTTGAATTCAAGCCACCAGAGGGAGAGACTTGGGTATTCACACAAAAGAAAGAAACGGATGGAAAGTAGAGTGTTCCGTGGCATCCTCTGCTCTGGGCGTTGCTAGGAAGAGGCCTGAAAGAGGGCCAGGAAGGTGCCTGTGGGATGTAGGGCAGAAGCCCTGGCACTCTGACCAGAAGCTAGGGAGGAGGAGGGTGGGAGCGACAAGGACCAGGGCTGAGAGGTGGATGGAAGTGAGGAAATGGACAGAGCAGTTTCTCTCAAGAGATGCTGCTGTGCCAAAACCGGTGTGGCTCAGTGGTAGAGCGTTGGCCTGCGGACTGAAAGGTTCCAGGTTCGATTCTTGTCAAGGCCATGTACCTTGGTTGCTGGCACATCCCCAGTGGGGGATGTGCAAGAGGCAGCTGATCCATGATTCTTGTTCATCGATGTTTCTAACTCTCTATCCCTCTTCCTCTCTGTAAAAAATCAATAAAATATATTTTTTTTTTTTTAAAAAAGAGAGATGCTGCTGTGAGGGGAGGAAAGGATGGACTTGAGGGGAGAGGATGGGTGCATCCTTTTATCTCTCCTTCCAACTCCAATCCTATAAATAAAAGGCTAACCTGTAAATAAACCAAACGGCAGAACGACCGGTCACTATGACTTGCACTGACCACCAGAGGGCAGACGCTTAATGTAGGAGCTGCCCCCGGGTGCTGTCAGACCTGGAGCCAAGAGGAGGATGGCGGCATGTTTGCGGGACCAGGAGAGGGCATGTGTGGCCGGAGCACGGAGGTGGAAGGAGAGGTAAAAGGTGACGCTGTGGGGAGCATGCGGCAGTGGGAGCAGGCAGAGGGGTGCCATGAGCCTGCTGAGCACGTAGAATAGCATGCGACCGATAGTCAAGATTCCAGCTTGTCACTTGCCATGCCATTTCATCTTCTGTGATTGTGTTTTTCTCCTGAGGCTAATGTGTAAGATGCTTTGCAAATAAGCCATTGTTTTCAAGTTTCCCTCCAGGAGTAAAATGGAAGGCGAATGGAGCGGATTGGACATCCACAGTCCGGTTTTTGACAAGAAGAAGAAGTACAGACATCGCCTTCATGCCCATGAGAGTTCCCGAGATGCCCCCCTGGTGAGCGAGCACGCTCACCAAACGAAGAGGGGGCAGAAGAGGAAGGACCGCCAGCTTCTCGCCGCTGCTCCTTTGAAAACATCGGAACTCAGTGAGGAGGCGGCAGAGGCCCCTTCTCCGGCCAGGAAGAGGAAGAAGAAGAGAGCTTTGGGGATACAGGACGGGACGGGCGTGTATGTCACAGTGGATAAAGAAAACATCGAGAACATGCCGAAGAACTTCAGAAGGGATGTTGACATCGTTTATATTGACAAGGGCGGGGAGCAAGAGGCAGTCGGAGAGCCCGAAGCAGACCAGTCGCCCGCAGTTACGAAGCGATGGGAAGAGCCGCGCGATCAAGTCAGGGGGAAAAAGAAGAAGAAGCGGCGGCGGGAAGCTGCGTCCTGCGATGCTGGGCTGGGGGGGCCAGGCCCGGCTGCCAGCGTCCTGCCCCAGCCGGAGTCCCCGCTTCCTGCGGGCCCGGGAGGCCCCATCACACAGCCGCCAGGCGCTGCTCACGAAAAGAAGCCTGGGAAAAGGAAGAGGAAGGCTTCACACCGCCGGGGCTGTGAGAGTCCTGGGACCGCGGACTCCGAGGGGCCGCAGGTGCTCCCTGGCCCAGGGACTGTGGAAGGCACAGGGGACCCCTGCAGATTAAAGAAAAAGGCCAAGAAAAGGAGGCGGAGGTCTCCCGTGGACAGTGCTCCCTCGGGGCTCCCCACCAGCTTTGAGGACCCGCAGCTTGCCTCACTGGAAGGTAACGCTTCCTCGATGGAGGCGAGTGCGACACCCCGGCCCCGAGAGGAGGAGAGCCAGGCGTGTCCGGAAGCGCCGAGGTAACTGCTGGGCCTATGGGGGTGCCCTCCTCCGTCTGGGTCTGGGTCTGGGCCTCTGGTAGCACGTCCACGGGAATGGCAGGCCTCCCCGAGGTGGACACAAAATGGGCAGGACTCGTGCCGTTCAGCCATGTGGCGTGCAGGCAGCTTCCTTTCTGCACATGTAACGGGCAGGGAGATGAGCTTTGCGCTGAGAACTCTTCCAGCCTGAAATTCTGTAACTGACTGACGGCATTGATGACCCAGATCACCGGTCTCTCTTTGCAGTAGATAGAAGAAAGGAAGAGATGACCTGTAATGTTACTGAGCAGGGAAAAACTTGAATTAGGGTCTAAGAAAAGAAATGTTAATATTAGTTACATAAGTATCATTTGAGGATAGTGTCAAATGAATAAAAGCAGGGATTTCTTTTTTTAACCACTTCAACGCTCAGTTTCTGGGACTTGGGACAGATTCCCCCAACCCCCAAAGTTTACTCAGTGGCTTTCTTACATTTGCTACGTTGTCCTGGCTTAGCAAAGTTCCACCACAGTGACATGAGAGAGGCCCGCCGCGGGTGGTGCTGGGAACAGTTGTGGCCATGCTCAAGTCATCCTCTGGGCCTCTTACCCGGCAGGAATGGTCTAGGACTATGGTTCTTTCTCTTTTTTAAAATATATTTTTATTGCTTTCAGAGAGAGAGAGAGAGGAAGGGAGGGGGACAGAGAGTTAGAAACATTGATGAGAAACATCCATCGGCTGCCTCTTGCATGCCCCCTACTGGGGATTGAACCAGTAACCATGGCCTGTGACCTGACTGGGAAGCAAACCAGTTACTTCTTGGTTCATGGGTGGACGCTCAACCACTGAGCCACACTAGCTGGACTAGGACTGTGGTTTTTAACTTATATTGGGCCATGTGCCCCTAAAACTGTTGATCCTTTTCTTAGACAAATGCACACCATTTTTTCCCAGTTTCCTGTCTGAGCATTTAGTTGATACAGTTGAACATATGAAAAGATTTGAACATCTGGCAGAGAGTTTGGGGATGAATTAGTGAGTGATTTATTCATAGAAAACCAAGCAAAGATAAATGAGGCCATTACTGACCACAGCAAAAATAACTGTAACCATGGAAACCCTGGATGATTTCACTAATAACATTATTATAAAACTTAATATTGTAAGGGTTAGAGGCATCTTGGGCGTCCATGGGGGAAGAGAGGACCTAGCCTGTTAGGAATTAAATAAAACAACAATAATTGAGAAATAGGACTATAAGAAGTAATCTCTGGTGGAAACGGCTTAGGGTGCCACGTCTGCCTTGTAGGTACTTCTGGAGGATGAATCCAAGTTAGGTACTCCGCGAGTCCAGACATCCCCCACTGAACTACCTCTTATCGAAGTGAGTCACTTCAGGAAAAGAATTAAAAAACTACCAGTCGGTGTGGCTCAGCAGTTAAGCATCAACCCAGGAATCAAGAGGTTATTGGTTTGATTCCCAGTCAGGGCACATGCTTGAGTTGCAGGCTTGATGGCCCAGTAGGGGGCGTGCAGGAGGCAGCAGATGGATGATGCTCCCCTCTCATCAGTGTTTCTGTCTCTGCCTCTCCCTTCTCTATAAAAATCAATAAAAGCATTTAAAAAACAAAAGCTAAGTGACGTCTCAGTGCAAATCGATCCAATTTCCCTCTTAGGTTAGGAGCTCCCGATGAAGAAAGCAACTTGGATTCGGCCCGAGATGGCGAGGCGCAGTATCTGTCCAAAGACTGGAGAGCCGCAGACGATGCGGACGTGGACCTGGCCTCCGCCGTGAGGCAGCTCCGGGAGTTCATCCCCGGCATCGGGGCGAGGGCCGCCGCCACGATTAAGCGCATGTACCGGGACGACTTGGGTCGGTTCCAGGAGTTCAAGGCACAGGGTGAGCTGGGGGGCACCTCGTGCTGCTGAACGCCCGAAGCACCGCCAGCCCGGCTTCTGTGAGCGGCTCGGATTCACAGATTCCCCGTGGCCATCCCCCAGCCACGGCGGCTGTATCTCCATCCAGAGTTTCTTTTTACGTTGAATTTGTCAGGGTTTCCTTGGTACATAAGAATGGGTTTCAAGTGTTCTTAATAGTACATCATCCACCCAGAGTTGTCTGACTGAAATGGAACCAGTGACGTGCACGGGTTTCCCCTTTGCCCAGCTGGCCAGGGAGGCAGGGAGGACTGGCTTCAGGGACCAGGTCACCCACAGACAAGGTCATCCTGAAGGAAGGGGAGGAGGAGGAGGAATCGGCCGTGGCCTGGGAAGGATACGGAAGTGCAGTAAACACTAACTCCTCAGCTTCCACGGGTGTCATTTCTGTCCGTGAGACATTAACTGGGGGTGAGCGGGGGATGGGCTGGGGCCAGACAAGCCCAGCTTGGTCTCCTTGATCTCACTGTGTGACAAGCGCCCCCAGGAAGCCGCCTGGACTTAAGAATGAGCTGCAGAAGGAAATTGGGTTCCACAGCGGGACCGGAGGCCCAGCTCCTGCACACCCGCCAGGCGGGGACGGGCTGGCGCGGGGACGGGTGGTGGGTCCCTGCGTTGTCCTTGCTGAGGAGTGCCTGCGAGGTTTGCCCGTACTCATTACTGACAACATACACCTTTCCTCCCTCCCCAAACCCTAGGTGTCGCCATTAAATTTGGCAAGTTTTCTGTGAAGGAAAATCAGCAGTTAGAGAAAAACGTGCAAGAATTTCTGTCCTTGACGGGAATCGAGAACGCCGACAAGCTGCTGCACACGGACAGGTACCCGGAGGAGAAAGCCGCCATCACCAACCTAAAGAGGAAGTACGCATTTCGGTTGCACATCGGTGAGTTCAGGCGTTCGCTCTGCTGCCCTCGGCTCCCACCTTGGCGCGACCCTGTGAGCACTCAGCCGGCGCCGGCCCTGGTGCTGGTGGTGCTGCCGTGGGGACCTGTGTCTCATTGGCAGCCTGTCTGGGGTCAGGAACGTGCTCGTGCCTCCTAGGCACAGGCTTCACAGATTCTAGGAAGAATGAACTGGCTGCCGAAACTGGTCTGGCTCAGTGGATAGAGTGTCGGCCTGCGGACTGAAAGGTCCCAGGTTCGGTTCCGGTCGGGGCATGTACCTTGGTTATGGGCACATCCCCAGTAGGGGGTGTGCAAGAGGCAGCTGATTGATGATCCTCTCTCATCGATGTTTCTAACTTTCTATCACTCTCTCTTCTTTGTAAAAAATCAATAAAATATATTTAAAAAAAAAAAAGAATGAACTGGCCAACCTCAACCTCTGGCTTCCTTGCTGGGTAACAATTAGGTTTTGGTTTCCCTTCCTGTTCTTCGCGGTGTATGTTTTGCATTTACTGCACCAGCACCTCCAGGAGGCAGCAGGGTCTCCTGAGCATTTTCAGTGCAGCAGTGTGTGTGTGTGTGTGTGTGTGTGTGTGTGTACACCTCTGAGGACCTGGTGTGTGTGTGTGTGTGTGTGGTCACCGTAGCTGGCACCCTCCTGGAGGTGACACTTGGAAATCAAGCATGAAGCCATAACATGGGCCTGAAAACCCCTCTCAAACCTAAAGGAGCTAATTTCCGAGGGTTGTGCTGGGATGTGCCAGGAAAGCGACCGAGCGAGCCCTGTGGAGGGCAGTTTCACTGCTCAGGGAGAAGGCAGGCGTACTCGTTGGAGAGTTCGTATGCAGAACTGCTGGCAGTGTCCCCGCTGGCCTCCCTCTGATTCACATTCCGTCAGCATTACTTTGCCTTATGAGGGTCTTTTCTGAGAACTGGGGAGGCCAGAGCTGGAGCCACATACAAAGTGTCCGGTTTTCAGAGGTCTCCAAGGCAACGGGGGATTATGTACATCCGCTTCCCAGCTTCCCGCAGGCCCAGCACCCCAGCCTTGCCCAGGTCCAGGACAGCTAGTGTTAAAGGGCTCTGGGCCCCTCCGCCCCGTGACCACCTCATGCCCCCCGTGAGCCCGCTGACCGTCTCTCTCTGGCTTAGGGAAGGGCATCGCCCGGCCCTGGAAACTCGTGTACTACCGAGCCAAGAAGATGTTTGACGTCAATAACTACAAAGGCAGGTAAGCGTGTCAACGGCGGGACACGTCTCTCTGGCCTTTGCTGACCCCGACACCAGGTCCAGGGTCCGGCCAGCAGACTGACAGCAGGCGTGCACTGCGGTCAGGGGATGTCTTCATTTCCATCTCCAACTCGCACCTGTGTGGTCTCCCCTCTGTATCTTCTGCTTTTCCTTTGTTTAAAAAAAATTTTTTTTAATTGATTTCAAAGAGGAAGGGAGAAGGAGAGAGAGAGAGATAGAAACATCAGTGATGAGAATTATTGATCGGCTGCCTCCTACACGCCACCTACCAGGGATTGAGCCCACAATGCCCTGACCAGGGATCGTACCATGGTTCATAGGTCGATGCTCAACCACTGAGCCACACAGGCTGGGCCTCCTACCTTCCTTTACGCTCTCATTCCCACACTCGCTGTGCTCTGCAAGTCTGCTCTGCTGACTATAAGCTCCTCATGAGCCCCGACGTCCCTCTCAGGCAGCCTCCCTGAGCACGGCGCCCAGGTCTCGGGTCGCGTTAATATCGGAAGGTGGAGGTTAATGTTACGTGTGAATTTCGCCTAACGAATAAGTTTTAAAATGAAAAGGAAGCCAAGACTGGTTTGGCTCAGTGGATAGAGCATCGGCCTGCGGACTCAAGGGTTCCAGGTTCGATTCCAGTCAAGGGCATGTACCTTGGTTGCGGGCACATCCCCAGAAAGGGGTGTGCAAGAGGCAGCTGATGGATGATTCTCTCTCATCGATGTTTCTAACTCTCTATCCCTTTAAATAAGTAAATAAAATGAAAAGGAAATTGTGACGTTCCCTTTGTCGCAGGTACAGCAAAGGGGATATGGAGAAGCTGAAGATATACCACTCCCTCCACGGCAACGACTGGAAGAAGATCGGGGATTTGGTGGCTCGAAGCAGCCTCTCGGTCGCCCTGAAGTTCTCCCAGATCAGCAGCGGTGGGTGTGGGCTCCCGCCCGCGGGGGGCTCGCCCGGGTAGCGGAGGAGCCAGTACGCTGGGCTGTTGGAGCCTGTCCCTGAGAGAGCCGTTGGCTTTTTTTTGTATTTATCTACAGAAAGAAACCACGGTGCTTGGAGTAAGACGGAAACCCAGAGACTAATCAAAGCCGTGGAAGAAGTGATTCTAAAGACGATGTCTCCCCGGGACTTAGACGAGGTAGATTCCAGGCTCCAGGAGAACCCCGAAGGCTGCCTGGCCGTTGTCCGGGAAAGACTCTACAAGGGCATATCTTGGGTGGAAGTCGAAGCCAAAGTCGGAACCAGAAACTGGATGCAGTGTAAAAGTAAGTGGTAAGTTTTAAGGCGGCTTATGCAAATTTCAACAAGACCTGCTCTCTCCTCCCCCTCCCCAGCTCCGCGCGCACACAGTTCCCGGAGGCTGGGTGGATGGGTGAGGTTTAAGAACACGTGGTGGCACCAGGTGGGAAGCCTTCCGTGGTGAGAATTGCTGTTCCTTGGCTGCTTCGGCTCCCTCAGTGCCGGCATCGGGTTCAAGGTGGCACTTGAGTGGCCCGATTCACTGTCTGTCCTCACAAGTCACTGAGGCTGTTGAATGACTAAATAATGTGCAAGACTTGCTTTGCTTCTCAATCTGAAGGAAAAAGCACTTGTAGCCGGAACATACATTGACTTCATGTAACATGTCATGACATGACCTCAAATGACACACTTCAAACCAGTGTACGTGAGTGGCTGTTAAAACACCAGTGTCATTACCACATCTCTTCCTTAGCAAGGAGGTGAAGGGAATGGCTGCCATGTCCATCAGGTGGTGACACATCGTGCTGTGCAAGACAAGGACTTTTTAAATATTTTACAGTGGGCTGCTCCTCTCCTTAGGAACTTCCCCCTTTCCTTCAGCCATTGGCTTTGGGCCTTGGAGGAGCCATCAGATCATTCATCACTTTGCTAAATTTGTCTCCGTTGGTTTTCAGGCAGCTGCTCACAGTAGAGCAGTGTCCCTCTGTTTACGAGCAACTAAACCAAGTGCCACAGCGCCCTCTAGCAGCTGCTGAGAGGCCTGCTTCCCCCTTTTAAATTTGTTTATTATGGCAATTTTCTAACACGGTGGATGGTGGCAGATGTGGGTGGGGATGAGGTACAGTAGTTGGAAAGTGGTGCTGAGGAGGGAGTTTAGCTGAGAAGAATACAGGTAGCTTGAACGGAAACTGCACCTCTGACAGTGACAACTACACTGCTCTTTCTGTGAATGCAGGACAGAAATTCTCACCAAGAGGATGACGAATGGCCGGGATGTGTACCGCGGGGTGAACGCCCTTCAGGCCAAAATCAGCCTGATTGAGAGGTACGGCCCCCGGGAGTGGCGTTGCCCTTATCACTGCCCTGGCCCTGAGAACAGCAGCGGGCTTGAAAACTGAATATTTGTTTTCTCATAGGTTGTATGAAATAAATGTGGAAGATGCTAATGAAATAGACTGGGAAGATCTTGCTAGTACCATAGGGTAAGTCCATCCTATATAATAAAAGGCCAATATGCAAATTGACTGAATGGCAGAACGACCGGTTGCTATGATGCATGCTGACAACCAGGGTGCAGACGCTCAGCTCCGGAGCTTCCCCCTGGTGGTCAGTGTTCTCCCACAGGGGGAGTGCCACAAAGCCTGCCCTTCATGTTATCAAACCGTTTTTTTTTATTAATCCTCACCTAAGGGTATATTTTTCCATTGATTTCTAGAGAGAGTGGAAGGGAGAGGGAGAGACAGAGAAAAACATAGATTGGTTGCCTCCTTCATACACCCCATCAGGGCCTTGAAAACTGCAAACACAGTACATGCCCCTGACCAGAATCGAACCCGGGACCCAATCATTGTTTGCCTCTACATGCTTAACAGATAAAATTATCACCCTAACCACCTTAACTGCTAGATTAATTATTGAAACAAATAAGTCATACTTTCATTGTTTAAGAAAAATTGTCCAGGCAGTGAAGTTAGTGATTTTCACTTTAGAAACTAAGATTTGGTTGTTTCAGTCTTACTTCCTATAAAGTTCAAGGTTATTTGGGTCACCAAGACATCATCAGCATCTGCTCTTTTAGCTTTAAAAAAAAAAAAAATCAGGGCCCCGTGCTTTCCAGTGGTGACCAGTATATAACCTAAGCGTAATGGGGAAGAGGGTAGAATTTGGAATTAAATCACCCAAGTGTCCCTGCTTGCCCTTTATTAGCTGTGAGATCTTGGACTTCTCTGTGCCTCAGTTTCCCCGTCTCTAAAATGAGGAGGAAGAGTAGTGGCTCCCTGGTATAATGGCCATGAGGCTTGTTGGTTGCTGCATGGGAAGTGCTGAGGGCAGTGCCAAGTCCAAAGTGAGCGACGGCACATGCTGGCTCGTGTTATACCAGCTGTACCGGTTAATAATGCGGATTTTTTTTCAATAGCTGGAGTTGCCCATATGTTGACATATATGCGATTTGATATGTATGTCATCTTGTATTGACAAGCTTCAAAACTTCATATGTCAAATTTTCTGAAGGTGTTAACATCATGGATATTTTTATGCTTAAAAATGTCAAATTTTGTGCCAAAAAATGAGCATTTGCAGGAAGTTTTAATTCACTACTTTATTTTGAAGAAAAGTGCTGCTGGAAGTTATCATATACTTTGGGAAGCTTATGGTGAACATGCTCCATCTCAAGATACTTGTGAACGCTGGTTTAAACACAATCATGTTTTGATGTGAAAGACAAAGAACGTCCGGGTCAACCGAAAAAGTTTGAAGGCCAACAATTACAAGCATTATTGGGTAAAGAAGTGTGTCAAACTCAAAAATAACCTGCAGAAAGATTGAACGTTGCTCAGCAAACAATTTCCGATTGTTTACAAGCAACGGGAAAGATTTTAAAGGAAGGAAAATGGATGCCACATCACCTGAATGAAAGACAAGTGGAAAACAGAAAGTTGTCAGTAAAATGTTGCTTCAGTGGCACAAAAAAAAGTCTTTTTTGCATCCAGTTGTGACTGGTGATGAGAAATGGATTTATGTTGAGAATTCCAAACGCACAAAATCATGGGTTGATCCAGGTCAAACATCAACATCGACTGCAAGGTCAAATTGCTTCGGAAAGAATACAATGCTCTGCGTTTGGTGAGATTTGAACCACGCTTTGATCATGAAACGACCAGAATGGGCCAGAAGACATGGCAGAGTAATTTTGCATCATGATGACGCACCATCACACACTTCAATACCAGTTAAAGACACATTAAAAGATCTTACCTGGGAAGTATGAACCCACCTGCCATATTCACCAGACCTTCTTCAGATTACCACTTGTTCCAATCAATGGCACACACACTTTCTGAGCAGCACCTCAAAACATAGAAGTGGAAAATTGGGTTTCTGAATGGTTTGCCTCAAAACAAGAAAAGTTCTATTGGGACGGTATCAACAAATTACCTGAAAGATAGGGAAATGTGTAGCTAGCGATGGATATTACTTTGAATAAAGCACTTTTGATGTTTCTCTTGAAATTATCGTGTTTTCTTTGATGACAAAATCCGCATTATTAACCGGTACACCTGGTATTTTGTCTTCCCAGCTGGTACCTTAGATTATTCCAGTCTAAACAGAACCCATCTTGTACTGCTGGCTTTCTTCCTTCTGTGTGTGTGTAACCAGGGATCGCAGCTTCCCGTGTGTCTTCCTTGTATTACTGCTCTGGTCCTGATGACTTCACGTTCAAGGGGAGGAAACCTCCTGACTCAGGTCTAGGCCTCCCCTCAGTCACTGCGGTTAGTTCTCAGAGCTGAAACGATCAGGTTTCAGACTGACACTAACCTTTCCCCTTTCCTTCCTAAAGAGATGTTCCTCCGTCTTACGTCCAAGCTAAGTTTTACAAGCTGAAAGCCACCTGCGTTCCCTTGTGGCAGAGGAAGACTTTTCCAGGTCAGTATGTGCAGCGGGTGAGTGTTGAGAACGGTGTGGTGCTGCGTGCTGGGCGTGCCCCTGGCAGGGATTTCCCTCGAGAGCCTCCGCTCCAGTCATCAAATGGAGACAGTGAGCGCCATCAGCCCTGCCCGACAGGACCTGCAGGGCTGAGGAGATAGCGACCTGGCGATGTGGTCAGCAGGGTGCTCAGGGCTTCACGAGCACTTTGAATGCTCGTGAGGGCTCCTGGGTTGCCATCACGTGCACACACTCACCCTGTGTGCACACACACACACACACACACACACTGCATGCACACACTCAATCCACCACGTGCACATACACTTTTAGGAAAAACATAAGAAGCCACTTCCTTCTTTGCAGCCACCTGTGGGTGGATAGATATATGATTCCCAGACCCAGGTCATTAGAGTCATGTGAGGGGCATAGCGGCCCATCCAGACCTGCAGGATGCTCATCACCAGGCGTTCGGGGCTGGATCTCCCGGACAGGCCTGCAGTGGCTGCCCTGCCCCGTGTCTGGAGACCACTGGCTCGGGTGCTACTCTGCCCGGGCATGTGAGGAACCGCGTGCATTCAGCAGGCACCATTCCCTGGGATGAACCCTGGCCTCATCCCGACTGAGTCCCTGACGTCTCAGGAGCCTGGGTGCCCTCGTTTGAGAAACAGATAGCGGGCCTGCCTCAGGGGTGTTGAGAGGGTTGAGTGAGCGAATGGAAGCAAACCAGTGAGAACAGGGTCTTGCCCATGAGAACAGCACTGAGCAGGCGTGTCAGCAATGCCCTCTGACCCTTGACCTTGGGAAGAGGCTTTGCACAAATCACTTCAAAGGTCAATCTTTCTCTTTAGAGATCATAGACTACCTTTACGAGACGAGTCTGCCTTTGCTCAGAGAGAAGCTGGAGAAGGCGGAGAAGAGAGGCACGGCGCCCCCTCCCGCGGCACCCCCTCCCACTGCGCCCCGGCGTGTCTTCCTGTTGAGGGACATTTTCCACTGCGACGACAGCGAGGAGGAGGAGGAGGAGGAGGACGGAGGCGGGCGGAGCTAGGAGGGATCCTCCTGTGCTTTCTGGGTTTGGCTGTGTCACATCGAGTGTCAGCAAGCTGCTCTCTCTCCGCGCGGCGGCTGGATAGGCGATGCCGTGGTCACAGGAGGCGTGAGGGTGACGACCTCCCGGTGGAGCATTGAGAACGACTCTCATTGGCTGATGCGTGTGTTTCCCTGTGAAAAGGAGGAGGAACATGTGAATTGACTTAACACATCTGTTGGATGGCAAACAAGTGTGGTTTCTGTGGAACCCGGGACCCGAGCCCCCAGGGCAGCAGAGGTGGGCGCGGCGTGTAAACATTCGCTGTGTGGCAGCGGCAGAGTGACACCTTGGCCTCTGCTCTTCACTTGTTTACGTCTGTGTTCTCGGCGGTGAGGTGCACATGAGCGCTGGAAGGAAGTTGTGGGTGTGTGTGCCCGCAGCCTGGTTTCCGTTCTCATGCACAGGGCACAGGTGCCCAGCTGGTCTTCCTGGTGGTGTGCCGGTTTGAAGATGTGCATTTTTCATACAGGATGCCCCTCGGAGCCAGCCGCCGAGTTCATGTGGGGTCAGCTGCGGGGAAAGCCAGCGCTTCCTTCCGTTGCTTCCAGAAAACTGGCTTTGCTGGACGTGGAAGGTGCCACGTGCGTGTTGGGCACACTCGTGCCTACCGGAGTCTCCAGCAGTCAGGAAAGCAGAAGCACTCCTGATTTTAAACAGAGTTTTTAATGTCGGGGTCTAGGCTACAGAATTGTTAAGCAGGATGGGGGAGCAAACGGGGAGGTCGAATACCCAGCGATGAGCCCCGAGGGGAAGCCGCCTCGGCCTGTGGCCCAGCGCACCCCGTGCTCCTCCCCTAGTGAGTGGTCTGGAGCCCGGGCAGTTCCATCCCTCCTGCCACTCGGCCTCAGCAGGAATGTGTGTCTCCCAAACACAACGCTCCTCCCTCCCTCTTCCCCCCTGCGTCTGTATGTCTCCCAGGTGTCTCCATGGGCAGCTGAGCAGGACCCAGCTGGCCAGGCTTCTGGCTACGTGTGTACGGGACGGAGCACGGAGGAGCATGTGGGTGGACAGTGTCCTGTTACAGGGGTGCTGCCGTCCGTGCCAGGATGCAGCCCCTATGCCCGGGTGTTCTCATTGATGTCACTTGTGTAACATCATGCTGTGATGTTGTTTCATCCATCTGTGATGCTCCCCATTTCTCCAGACCTGCCATCATTGGAGAAGGAAGATGAGCGGGTTAGGAGTCCTGGTATCTCCCATCCCCAGCACCTGATCAGTGTGGTGTGGATAATACACAGTAAATGCTCAGGAAGCACAAGGTGTTTCCTTTTTAGAAAGCATTTTGCCCTCAGGCATTCCTCTGTCAAGCATACCAGTCTCCAAGTTGATGGGATAGAAAGTGCACGTTCCTTTTGGAGGACAGCCTAGTCAACTATAGCTGATCCTGCCCTCGCCGGTTTGGCTCAGTGGGTAGAGCATCGGCCTGGGGACTAAAGGTCCCAGGGGTTGTGGACTTGATTCCCAATAGAGGGTGTGCAAGAGACAACCAATCAATGATTCTTTTTCATTGATGTTTTTATCTCTTTCTCCCTCTCCCTTCCTCTCTGAAATCAATAAAAAAATATATTTTTAAAAAGACCTGACTTACAGCAACAGTATTTATATATATATCTGATCCCTAAGAATGTACCTATTCTGTGATCCTGCCCGCTGCTCCCTGGTTGCAAGTCTCGTGGGGACCCTCAGCGTTTGAGGTCCGGGGAACGGCACAGGCATGCTCTGGGAGGGAGAGCCCCCCTTTTTTACCTTCTCTCCACTGGAGTCCTGGCCTCTGTTGCATAATGAAGCCTGGAAACGAAGACCCATAGCTAAAAAGCATGCTATGGAAAAGGGTCACATGACCAGGAACTGCAATAATGCCAAGTGGAGATTGTTGGACAACCATTGGCTTTGCCCCTTGGTCTTGTTTCTCCTGAGACAGGTTTCTTTTCCCCTCTTACTGCAGCTCACTTCCTGCATCCTCTTTTCACCCTCCACTCGGGTTGTCTGCACAGAGAGTTCAAGATGCAGCTGTGGACAGGCAGACCTGGTGCCTGTTTTCTCCACCTGAAGAGATCATGGAACTGGTGTGCGAGAAAGGCTCCTTTATCACATGCAAAATAAAACATGCACATGTTCCTAGGAAACTTGGTTAATAGCTGTTTATTCCTAGAATGGCATATCCTATATAATAAAAGCATAATATGCAAATTGACCAAACGGCCCAACAGTGGAACGACCATCCAGACAACCATCCGGGACCACACTGACACCCACTGGTACCAGGCCAGCCGAGGTGGGTGCAATGCAATTGGTCAGGGGCCCGGCCATCACCCCAAGATTGCCCCAGAGAGAGAGGCCCAGGCCATCCACCAGCAGACTGCAGCGGGTGGGCAGGGTCTCCCTCTGCGAGGGATGCCCGGGTCCTGGGTGCTGACAGCCAGAAGGCAGCCGGTGCGAGCACCTGGGGGAAGAAAGGCCTACTCCTGTATGATTTTGTGCATCTGGCCTCTAGTTGTAATTGTACAATAATGTTAAATGGTGACAGGTTTGGTTAACAGAGTTCTTATATTTTCTTGACTTTGTAGAAGTAAAACATGAAATTGTGTATATAGAACCATTAAATGTGTGGGAGGAAGTATGCCCCAGGGGGCTGGTTTTTCTCTGGACAGTGGGTTGTGAGCATAGAGGTTAGATGCTGATGCTGATGCGGAAAATGGGCTGCCATCAGGATCTGCAGCTGAAGGCGAAGCCCAGCGGGAGGTGCGTTTCCCTTTTTCACTTTAAGGGCTAATCCAGCTGCTCGGCCACCCAGGTGTGGCTTCTCCAGGGTCCACGTCATTGTTCTTCACACACGCCTGGCCCCGGGTGCCGCCTGCAGCCTGTTCCAGCAGCCACACACCCACTCCGAGGAAGAAAGACCCTCCTGTGGCTCCTAGGTCCTGGGTTTGGTCCGATGCTGGTACTGAAGCTGGTGCCCGGCTCAGCGCTCACTGCACGGGAAGCGGGCCCTTGGAGCTGGGGTCTGGCACAGCCTCACTTGCATGGCGGCGGGAGGTGGTACCCAGTAGGAAGGGTGCCCTCCGCAGAAGAGGTGAATAGACCGAGGAAGCAACCACAGAGGAGGCGGCAGTGACTCCTCTACATTCCTGCTATGACTTTGCCCCAATAAACGTGTGTACTTGGTAAACGATTTTTATAGCGCTCACGTATGTCTCCCGCGCGCCTCTGGCCATACAGATGTTACTTTAGCCCAACAACCTTTTTGCCTCGAAGAATCCAGAATGTAGGAGGGGCCGCTGGTGGTGTGGGATGGTGGTGCAGGAGGGCGGAGGGTGCAAGGGAACCAAGGCTTTGGTTTGGGATGTGCTGGGAAGAGAATGGACAGAGAGAAAGCCACTAGAGAAACGGATTTGTTTGTATGTATGAAACGGACCACCCCGCGTAGAGGGTGAAAGGGCGGAGGAGGAAGCGCAAGTACTGCCTGCACTGAAGGAGAAGAGGATGCAGAAAGTGAGCTGTGGTAAAGAGGAGAAAAGAAACCTGTCTCAGAAGAAACAAGACCAAGGGGCAAAGCCAATAGTTGTCCAACAGTCTCGACTTGGCATTATTTCAGTTCTTGGCCCAATCTCTGGTCATGTGACCCTTTTCCATAAGCATGCTTTTTAGCTATGGGTTTTCATTTACAGACTTTGTTATGCAACACAGAGGCCGGGACTCTGCAGTGCAGAGAAGGTAAAAAAAAAAAAAAGGATGCTCTCCCTCCCAGAGCATACCTGTGCTGTTCTCCCAGCCCCCAAAACACTGAAGGTCGCCACGAGACTTGCAACCAGGAAGCAGCGGGCAGTGGCGGCTGGTCCTGGGCTAACCCGCTGCACCTGGCAGTATGTTGATCACGCACAATGAGCTAAGATGCAGCAGTGAGCAGTAAGATTTGGTGCCTGTTTTCCCAAAGGATGCACAACCCAGCACCGTCTCCAGATCCTCTCCTGAAAGCCATACCACAGTCAGTTCCTCAGCCTCCGCAAGCAACACACCAGCCCACTCCCCGCCTAGCCAGTGGCCAGAGTCCATTTTAGTCCCCACACAACTCGAGGCTTTCTCATCTCAGCCAGTACCCCCTTTCTTAAGGCTACCTCTTCTCCCCGGTACCCCCACATCCAGTCCCTGAGCAAACACCCCTGGACTCCGTCTGCCTCCACTGCCTCTAACGGGTCTCAGGCAGCATCCTCTCTGTCTGAATTGCACAGGTCCTGCTAATTACACATCAGCCCTTATCCAATCTGGACTCCCCACAGCTGCGCCATCGCTCCCATTCCCACCCTGTTCGGAAACCTGGACGTGCCTTCCCACTGCTTGGGGGAATGTTTGTCCTAGTGTCTTCCATCACTTAGCTTCCCAGCCCTCTCTCAGGCCCCGTTCCCCTCCCCCCACACAAAAACTTGTTCTTGCCCCAGCTGGTTTGACCCTGCAGATTGAAAGGTCCTGGGTTTGATTCCAGTCAAGGGCACATGCCTGGGTTGTGGGCTCGCTCCCCAGGAGGGGGCGTGCAGGAGGCAGCCAATCAATGATTCTATCTCATCCTTGATGTTTCTCTCTCCCTCTCCCTTCCTCTCTGAAATCAATAAAAATATAGATATATTTTTTGAAAAACAACTTTTTCTTATTTTACTTTGTTTTGGTTTTAGGTGTCCAGCATCGTGGTTAGACAATCATATACCTCACAAAGTGTCTCCCCATATTTCCAGGACCCACCTGGCAGCATGCAGTTATTATAGTATCATTGACTATATTTCTGATGCTTTCATTTCCTCCCTGTGACTATTTGTAACTGCCAATCTGTACTTAACCCCTTCACCTTTTCACCCACCCCTTCCTTCCTCCTTCCCCTTTGACAACCTCCAGCCTCTGTGTCTGTGAGTTTGTTTCAGTATAAAACACTTTTTAAGGGGAAAAAAAGGAAGCCCGTCACTGTAATCCACTATGTCAACAAAGAATAAAAACTATTTGCATTCGATGAATTCCAAATCCATCCCATAAAAACCGAGAGCCACTTCCCCAGCCTGAGAATGAGTATCTGCAGAAACCTGCCAACTTCCTTTGAAAAGTGAAATTCTGAGATTGAGGAGCACTTTGCAGCGTTACTGCCAGTGCAGTCAAGCAAGAAGTGAAAGTAGACCTACACGGTCCCCCCACAAGTTTTGAAGACCCAAAACTGCCCTATCCACAGGGCTTGATGTGAATGGAGGAAACCCAAAAGATCTATAGAGAATGCATTGCAGTTGAGAGAAGTTGCTAGAGACCAGATCAACATACAAAAATCAATCTATATCAGTGGCAAACAGAATTTTGAAAATTGTTAGTCCTCACCTGAGAATGTTTTTATTGATTTTGAGAGAGAGAAGAGAGAGTGAGAAACATTGATTGGTTGCCTCCCATACCTGTCATGACTAGGGATCAAACCTGAAAGGTACGTGTTCTAACCAGAAATCGAACCCACAACCTTTTTTTAAAAAAATATATTTTTTGATTTTACACAGAGAGGAATTGAGAGGGACAGAGAGTTAGAAACGTCGATGAGAGAGAAACACTGACCAGCTGCCTCTTGCACACCCCCCACTGGGGATGTGCCCAAAACCAAGGTACATGCCCTTGACTGGAATCGAACCTGGGACCTTTCAGTCCGCAGGCCGACGCTCTATCCACTGAGCCAAACCGGTCTCGGCGGAACTCACAACCTTTTGTTGCACAGGACGATGCTCCAACTGAGCCGGCCACCGGCCAGGGCCAGAATTAAAATTTTTAAACAAATCTAGATTAAAATTCCATGTTGACGTAAATTACTACAAATTTAGTGGCTTAAAACCACACACAATTATTACCTTGCAGCCCATAGGTCAGGAGTCCAGTGAGTCCTTTTAGAAAAGAGTCACATAAAAGATATACTCATTCCTTGTTGAGACCGGTTTGGCTCAGTGGATAGAGCGTCGGCCTGCGGACTGAAAGGTCCCGGGTTCGATTCTGGTTAAGGGCATGTACCTTGGTTGCGGGGACATCCCCGGTGGGGGTGGGCAGGAGGCAGCTGATCGATGTGTCTCTCTCATCGATGTTTCTGACTCTCTATCCCTCTCTCTTCCTCTCTGTAAAAAAATCAATAAAATATATATATTTTAAAAAAGATATACTCATTCCCAATGAGTACACGACTAGATGTTCCACAGATTATCTGTCGAGAGAATACACTTGAGGTACAGGTTTAGTCCGCGGGGAGGCCCGCAATGTAAACAATTCACAACGGGAAGTGTGGACAAGGCTGCGGGGTGAACAGCCGCGTGCACTTCATTGACGGGGATTGAAGATGCCAGAAGCCCTTTGGGAAATGGCAAGTCCCCGTGATGTGGGACACGCACCTCCGCTAATCCAGAATTTCCACTCCTGGCTACGTGAATGAAAATGCACATCCATTAAAAGACGCGGCAGTCACGCTCGGAACAGCTGGTTCTGAGGAGCAGAAAACATGAAACCACCAACAGCCACCAGGTGAGTCAAATCAACAAATCGTGGGGTTACTCCTTTCCGACACCCCACTCCGGAGTAACAGCGCGTGGTGGACACATGCCGCAAAGGAAGGAGCATCCAGAAGGTGGGAGGCGCATGGGTGTATTTTATTGGGCATAATTGTATTTTTAAAAAATATATATTTTATTGATTTTTTTACAGAGAGGAAGAGAGGGATAGAGTTAGAAACAACGATCAGCTGCCTCTTGCACACCCCCTTTTGGGGACGTGCCCACAAACAAATACATGCCCTTGACCGGAATCAAACCTGGGACCTTTCAGTCCAAAGGCCGATGCTATATCCACTGAACCAAACTGGTTTCGGCCATAATTGTAATTTATTGGGCAAATTATAGAACGTGGACTCTGAAGCCAAAGTGAGGATGAATGATGATGAAGTCAATAGAAAGTGTGACAAAAACTCAGCAACGCATTAGAAGGGAACCGTTTCAAGTGGGGAAAGAAATGGTTGATGATCCAAGTCAACGATGAGGAGTGATCAAACGGGGAAAAGGACTGGAGTTTTGACATGAAATCCAGACATATAACACCTACATCATGGATCTAAACATGACAACCTGGTAATAAGGTGTCATGATTCAAATGGTTGAGGTTTGGCCACAAAGCCAGAAGCTTTATGTGCTCTGGTATCTTCCAGTTCAGTTGTGGGGAAGAGATAGAATTTTTCTTTAATTTGGCAACTCTAAAAATGTACGTGAAATGGCCGAACAAAATCATTAATTTGAAAGAAACTTTAAAAAAAATATATATATATTTTATTAATTTTTGACAGAGAGGAAGGGAGAGGGATAGAGAGCTATAAATATCAATGAGAGAGAAACATCGACCAGCTGCCCGCTACACACCTCCTAACGGGGATGTGCCCGCAACCAATGTACATGCCCTTGACCGGAATCGAACCTGGGACCCCTTAGTCCACAGACTGACGCTCTATCCACTGAGCCAAACCGGTTTCGGTTTGAAAGAAGCTTTTATAAACTCAATAAAATGTTATCAGCCTTGCTGGAGAAAAGAATTATCAATGTGTTTCCTGTGAAAAATGACCTTCAACCTTATTGTTGAGGTAGAGTAGATGAAGCCAAAATATGTAAATTTTATAGAGTTGTGTTTGCAGCATATGTGTGTGTGTGTGTGTGTGTGTGTGTGTGTGTATGTGTGTGTGTTTGGGGGGGGTCTGGATTTTTAAAATATTTGTGGAAGGTTTTTTAATTTAAAAATTGTAATTGGTGCCATTCCAGATAAATATTGATTTTATTTCTAATTTTGCAGTCGTTTTAAGCACATCCTCAAACCGTTTAAGCTTCAGGCTTGACAATTCCTGACTGTCCCTTGCGTCAATCCTTGGACATAATGTAGAGCAGAAAAAGCGACTTTCAAAAAAATGCATTCTGTTAAAAAACATGTGAAGCTTAATATACTGCTTGCAACGTCGACACAGATGTGAAATCAGGAGGCCCGGGGGCTCAGGAGCCAGATGAAGGGCTGCTTTCCGTGGGCCCGGGCACTTTCCGCCTTCATTGGCGCTTTCCTTAGAAACAACAAAAATCGTATTTTATGGCCGATTGTTAAAAATACAGGCACATAACTAACATTCGGCTGTTTCTGGATTTGCATGTCTCCAGGGAAGGCCCTCTCGGCACTCAGGACAGTACTGCTGCCCACCCTGGCTAGCAGCTGGGCGCTTCGTAACCTCCCATCTGCTGCCACGAATGGTGTCAGGACACGCGAGAAAACGCTCATCGAGGCAAACAGGTTCAGGAGGCTCATCTCTCGCCACCTCATCTTTTTAAAAGTTTATTATCGACAGCCATCCAGGTATGTCTTTTCCAGAGCCTTCCACAGACATCCCATCAGAATGCATTCCTGTTGGGAGCAGTTTCCTAACGCTCTCCTTTGAACACATCTACGGAATACGGCCCCACTCTTCCCCGGAGTGGAAACGCCTAGAAGCCGGGAGAATGGTTTTCGCCTCGTGCTCTCAGGTCAAGGGCCATCCTGGCACATTAGCATAACGGTCACCACGTTAGTATAACGGTCGTCAGATTAGCATAACGGTTGTCAGATTAGCATAACGGTCGTCAGATTAGCATAACGGTCATCCCATTGGCTAAACGGCAGTCAGATTAGCATAACGGTCATCCCATTGGCAAAACGGCCGTCAGATTAGCATAACGGTCATCTCAGCCACGCCCCCTCACTGGAACCTTTTCTCCCAGTCCTCAGCTGCCCACTCCTCAGTCTTCGCTTGAGGTTCGCCCTGGTAAGACCGTCGCCACACCTGCCCCAGAGGCCCTTTCCTTCGCAGCACTGGTCAGTACTGGTCATTGTTTGTTTCTTCTGCCTCGTTAGGGTGAAAGCCAGGGGCAGCTCCTCGGCAGCCATCTCCGTAGCAGGTGTTCAAAAACACGCGTGGGGCCTTCTGTTTGCGGTTGTCCTGTGGTACTCGTATTGTGTGTCTGCGGTCCTTTAGTGTATCCTGCCACCGAAATACAAAGTTTACGGACTCCCCGAATTTGCAGAACTTAATGCGTCCTTTTTCTGTCATCCAGAGGATATCTTTTCCTTCAAACGCACGCTGATTGCAGAGTAGGTCTTTAACGGAAACAGAAACAAGGGGGGAAACTCCTTCGAGGCCCGCGGCCTGCGGTCCGGCCTCCCGCAGCACCTGAGGCGTCGGGGACGGAGAAGGACTGCGGAAGCTCAAAGGTAGGCGCCGGTCCGCCGGGCCCTGGGGAGGCGCGCCGCGTCCTCCCGGCGAGAAGCCGTGGGCAGGGCCGCGTGCCCTCCTCTGGGCTAGCTCCGCCCCCACTGCGCGGGCGCTCCCGATTGGTCGGCCCCGCGGCCCGGAAGTGACGCCAGCGCTAGGTATCGGTGTCGCTGGGCCAAGCACGGCGCGGCTCTCCCCACGCTCCGCCCCTCACGCTCCCCACGCCCCGCCCCTCACGCACCAAAACACAGCGGCGGCGGGGGCGGGGCTTGCGGCCGGCGGGCGGCGCGCTGGGGCCGGACCTCCGCTCGCCGCGCCGGTGGGTTGGGTTGGCTGGCGGGGTGCAGCCGGCACTTCCGCCTTCGCCAGCCTGTGGCGCGGAGGTATGGAGGTGGGCTAGCGGCCCGGCGAGGCCTGGCGAGGTGAGGAGAGCGGCGGCTCGGAGGAGGGTCGCACACGTGGGCAGGTGCGCGGCGGGTGCGCGCGGGGCCGGTGGGCTAACGGGGGGAGGGGCGGCGGGGGGAGGGGCGGCGCGAGCGCGGCGGCTGGAGGAGGGTCGCGGCGCCGCTGGCGGAAGCGCCCCCGTGGTGTCCGGGGGATAGTCCCCCGCCGTCTCCCGCACCCCGGGGTCCCGGGCGCTGGGACCGCCTTCTCCGCCCCTTTCCCGCGTCTACAGGGCGGAATCGCCTGGGCATCGCGTAGTGCCCTCCGGGGTGCAAGGGAGAGGGTCCAGCTGCAGAAAGTCTCGGTCCTCTGGGCGCCCTCTTTTCTCCTGCCCCGGAGCCTCTCCCGTCGGAGGGTGCTTCTCTCCAGTGGCTCCTGCTCCACCTGTTGTTAAATTGGCAGTAGAGGAGCCGTGCCTGCCCAGCGCACTTCCCGTGCGAAAGGTTGGCGTGGTCCCGAGGGGAGCAGGTACGAGGCTTGAAGGGAAAAGAACCCTTGGGTTAGAAGGAAGAGTTTGACGTTTAAAGGGAGAGATGAGTTAGAGATGACGATCCCAGGGCTGTCATACCTGCGTTTGCTCGGTTGGGGGACTTCTGACAGACTGCCAGCTGTTCCGAGTGGGGCCGGCCCCAGTGAAAGGAGTCCCCCGCCCCGCCCCGCCGAGTCAGAATCGCAGTTGCATCATTTCTGCAGTATTTGTGTGCCCACAGGCTAGGGGTCTGATCTGTGAGCGAGCTTTTTCATCAAAGGTCACTTCTGGACCCCCTTCACAGGATTGATGTGAAAGTCGGTTTTTTACTTTTTCTTTATTTCAGAAATGTGCTTTTGAGACCAGAGGCTGGGTATATCTGAAAGAAAATCCTCACCCGGGAATCTCAACGGAGAGGCTCACATCTCTGTAAGCCATTAGACCAGGTATTATTTTTTCAGTTTTTCAGTCACCTAATATGTGCCCAAAGGAAAAGGCACATACAGAAGAGTCCTTGCCCTGCAGATTCAGAACTGCTGAGAATAACAGCTCAGCCCAGCGTGGAAGTGAAGTGCTAGAAACATACCAAGGCCTGAGATGATGGAGAAGGGAGAGTGTGGGTCAGACAGCCCCAGACAGGACGGCACTCAGGGATGGGTTGGTTGCACATGGATAGTTCTCAGATCTGGCTTTCCTTCAAAAATCACTGATGGAATTCTTTGAAAAAATTTAAATCTGAATTTTATCAGTAGTATCATCCCCCCACCCCCTCATTTTTAGTTTCTTTGATGAATTTGATGTACTTTCGGGGTTCAGAACCAGGGAAGAGGGTGAAGGGTGGGTGCTCAAGGCAGATGGATGAGCTTCACAGGGGCAGGGAATGCCGAACACCAGGAGGCGTTTTCGGGAGAGCAGGTGAGGGTTCGGCACGGCGGGAGATGATGCTGAAGCCAGATCAGGCAGGGCCTTATGTGCTGAGTTCCGAAGTGTGAGGTGGATCCCAAGACTTCAAATGACTTCCTCTGGAGGAGTCATTTATGCTTTCAAAGTCCGGCTGTCTTCTTGCCCTTTGGCAGCGTTTGGTGGTGGATCAAAACAAGAGAAGAATCCCATTTAGGCCTCTTCTATAATCCAGAGAAATAACGAGGACGTGCCGAGACCGGTTTGGCTCAATGGATAGAGTGTTGGCTTGGGGACTGAAGGGACCCGGGTTCGATTCCCGTCAAGGGCATGTACCTTGGTTGTGGGCATATCCCCAGTAGGGGGTGTGCAAGAGGCAGCTGATTGATGACTCTCTCATTGATGTTTCTAGCTCACGCTCTCCCTTCCTCTCTGTACAAAATCAATAAAACATATTAAAAAAAAATAATGAGGACGTGTTTAAGGTAGGCAGTGCAGTCTCTCGGGGAGCAAAGGTCAGATGTAACTGAGGAGGTGGACTCTTTGGAACCCCGACAGGTGGGGGCTCAGGGAGAGGACAGGGTCATCCCCAGGTTAGTGGTTTGAAAACTAAAGGGTGGTGATGCCGTGAATATAGGAAACGCCGTATTTAAGGGAAGGACTTTGTTCTTGTTCTGTTTACTTTGAGGTGCCTGGCCGGTGAGTAGAGATCACTGTGCAGTGGGATATTGACTATCTTTGTGGACTTCTAGGCTAGGCAGGCATTTATTGAATAGCTGAATTATAGTGAAGCATTGCATTAAGAGTTTTAACGTACGTTCTCAGTCTTTGGGAAACTTCAAAATAGGGTAGCTGAGGCTGTGGTTTGAGTTGGGTCACCCAGAAGGAGGATACTAAATGAGGTTCCAGTCCTGAGGGCCACCCCTGGAAACGGAAGCTTACAGAGGCAGAATGAGGAGGAGATTGTGAGGGAGACTGAGAAGAACTGAAAGGAGAATTGTGTTGTCTTAGCTAACGAATCCATGGCCAGTATTTTCTTTTGCACATTTAAGAATTTAATCTGCATAAGAAACATTGTCCACCTTCTTTTTTTAAATTTAATTTTTAAACATTGGATTTATTGGGATGATATTTGTTAAAACTATACAAATTTCAAGTGGACAACTCAGTAACACATCCTCTGCACACTGCATCGTGGGCTCACCACCCAAAGGACAGTCCCCTTCCCTCCCCGTTCATCCCACTTTGCCTGCTTCCCACCCGTCCCCAGCATTGGCATATGCTTTAGAGTGCAGAACCTGCTGGGTTTGGTAGAACAGATTCTGAAGGGCTTCCCTGAAAACAGTTAGTCAAAGTAAGGGTAGAAACCAGAGTGCAGAGGAGCTGAAGAAATGAATCTAGGTGATTTCCCCCCCAAGAAGTGTAGGTGGGAAAGAGAAGAAGGTGATTGTTATTTGAAGACTCTGGCTAGCTAATGTGAGAGATGATGTCCCCAGAGTAAATCTGTGGAAAATTCCAGCTACGCCTCTGGTGTGTGATGGATACATCACTGTACAGTATGACATCAGCTCTTTTTGATGCTTGGGGAGTGGTTTTTCTGTCCTATCACTTGATTCTATGGTTCAGCAATGGTTCCAAGCAGTTAAAAAATACCATGAAATTAACACAACATACTTTCAGAAGAACCGAGTTGGGCAAAAACTTGACAGGATTCATGATCTACCCTGGGAATTGATCATATGTCCTATTCAGAATTTGCTGGGCTTCCTATCAGGACAGTGATGATTCACATTTGGGGATGTTAATGAAAAAAACACACACACACACATTGAAACCTATAAAGAATTTCTGTGAGTTTGAGCCAAACTGTCAACATATGCCGGGAAGCAGAACCTCTCTCATTGATGTTTCTGACTCTCTGTCCCTCTCCCTGCCTCTCCGAAAAAATGAGTTGAGATAATGCTCCAGAGAATGGCAGATTACATCTGTATTTATTCATTGCAGTCAAAGGGAAGGGACGTAGGTGAGTTACATGAACTTCATTGGTGATAGATTAGGGAGGTGGGACAGAGCGAAGCGGGGAAACATCTGGGATAGGATAAAAGGTGAAATGATGGATGTGTGCTTCTCTTACAAAGATGTGTACAGGATGCTTTAATGCAATTAACAGTTGACAATTAACTTGATAACAATAACAATGAGGGGATATCCCTGCGCCTTTTGTTGTGCCCTGAGGGATCCAGGGGAAAAAAGGAAGTTATAAGTTACCGGGACATCTCACTGACTAGTTATCTTAGAGGCAAAAAGGCAAATGGGCTCAGGAAAGATCTGCGGTGATCATTGTCAGGGAAAATATCGGCCTAGGACTTGACTACCCACTATAACCTGTTTGTAGTTAAATATTTAATTTTCAAACCATCTTTTGTGGTTAGTTTAGGTTTCTGAGTTCGAAAGACTGCCAAGCAGGCCGCCCCTGAGCTTGTCAGGTTAGTATGTGGCTCCTTTCGTCCTCAGTGACATAACAACACACATGACAGCTGAGAGGAAGCACAGAAGTGTGTCTCTCTCTTATCTTTTTTTTTTTTAATATATTTTATTGATTTTATACAGAGAGGAAAGGAGAGAGATAGAGAGTTAGAAACATCGATGAGAGTCATCGATAAGCTGCCTCTTGCACACCCCCTACTGGGGATATGCCCACAACCAAGGTACATGCCCTTGACTGGAATCGAACCTGGGACCCTTCAGTCCCCAAGCCGACGCTCTATCCATTGAGCCAAACCGGTTTCGGCAGAAGCGTGTCTCTCTTGTTGACGTGTCCTGCAGCACCGTTCTCCGTGTGTTGTAGATCCCGTGGTGCTTATCTCTTACATGGGAGTAACGCCCATGTACTTGGAGAAAAGGCCTACTTTTTAAAAATATATATTGATTCTTTACCGAGAGGAAGGGAGAGGGATAGAGAGAAACATCGATGAGAAACACCAATCAGCCGCCTCCTGCACACCCCCCACTGGGGATGTGCCCGCAACCTAGGTACAAGCCCCTGATCGGAATCGAACCTGGGACCCTTCAGTCTGAAGGCCGATGCTCCATCCACTGAGCCAAACCGGCTTTGGCAAGGCCTGCTTTTGAGTGTGGAAGTAGCCTAGCTCTGAGTGGGGGAATAAAGAGCAGACTCCATAATTTTCTTAATGGAAGGGTCGTTTTACTGACTGCTCTGTTAACATGTGACAAAGTTAGTGTTTTACTTCATTCACTTTTTTCCAAGTTCCAGTTTTCCCTGTCCAGTCATGCTCAAAAAAATGTTTGAGAACCCTCTTAAGTTTCAGTTTCTGTTCTTGAATCTGAATTCACGCTGCATGTTGAATTAGATCACCAGAAAAATAGCTTCTGCAGATTTTCAACTTCCTGGTGGTCTGATGCCTTTCAGATACAAGGAACTCTGCTTTAAAGAAAATGATTTAAATTCTGCAGAAACTAATGCTGTTCAGTGTTACTGTTGTCCCTAGTTCGCAGCCCCCTTGACAGATGTGGGCACTAATCACATGGAAGGGATTAGGATCAGTGCCAGGGCAGGGCGTGGCTCCGGCTGAGCTGCATACTTTCTCTGTTTTTCAAATGACGACTGTACGACTCCTCATGGGATCTTTTTGCTCAGCTTTTCAGGAAGCTCCTAGTTTAGGATTTAGTGAAATTAAATTTCTTTTAAAGAAGTTTGGATTGCTATCTCTTTTTAAATCTTTTAAAATGTCCTTTTTTTATATGTAATACTTAAATATTAAAAGCTGCCCTGAATTATTTTTAGGAGCATGAAGTAAGTACACAATTAATACTTAATAAATTCAAAAAATTTCTAAGACAAATAGATGTATTTGATTATAAGTACACATGTATGTATAAATCTTTAATCATGGATTATTATGTTGTAGGTCTCTCAGAGAGAACAAAGGGTAAAATATGTAACTGCAGCAGTGTTTGACTCTATTCTGGGCAGTGAGAAAGCCTGAAGTCATTTTCAAGGTCCACCATTTCTTTTCAATTGGGTCAAGTTTCTAGCTTTCTAAATGTCCATTTCCCGGCTAATGAAAAGAAAATAGGTTTCCACTGAGTCTCCTATCTCAGTGGTCGGCAAACTCATCAGTCCACAGAGCCAAATATCAACAGTACGACGATTGAAATGCCTCTGAGAGCCACATTTTTTAAACTTAAGCTTCATCTAACACCACTTCTTCAAAATAGGCTCGCCCAGGCCGTGGTATTTTGTGGAAGAGCCACACTCAAGGGGCCAAAGAGCCGCAAGTGGCTCGCGAGCCACAGTTTGCCGAACACTGTCCTATCTCCCTACTCCAGGACTTTTGTGAGGATCAAATGAGATGAGGCATGAGAAAACGCTTCACAGACATTTGATCAAAGTATGAATAGTTTGCACCTGGCTATAAAGCAAGTCATATTCCTGGGCTGAAGAAACTGTAAGGAAGCTAGTTGCTAAGGAGAGGATGTGACATCATTACCCAGACTGCCGGACACAGCATCTTAGTCCTGTATATATGTAGATGACATAGTTTTGAGCCTTTTTAATAGCACACCTGTATTGCCTTATGATGTTTACAACTAACAAAGTGCTTTCATTTTATTATATTTTTCATGTGTCAAAGGAGGTTTTGAGGAGTGGGCTCAGATTTGAGTTAGTCCATTATTGACAGCTGGCCAGGAGGTGGTCTCAATGTGGTTGAGGTACGTTCTCAGTTGAGGGTGATGGTCGTTTGAGGAAGTGTACCATTCTTCACACAGAACAGGCCTGAAGTGTTATTTTGTTTATCTTTAGTCTTTGTTTGTTTCCTAGATCCAGGAGCAGAATGAGCACATGCTGCTGGTGTACGCCAGGTGGCATTTCCGCCGTTGAGTTCCTACGGCGCTATGCATTCCGGACCCGGGCCAGTGAATTCCGGACGGCAGATGATGACCTCTGCTTCTGCTTAGAGTGTGTGATTGAGTATCACAGAGCAAGGGACGAGCTGCCATTCTTGCATGAGGTAAGTTACATTACAGGGGAATGTTTTTCGGAGCTTGAGAACTAGGAAGAGAATAAATTTGAACTCTATTTTTTTTATTTTATTTAAAAAAATATATATTTTATTGACTTTTTACAGAGAGGAAGAGAGAGGGATAGAGAGTTAGAAACATCGATGAGAGAATCATCGATCAGCTGCCTCTTGCACAGCCCCAACTGGGGATGTGCCCACAACCAGGGTACATGCCCCTGACTGGAATTGAACCTGGGACCTTTCAGTCCACAGGCCGACGCTCTATCCACTGTGCCATAACGGTTTCGGCAAATTTGAACTCTTTAGAAGCATCCAGGGAACTGATAGTTTAAACTTTAAAGGCTGATATATACCTCTAGTACCTAATTTATTCCCTGCTATATAGTAGGTGCTGAATCAGTGGCCATTAACTGATGGAATTGAATTGAAACCTAAAACAGAATTATATGACCTCTCACTTTTAGTCATCCTAGTTGCTATGCCATGCATTAGCCACCAGGGGGCAGACGCTCAAAGTAGGAGCTGCCCCCTGGTGGTAAGTACTCTTCCACAGGGGGAGCACCGCTCAGCCAGAAGCTGGGCTCATGGCTGGTGAGTGCAGCAGCGGTGCTGGGAGCCTCTCCCAGTATTACAAATTCATGTGAATGGCTTGGGCTGTTTTTATTGATTTTTTTTTTCTCTTTTCATTTATTTATTTATTTATTTATTTATTTATTTTATTTTTTAATATATTTTATTGATTTTTTTACAGAGAGGAAGAGAGAGGGATAGAGAGTTAGAAACATCAATGAGAGAGAATCATCGATCATCTGCCTCTTGCACACTCCCTATCGGAGATGTGCCTGCAACCAATGTACATGCCCTTGACCAGAATCGAACCCGGGACCCTTCAGTCCGCAGACCGACGCTCTAGCCACTGAGCCAAACCGGTTTTGGTGTAACACTGTCATTTAAAAAAGTAGCTTTGAATATTTGGTTTATCACATTTATGTGGTGAAAATTAGACACTGCCCTGGCTTCTGTGGCTCAGTGGTTGAGTGTTGTCCCAGGCACCCAGAGGGCACAGGCTCAGTTCCTGGTCGGGCATATGCCCAGATTGCAGGCTTGAGCCCCAGTAGGGGGTAATTGATGTTTCTCTCTCTTTCTCTTTTTCTAAAATAATAAAAACGTATTTTAAAAAATAAAATGCAGACCATAGAGATGATATATGGAGAGGAGGAAGTACGGTTCTTAGTTGGGGCATGTGCCAGGCTTGTGGACTTGATCCCCAGTGTGGGACATACAGGAGGAAGCTGATCAGTGATTCTCTCTCATCATTGATGTTTCTGTCTCTCTGTCTTCCTTCTTCTCTGAAATCAATAATATATTTTAAAAAATGATAGCAAAGGAATAACAAAAAATAATATTTGTAAGCAAATGTTGGTTAGAAGTATTTTAAAATTAACAGCGTGTTAATTTTCACATATGACATATGGACTGGAAATTTTATTTTTTTTTATTTTTTTTATTTTATTTATTTATTTTTTTAAAATATATTTTATTGATTTTTTACAGAGAGGAAGGGAGAGAGATAGAGAGCTAGAAACGTCGATGAGAGAGAAACATTGACCAGCTGCCTCTTGCACACCCCCTACTGGGAATGTGCCCGCAACCAAGGTACATGCCCTTGACCGGAATCGAACCCGGGACCTTTCAGTCCACAGACCGATGCTCTACCACTGAGCCAAACCGGTTTCGGCTGGACTGGAAATTTTAACTGTTAAATCTAAAGTCTTTTAAATTGAGGTCTGCAAAATCAAGGGTTTACTGTGCTCATTCATGTATCATAAATGTGGCCGTGGTTAGTGACTATTTTCTTCAAATATGTGATATCTACTTTATTTATTTATTTATTTTTTACATTAAATACTAAACACAGATTTGGCTTCCTTTCTTTTTTCTTTACATATTTCTTTATTGATTTCAGAGAAGATGGGAGAGGGAGAGAGAGAAACATCAGTGATGAGAGAATCATTGGTTGGCTGCCTCCTACTGGAGATTGAGCCTGCAGCTCTGGCCTGTGCCTTGGGCTAGAATCGAACTTGGGACCCTGCACTCCACAGCCTGATGCTCTATCCATTGACCCAAACAAGCAAGGGCTGTGATGTCTCCTTTAAAATTCTGCATCTTGAACCAAAAGATAGATATAGAGACAGTAAAGCAACAGGCAGACTTTCAAATTATAGCAGGGAGGGTAGGGAGATCTGGGGGAGAAAATAGGTCAGCGGAAGGACTTGTATACATGCATATAAGTACAACCAATGGACACAAAACTTTGGGAGGGAGGGTATATATGGAAGGGGAGAGCAATGTTAAAATATGTACACAGATAATTTAATTAAAAAAATGTAAAAAAATAAAAATAAAAATAAAAAATTCTGCATCTTTATGCTTAGGAAAAGGCTTTTAGAAAGATCATGACATCCAGGATATTTTGTTGATAAGATATAAAGCACACTGCCCATTTTTCTTTTCCTGTAGGTTTTATGGGAATTAGAAACTTTACGCCTCATAAAACACTTTGAAAAATGTATGAGAGGAGAGATCGATGACGCTGAGGATGAACTATATATCATAGACAACAATGGAGACGCACAGCCGTTTGACTTCACTGGCCAAGACTTTGAAAATAAGCTTCGAGTTCCTCTTCTCGAAATCCTGAAATACCCTTACCTGCTCCTACATGAGCATGTCAGTGAGTATCTTGGGTGTTCCACAGGTTGTATCAGTTTTATTATATCAAGGATTATAAGAATTAAGTTTATTTATATGAAAATCTGTTTGTTAAACATATAATTAGGATATTTAATATTGTCCCCAACATTTTGTTTCCAAAGTTTCCAAACATAAAGTAAATTATGTAGTAAACACCATGCACACAACACAGATTCCATGGTAGCGAACATCTTGCTGTATTTGCTTTATTACGTGTTGTATTCATCTCTTCATTCCGTTCATTTTTTTGTGTGTTTTGTTTTGTTATTTTTATGGATTTTTAATGACAGAAAGAAAAAATATCTAAAACCGCAGCTTCTGGAAGAACCACTTGTTCTTGCTGGTCTTGTACCTCTCTTCAGGCTTGACTTTGGCCTCCCGTTTGGCCTTGCGTTTTAGAGCAGGGTGTCTGAAAACGTCCTTGTTGACACCAGTTTTGTCCAAGGGGATGTCCACAGAGTACCTGGTGGGCATGAGGTGACTGTAGTTATAAACTTTCACAAAAGACTGGATCTTTGACCTCTTGGCAGTTTTCTTCTTGCCCATGGCAGCTGTCACTTTTCGGGTGTAGCGGTCAATTCCAGCCACCAGAGCATGGCTGTAGGGGCAGTCCGAGGTGCCATCGTCAATAATGTTCTTTACGAAGACGGCTTTGTGTCTGGAGTAGCGTCCAGCCAGGACCAGCACCACCTTCCCGGGTTTCATAAACTTGCCCTTTCAAACGCAGCCACTCGGGCCTAGAGCAGAAAAGAAAGCATTCCGTTCATTCATTTTTATTCTTGTGTTTTTCTCAACCTTGGCACGATTGACTTTTTTTTTTTTTAATATATATTGATTTCAGAGAAGAAGGGAGAGGGAGAGAGAGAGAGAAACAGCAAGGATGAGAGAGAATCATGGATCAGCTGCCTTCTGCACTCTCCACACTGGGGATGGAGCCTGCAGCCCTGGCATGTTCTCTGACCAGGAGTTGAGCTGTGACAACCACTGAGCCATGCCAGCCGGCTGGCACTATTGACGTTTTAGGCTGGATTGTTCTTCATTGTGGGGACTGTCCTGTACACTGTAGGATGTGTACCAGCATCTCTGGCCTCCATCTGCTAGATGCTTTGGTACCCCACTCTCCCCGACCCCAGTTGGAAAACCAAAAACATCTCCAGAAAGTGCTCAGATGCCCCTTGGAAGTTGGGGGAAGGGCTGTGGAGAGGCAGAATCGTGCCTGTTAGGGAACCACTGGGCTGCAGTGGTTTTCAGTAATCACTATGGCATTGAATGTAATGGCTGCCTAGAGTTTGGTCATGTATGTTTGTATTTATTAATATGAATCTCTTAAAAGTAAAAGACATCTTTAGAGTCCAGTCAGGGATCATACATTACATTTGGCTCTTTTTTCTTAGATCTCTTTTAATCCAAGGGTCTGTTCACGCACACATGCCCACACCCTTTTTGTTGGTGTGACTCTTTTCGTCCTTAAGTGTCTTGTTGAGACTGGAGTTGCCCTATAGAATAATGCACATTATGGGTCTTTCTCATTGCTTTCTCATTGCTTTTTTAACTTATGTCAGTAAACTGGAAAGTTGATTTAAAGATTTGGTTAAATCTAAATACATTAGAAATAGATTTTTAAATTCCAACAAGTCATTTTTAGGATATTTATTAAAGAATACTGCATCCAGGAAAATATGTATGCTTGATATTATTTCACAACCAAACACAGCTTTTGTGGCCACCACTCAGCTAAAGAAACGATGTCAGTGCCCGAGGAGTTCCCTTCATGCTTTTCAAGCCATTATCCCTCCTCCCAGGCCAGCCACCTCTCCTGCCACTGTTTTTAGAAGCTTAACAAACTAAAGGTGCTTCATCTGATAGAGTGAGTAGAGAGTCTGTTTTGAAGGAGAAATGAAGACGTTTCCATAAAGCAGCAGGACTTAGAACAGTGCTTACATGGAGGAGCAGCGGAGTGTCTAGACATCAACCAGGTGCATTTGAGGAATGTAGTGTCTGATGATGGTAGCATTTCAAATCAGTGGAAAAAATGGATTTTTTGATAAATAGGAGCCGAACAGCATAGCCCAGTGGTCGGCAAACTCGTTAGTCAACAGAGCCAAATATCAACAGGACAACAATTGAAATTTCTTTTGAAAGCCACATTTTTTAAACTTAAACTATATAGGTAGGTACATTGTTATTAAATTAATAGGGTCCTCCTCAGCTGGCCTTTGCTAAAAACTGAAGGGGCCAAAGAGTTACATGTGGCTCGAGAGCCGCAGTTTGCCGACCACTGACATAGCCAATGGGAGTGAGAGGGAGGGAAGCTGACTTTCCTTATCGTTCCAGATAAAGTCCATATGAGTCAAAATGTAAAATTCTAATGGAATTGGACCTACAATCATACTTCTAAGAGGATACCCTATGGAGATAATTATGCCAGGAGTAAAAAAGAAAAAAATGTACATATTAGTAAAGTCAGAATAATTGATAGGAACCATACTGGGATTAGTTATTTTTTTCAGATAGGTACATAGTGTTCCTACATTTACAAGGGACAGGTTTTCATTTACTTACAAAAAGATTTAGGTTCTCTCGATAAGTTGATAGAATGTGTGTCTTATGTGTACTGCCTTATTTTTCTCTTTAGATGAGTTATGTGTTGAAGCACTTTGTCGGATGGAACAAGCAAATTGCTCCTTTCAGGTTTTTGAGAAACAGCCCGGAATCTATTTGTTTTTGGTCCATCCCAATGAAATGGTGAGTATGAGTGCTAGATGACGGAAGGACATACGGTATTTTTGCTCGTGTGGATAGCTGTATTGGAGGTTTCGATGTGTAGTTTGTTTAAAATGTTGGTTAGAATACTTCTGACAGGTGCTGCTTCAGTTCAGAAGACAATGGTCAAGGGGACAGCTTGCATATTAGCCTTTTTATATAGGATTTTGTTTTTTAATTTTAATTAAAAAAAAAAGATGGATTTCAGAGAAGAAGAAGAGAGAGAGAAACATCAGTGATGAGAGAGAACCATTGATCGGCTGCCTTCTGCATGCCCCCTATTGGGGATGTGGCCTTGACCAGAATCAAACCCGAGACCCTTCGGTACACAGGTGATGCCCTGTCCACTGAGCCACACTAGCTAGGGCTCCATTGATTTTTTTACAGAGTGGAAGGGAGTGGGAGAGACATAGAGTGGGAGAAGTGTGAGTAACATCGATTGCCTCCCACACTTGCCCAAACTGGAGCTGGGGGTCCAGCCTGCAACTCAGATATGTGCCCTTGACCTGAAGGGTCATGGGCTGATGCTCTGACCGGTGAGAAACTGGCTGTGGCTCTGTGTTTAAAAACATTTAAAAAATGTCTATATTTTTAATGATTTCAAAGAGGAAGGGAGAGAGAGAGAGAAACATCAATAATGACAGAGAATCACTGATCAGCTGCCTCCTGCATGTCCCCTCTGCAGGTCCCCCTTTAAGCATGTGCCTTTGTCGGGAATTGAACCTCGGACCCTTTAGTCCGCAGGCGACACTCTGTCCACTGAGCCAAACCAGCCAGGGCTCTTGTGTCTTTTTAAAAAAAAATTATTTTTGTCTTTGTCTTTTTTAAAATTGACTTGAGAGAGGTAAGGGAGAAGGAAAGGGAGGTTGGAGAAAGGAAGAAATATCTGTTTGTTCCATTCATTGGTGATTTATGCATTCATTGGTTGATTCTTGTACGCACCTGACCAGGGATTGAACCCGTAACCTTGGCCTGTCTGATGATACTCTAACCAGCTGCGCTACATGGCCAGGACCTAGTGTTTTGTGTCTTTTAAAATCTGTAGGGAGCCCTGTTCTCTGAAGTAGGTTTTGGTGTACGGAGACAACCGTTAGTTGAATGAAGTGACGAATGTGTTGTGCTTACAGGTTCGCCGTTGGGCTATCCTGACTGCCAGAGGCTTGGGGAAAGTGGACAGAGACGATTACTATGACTTACAAGAGGTTTTGACTTGCCTTTTTAAAGTCA
Source organism: Pipistrellus kuhlii (assembly GCF_014108245.1). Lineage (NCBI taxonomy): Eukaryota > Metazoa > Chordata > Mammalia > Chiroptera > Vespertilionidae > Pipistrellus > Pipistrellus kuhlii. The sequence continues at coordinate 735,187 of NW_023425571.1, forward strand.
TTGAGTTGGGGCTTTTAGAAAATCCAGATATTTATACTACTTCTGTCCTTGAGAAGGGTAAACTGATCATCCTGCCACCACACATGTATGACGCTTCCAACTACAAAAACTATTGGCTAGGTAAGTACTGTCACTACACAAATAGCCTTCGTATTTGCCTGTAGCTCTTATGGGTATCCTGCATAGAAGTGATCTCTTTTGATATTCTTTTCAAAGTTGCTAAATACGGGATTTCATAGTTTCCAATTCTTTTGTCATTAAATTGGCATAAGTACACATTTTGTTTTTAAATATTTATCCTAGAAACAATCTGTAAGAGATACATTTCAAGTATAGCAAATAGATATTTTATTTGAAACAGTATTAGATATAAAAATATTGATAAAGTAATTGACTTTGATAGAGTTTGATCTAGTTTAAGAAAAGGTTTAATGCCTCTTTTTCCATCTGTAAAATATTTCCTGATAGGAAGAGATACTAGCTTTGGTTTTCAACAAGTTCTAAACTGACTCAGAGTAGTTCCCCCCTACTTTATTGAATTGAAGTCTTACAGTCATGGGTCCTATTTGGCAATGGTCGGTACTTGAAATATGATGATCTTAAAAATGAAACCATGAAATACAGATTGTGTGGTAGTCATCTTAGAGATTGTTTTCTAACCAAATATATACCATGTTCCCGTTGTATTCTCAAATTAGTCTGAAGTCCTTTTACTTAGGAATAGATGTCTATGAAGACATCAGCGTTGTTAGAGAAACTGGATTCTGCTTGCTTTGTCTCTCTGCCTTGGTGTTCTTGTCTCCTGAACGAGAGGAAGCATGAGGACGGTGCTCCCTAACCCATTAAAGAACCCGTCACCAATCTTCCAGGTATTTGCATGCTGCTGACCATTCTCGAGGAGCAGGCCATGGACTCCCTGTTGTTGGGCTCAGACAAGCAGAACGATTTCATGCAGTCAATACTTACCACCATGAAGAAGCAGACAGAGGGTGAGATGCTTGATTTGTTAAGTGCTTTTGTACGCTCTGATGATGACGCACTTTTATTTTATTTATTTATTTTATTGATTTTGTACAGAGAGGAAGAGAGAGGGATAGAGAGTTAGAAACATCGATGAGAGAGAATCATCGATCAGCTGCCTCCTGCACCCCCCCCACTGGGGACGTGCCCGCAACCAAGGCACATGCCCTTGACCGGAATCGAACCCAGGACCCTTCAGTATGCAGGCTGACGCTCTATCCACTGAGCCAAACCGGTTTTGGCGATGATGCACTTTTAAAATACTGGTGTTGCTGCAAGAATTGTGTGTATGGTGTGGAGGAAGGAAAACATTTTATGGTTTAGGTCACAGATTCAGAATCCTGAATTGGGAGGGACCTTTAGAGTTAATTCAACACCTTTCATGAAAGAAGAGGTGGAAGCCCAGGGAAGTCACTTACATTACGTGGTGAAACACCCGGTTAGCGGTAGGGTAAAGAGTAGAGTCTATAGGAGGTCCGCGTTTCTAATGGCAACCTAGTTAAATTGTACAGGAAGTCTCCCTGTCCCAGTCTTCCTCTTTCCCTGGTTCTTCATTCATCTCGTTCTCGTTCTCGTAATAGTCACCAGCATGGTGACTGTTAGCCAGAGGTGGCTGTTTCAGTTACAATGAAAGTAAAAATTTAGTTCTTCAGGCCCCTCCTCATATTTCAGGTACGGAGCCCCACGTGCCAGGTGGCTCCTGTACTGAGCAGCCAGTACGGCTACAAGCATGCGCAGCGCACAGGACCTGCGCTGGCAGCGCTGCTCCGAGAATCCAGAAAATGGGTCTGCGCCATGTGCTCAGGTTATCCTCCGACCAGCTTTCTTTTGCTCATGGTTGTATCAAGGGAGGATTTATGCTTAAGTGTTTCTCATCTTTCTCCTTTATGGAGGACTGGATCTATAATAAAGACCAAGCAGCCAGATCCTACAAAAACATTGTGAATATAATTTTCCTTTAGGCAACTTCAGTGTGGATACTCAATTGTGGGAGATTCAAAAATATATAAATGTTATTCTTTTTTGCTAGATTATTCCTAATTAAGGTTTTTACGAGTTTGTTTGCTGGCATTTACTACATAAATTGTTCATTTCTTTCTGAATGCCTTGCACACATAATTTTGTTCTCTCTGTTAATCCCCTAACCTTCAGAATGCCACACCTCTGAAACCTTTCTTGTCTTCACCTAACTGATGACCTGTTTCCTTAATCTGACAGTTTACGAGACATGTGTCAGCTGAAGTAAAGCATTAGGAAAGGAATTATATGGGAGGTTAGAGCTTGTCAGTCATGAAAATTCTATTTGACTCGGTGGATAGAATGTCGGCCTGCGGACTGAAAGGTCCCAGGTTCGATCCACTAGTAAGGGGGCGTGCAAGAGGCAGCCAATCACTGATTCTCTCCCATCATTGATGTTCCTCTCTCCCTCTCCCTTCCTCTATGAAATAAAAATATGTTAAAAAAAAAAAAAAAAAAAGGTACATGATATGGCCTACATGACTGAGTGATGAAAAACTAGACTCTAAGCGTCCCGAGGGCAATAAAACTGGAGGTTCAGGGTGACTTCACAACAGCAGTCACAGAGCCGGAGCATTTGCCTTCGAAGGAAGGGCACCTAGAAGATGGCGTGGCGGGTAATGTGTGACGGAAGCTTTGGAGCTGGACCTGGGTGAGCAGGTTTGGAGGCATGGCACCAATAGTGAAGGCATTCTGGTTCTTCTTTTTTTTTATATATATATATATTTTATTGATTTTGTACAGAGAGGAAGGGAAAGAGATAGAGAGTTAGAAACATCGATGAAAGAATCATCGATCAGCTGCCTCTTGCACACCCCCTACTGGGGATGTGCCCGCAACCAAGGTACATGCCCTTGACCGCATTCTGGTTCTTGTTTGGGAAAAAGCGAGCTGTTAGTTTGTGCGGTAGCCAGGGAGTGATTCTGGGAGGGTGACAGGTAAAGCAGGAGAAGAACAGTAGAGGAAGGCTAAGTGCTTGACTGAGACTTTGAGTTTCCTTAGAAGACATTCAGGAGCAATTGGAGGTCTTTGAGGGGGTGGTGGTGGGGGTGGCAGTATCTTGCCACTGCGTGTCTGATAGAGAAGAAGGGAAGGACTTGAGGTTAGAGCTTGTCAGTCATGGGAATTCCTGCCACTGGAGGAAAGTAGATTCCAAAGAGCCATGCTGCAGTGGGTGGATAAAGGCTGCGGCTCTGCTTACCCGTTAGCCTTGGTGAATCCTAGGCTTTGCTTACATCTGGAAATACCAAGTTTTTCTTTCCTCTACTTCTCTTCTGTGATTTATTGAAGGGAGTTCTGGGAGAAGGTGAGTTAGATAGAAAAGATGGCTTCAGGTGTGGCAAATGGTGGAAAAGTCTTATCAATTTGTTCTCCATTTAAAATTTTTTTACGGAGGTGTAGAGTATTGCTTGAAAAAAATTCAAAAACAATTTAAAAATTTGCCAGCTTTTTTTGTTGTTAATCCTCACTGAAGGATCTTTTTTCCATTTTAGAAAGAGAGGAAAGAAAAAAAACACATTATGCGAGAGACTCTCATCAATTGGTTGCCTCCTGCACTCAGCCCAACAGGAGTAGGGAACCTGCAACTCAGGTATTGACCAGAATCGAACCCGGGACCCTCAGCCCTGTGGGTCTCGGGCCGATGCTCTAATCACTGAGCCATGCCAAACAGGGCTTGCCAGCTTTTTAAAACCTGAAATTGGCAGTGCTTTGCTTTCAATTACTTGCTGCTTTGTTTTAAGATAAAGATGCTTAATTCCTAGATATTTTAGTATCTTTTCTAATTGCTTTGTAATTTGGCAATAACTCTATTCTATTTCAGATGATAGTGAAGATCCTTTCTGGCCAGCATTGCACTGTTTCATGGTCATTTTGGATCGCCTGGGATCTAAGGTCTGGGGTCAACTTATTGATCCTATCGAGGCCTTTCAGACCATTATCGACAACGCGAGCTACAACAAAGAGATCCAGAACATACGGAGAAGCTCTGTGAGGTCAGTTCCGTATATGTCAGGAGCTCAAATTATCTGTAAGGAGCTCTGTTGTATCTTAACAATAGGGGTTTTCTTTCCCCCTTCATGTCTGTAATTTCTATTTTTTCTTAATATTTAAGGGCCAAGCCAGAACCAGAGTCGTGTCTGGATGATATGGTGACTTGCAGCCAGATTGTGTACAATTATAACCCAGAAAATACCAAAAAGGTATAAAATAGTTTGAGCATTTAGACAACATTCTGTAACCTTTGCATTGTAAGACCATGGTTTACATAATTAGTTGACTTGCTGATTTTATGACATGTAACTAATACCGAATTGGTTGCTGCATAAAGGCTTTAGGGTTGAACCAGATCGTGCACAGGAGAAATTAATTTTTAAGTGCAGTTAGTAAGAGTAGAAAGTTTATGGGAATGGGGGAGATAAGTTACATGACTGGAATGGAAAGAGGGTCAGAGTACATGGAAGTGTTGTAAATTTACCATTACATGAAAACCGCACCTCAAAATTGAACTATATTTTCAATTTCTTGGGGCTATGTGTAAATCAAAATCAGAAAATTGAGCCATGTATTTTTTGTTTACAACTTGTGTGCTAACCTTGTCTTGAATAATGCTTGTTTGTCTGAATGTCAATATTTCTTTCATTTTAGGATTCAGGGTGGAGATCAGCCATTTGCCCAGATTATTGTCCTAACATGTATGAAGAAATGGAAACATTAGCCAGTGTGCTTCAGTCAGATATTGGTCAAGACATGCGTGTTCACAACAGCACATTTCTGTGGTTCATCCCTTTTGTTCAGTCCCTCATGGATCTTAATGATCTGGGTATGGCTTACATAGTGGAGGTCATTCACCATCTGTACTCCCAAGTCAAGGATGTTCTCAACCAAAAAGCTGTGGTGTGTGACAAAGTCACTGAATTTTTTCTACTAATTTTGGTTTCGGTGGTTGAACTGCATAGAAGTAAAAAATGTTTGCATTTGCTGTGGGTTAGCTCCCAGCAGTGGGTAGATGCCCTTGTGAAATGTGCCAAACTTCCCACTACTGCATTTGCGCGAAATTCTGAGAAGTCATCTGCCAGCAGCTCCAAAGGAGCAGTGATGATAACGTCTCTGTCACTGCATTCAGTGCCATCTAACTCTGTCCAACTCGCTTGTGTGCAGCTGATTAGAAGTCTCCTTAAAGAAGGTTATCAACTTGGGCAGCAGGCTCTTTGTAAGCAATTCTGGGATAAGCTCAACTTATTCCTGCGAGGAAATTTATCTCTAGGTTGGCAGTTGGATAGTCGGGAAACACAAGACTTACAAACTTGTTTAAAGCAAATTATTAGAAACATAAGACTTAAAATGCCTCAGTACACTGCCTTGGCAGAGCCAGCTCCTCCATGTAAAACCTCTCATGCCTCTAATGGTAAAGAAGAAAGTGAACAAGTAGGGAAGGCATGTGAAAAAGACATCCCCTGTCTGGAAAGTGGCAGCCCAGTGTGTTCTAAAGAACCATTGAAAGCTGACGTTTGTCAAGAGCAAGAGAGTAGTGCAGTAAGCAAAACAAGTAACACTATAGAAGAAAAAGTTAATGAGCAAAATTGCATAAAAGATTTGAAACTAGAAGACCATCTTTCAGCTGAGTCACACTTAAAGCAGAGTAGTAAAAACCTTTCCAATGAAAGAACCCAAGATCAAGTGAAAAGACACACAAGGAAGCAGAAGTCTGTAAAAAATAAATCCTGTATGCCACAGAACTGTCCTTCCAGAAATGATCCAGAAGAAGGATGTGACAGAGGAGTAACTAGGTCAGCACATTTGTTGACTGATTCTAACACTGATTCTCTGGATAAGGCACCCACATCAAAGGAGGATTTCTCTCTAAAGAATGATGTTGGCAAAACCTCAAAGGCAAAAACTAAAGCACAGAAAAGTGAAATTTGTGCTAAGTTAGCCCATGTAATAAAGAAGCAAAACAGGAAAAGTGCCTTGGTCAAAAATACTGTGGACTTAAAGGGAGAAGTGACTGTCTCCGACCCTGAGAATTTCTGTTCAAGGATAGATCCTGCAGGTCAGAACGGCGATAGCTTCATACAGAACTCTTCTTTAGACTTTAATGATAGTCTGGATCATAAAAATGAAAAACTGAAATCTCCTAACAGTTTATTGCTGAAACAGTTGAAGAAGGAAGAGTTAGATGTTCCTTCTGCCCATGAGAACGATTGTCAAATACAGGAATGTCATGTTAATAAAGTTTTTAATTCATTTACTTTGATGCCTAAAGCATCTTCCTGTAAAGATCCTGTGATTTTACTTGGATCAAAAGACAAGGAGATTAATAAGAGCACTGATCGTGTTTCTTCTGACCTGACAGAACAGGCCCCTAACAGTCCTCAGTGTGACATCCTAACAGATTCTCAGATAGACAGAGACCTCCACAAGTTATCTTTAATAGCTCAAGCCAGTGTCAGTAACTTTCCATTAGATTCAACTCAAAAAAGCTCATCCCAATTACAGAGAAAAGTAAAAGATAAAAGAAGTTTCAGAGCCAATCAAAATCATGTCAGGGAAACCTGCAAGGAACAAGTTATTATTATTTCAGATGATGATGATGATGATGAACAAATTCTAGATTTTGAGAAACACATGAAACAAGATAAAATGTGCCTTGAGAAAGAATGGCCAAGGCAGGATACTTCAATAGTTAATATGAATGTGGACATGAAGCCAACAAAGGAAGAAAAGACAGAGGAGTTTGAGGACTCTGGTTCTCAGCTTTTTGAGTTTGAAAGCCAACAGAAAGTGTTTTCAGTTTGGCAAGATCAGAAACCAGACAATGGGAATTCAGTTCAAGAGGATGAAAAAAATCCATGTTTGACTTATATAGCAGATATCACAAACGATTGGGGTTATGATACAGATTACCCTATGTCTGAAGAAGTTACTAAAAATGAAGCAGAGGGCACTGAGCATGCAAAACCACAAAGTGGTAGTTCTTTTGAGGAAGTTTGTGAAATTCAAGTAAAAAAACACAAGAGAAAACAATTAAAGAAAACAAAGGCCGAAGATTCTTTAAGGCCTTCATCTTCTGTCAGAAACAAGGACCAATCTGATACTCTTCATGAGAGCGATCGAACTGAAAATGATACTAAAATTGCAGACATAAGGACATCTCCCGAGTCAGGTGTTGAGAGAGCCACTCGAGTTTCCCTGAAGAAGTCACCTCGAAAGCATCGAACTTACTCCAAAGTGGATCGGAGAGCCTCCTTTTCTAAAACGCCTAAGAAAACCCATTCAGATACTAAAAAAGGGCAGAATAAAGGTTCACATTACATAAGTTGCAGGAGCACTCCTGCTATCATGCTACCAAAAAAATCTCGCCATTGTCCTGAACCAACCTCAGTGGCTGAGAAACTTGGTCTGAAAAAGGCTCCTCGTCGGGCATTTGAGTTGTCTCAGCGATCTTTAGACATTATAGATAAGTTACGCAACCATGGCAAAACGGTTGGAGAAATTGGTACTCCAAAAAAGACTAAACTAATTTCTCCTCAGAGTCTTCCTGCGAACGATAAGAAACTGCTCGTGAGTCAAGATCTTCAGTTTCAAAGGAAGAGGAGATCAAAATCTCATCGAAACAGACAAGGACTTTATGACAGCACAGACAGTACAAGAGCAGGCCCACATGCGGCCCAGAATTCTGACAGTGTTAGACCAGATACAGATAGGGCAGATGACAGTAACAAAGGAGGAACTGAGGTCATGGCAAACGGTAGTGGAAATCAGTCAATAAAATGTGTGTCTCCTGAACAAGGACCTGGGAAGGAAAAATATGTTTCTCAGGTGGCTGGTGATGCTTGTCTTTTGAGTCCTTATAGTTCCCCCGTGTTAAATGGGAGAATACCAACCAGTGAAAATACAGTCTGCACTCTGGCGGACCCTTTAGGCGGTGGCAATCTGACTGGACATCATTTAGGGGTGCCAACTGGGAAAAGGGGACAGCTTGACCCCAACGGTGATATGGAAGGAGATGATATCTTTTTAACCCAACACGATCCCGAAGATATGGACTTAGGTTCACAAATGCAGAATGGTGATGATGGACTCACTGAAGAAGTCCATCAGAAAAGCGTTCATGTAGAAGATTCTATAAATCGGCCTCCGTCAGAATCTTTGAGTAGTACAAGATGTAAGAACAAAGATTGTGTGGAAACGGTGAAAAGCCAGGGTGAGTACTGCTCAAAACACTCTGAAGCTAAAGCAGCAGATGAAGATGTCTTTCGTAAACCTGCCCTGCCTCTTTCTATGTCTAAACCTTTGAGACCTTCCACTACGAAGATTTTTAGCTCAAGCAGTACTTCACGAATTGCTAATTTTTCCAAGTCTTTGGAAAGTGCCTTGATACTTCCAGGCCCCAAAAATAAGTCAAATGGAAGACAACCTGCTTCAAAGGTACCACAGCCTGCCTCTCTGTCGTCTCCAAAGCCAAGGGTTGAACTGAGTAGTTTATGCAATATTCTTAATTCTCCAACTCCAAGTAATTCCAGCAGGCAAGCTTTCAAACTCGCATTTGCTGAAAGCAGACCTTTTTCTTCTTCTCCGATCAACATGCTCTTATCATCACAGTCCATCTCTGACACCTTTGTCAAAGAGGTCTTGAAATGGAAATATGAGATGTTTATGAAGTTTGACCAATGTGGACCCCCAGCAAGTCTTTGTCAGGCCATCTCAAGACACGTGCCAATCAGATTTCAAGATTGTGGAGATTACTTTGAAGTTTTCTTCCCTTTGCTGTTACTGAATGCCTTTGAAACAGTGAGTATGAATTTTAATTGTACCATTCAGGCTTTGAAGTTGCTTCTTTTCTCGACCCTGCTAAGCAGTGGAGTGCAGTTAAAACAGCTGGCCTTGGGGTGCTGATGTTTCTAGGTTTCACTTGAAGCAGACATCTGTGCCAGGTATTGCTTGAGATGCTGGCGACCCACCGGTAATGTTTCTTTGCCTCTGCCCTCGGGAGCTACAGGCACACTTCAGCTAGCCCTGGAAGACACATTTGTTGGTGCAAAGAGGTGATAGTCTTCCATATGCTTTTTTTTAAAAAAAAAACAAAAACCAAAAACGCTTTTATTGACTTTTAGAGAGGAATCCTAATATATAAAAACCCTGGTCATAATGACCAAGGCTCGACCAACCGCAAGTCAGTCCTTCAGTCAACACTAAGTTGCCATGGAGGCTGCTGAGTGGGCTGCAAATTAGAGCCAGAAAGAGGCCTGAAGAGAGAAGCAGGGATTGATCCATTGCCTCTCTGGCAGTTTTTGATCAGCACTTACCTCTCTCTTTCTCTCCCAGTCTGGGCAGCAGCTGAGCCTCCATTTCTCTCCAGGTCTCCACCAGGGCTGCTGATCAGCCTGCCTTTCTTATCAGGCCCCATTGATAGGTCCAGAGATGTTGACTGGCATAGAAACTAACCAATCAGAACCAAATCTTAGTGAAGTGTGAGGAATCAATAGCTACCTAGGAGGCAGAGCTTTTGATGCTGACTGGCATAGAAACTGACCAATCAGAACCAAATCTGAGTCAGTTATGAGGAGCCAATGGTTGCTTAAGAGACAGAACTTTTCACACTGAATGGCATAGAAACTGACAAATCAGAACCAAATCTGGGTCAACTGTGAGGAACCAATGGCTACCAAGAAAGCAGAGCTTTTGACACTGACTGACATAGAAACTGACCAATCAAAACCAAATTAGCTGGCAGAGGAGGGCAGTTGGGGGCAAGATCAGGCAGGCAGAGGCAGTAGGGGAAGAAATTAGGCAGACAGGAGAGCAGTTGGCGAGATCAGGCCAGCAAGGGAGGGCAGTTAGGAATGATTAGGCAAGCTGAGGGATTAGGGGCAATCAGGCCGGTAAGAAGAGGCAATTAGGGGCGATTAGGCAGGCAGGCAGATGAGTGGTTAGGAGCCAGTGGTCCCAGGGATGTCTGGCTGCTAGTTTAGGCCCAATCCCAAGGGGTCCCCATTTAGAGAGGATGCAGGCTGGGCTGAGGGAACCCTTCCCCTCTGTGCACGGATTTTGTGCACTGGGCCACTAGTAGAGAATAATGTCCTCCTATACACCCCCTATAGGGTATTGAGCCTGCAATCCAGGCATGTGCCCTGACTGGGAATCAAACCGTAACCTCTTGGTTCATGGGTCAATGTTCAACCACTGAGCCACACTGGATGAGTTGGGAGTTTTTTGTGTATTTTTTTCTTCTTCTAAAGTAATGGAGGCCTTTTACTTACATTCTTTTGAAGAGGTGGCAAAGGATAAATTACAGAGCAACAAAAAAACAGTAAATCCTACATTTCTCTTAGCACATTTGTCTTTCAGTTTCTTACCACAGCAGCTTGCTCTCTCCCTTCAGCTCCTCCCTCCCCTCCCCAGCTCATCCAGCTTGGTTCTCTCTCCCTCACTCCCTGATGAGGACTGCCTAATGAAAAGTCCAATTCCCAGTTAGGTTTGAACCTCAGGAAAACAACTGGTGGTGGTTTTAATTTGGGGAAACTCTCAGTCCTTATTGCTTCAAATATTCTCTGTTCCTCCCTCTTCTGGGATCCCCTTATATGTCTGATGCACTTTTGCGGTTGTCTGACAATTCTGGGATATGCTCTTTTTTCCCTTTGTATTTGAGCTTTGATCGTTTCTGTGGCGATAGCCTCGAGCTCAGACAGTCTTCCTCAGCCAAGTCTACAATGAGCCTGCCACAGGCCTTGTTCTTCATCTCTGCTCCAGCGCTTTGGATGCCAGCATTTCTCTGATTGTTCTTACCGTGTGTGTCTGTTTACATTCTTCACCTGTTCTTACGTGGTCTCGTTTTTTCAGGAAACTCTTAGTATATTAACTGCAATTTTTAGAATTCTTTGGTTTGATAGTTCCACCACCCCTGCCATATCTGACTGGTTCTGATGCTTATTCTTCAAATTGTGTTTTTTGCCTTTGTGCATGCCTGGCAGATTTTGTGGCAAGGTGGCCATGATAGTCTGATGACAGGAGCCGCAGGCACTAGGCCTTCGGTGATGTGGGAGTGTCGGGAGAGCCAGTGTCTGCAGTCCCGTGATCTCCCCGCCTCTGGACTGAGCCTCGTGCATGTTTGACAACCCCTCACCTCCGAGCGGGACACGAGGCTAGAGCGGCTGAGGTGGCTATTTCTCTCCCCGCACATGTCTGAGGTTCTCTCTCCCCCAGCGGGTTAGGCTCTGGTAGAACATTTCCCCACACAGCAGGCTTGTGAGGAAGATTGGAGTGGGATGCTCTGGTGGGTTTCAAGATGGATTCTCTTCCCCTCCGGCTGCTGGAAGCAACGGGATTTCCTAGTGTTCACGGAGCACCTGGCAGCGCTCCCGGCGTAGAGCCCACCGCGTGCGGCCCCTCCCCTGGGCCCCGCTAGGCCTCGAGTTTTTAACGTTAGAGTTGTCCACGCCAAGCCTCCGGCAGCTTGTCGGTGAAAGTTCAGGTTTTCCTACCTGACAGGTCTTTACCAACAGGGCCTGCTCTGTGAGCGTGGCTGTCTGTGTCACCTGCCTGTCCCCAGCTCTGAGGGGCAGCCTCCCTCTGTTGGTGGAAGAGGAGTTGTGATGTTCCGCTTTGTTCAGTTTTTTACTTTGTTCTGATGGAGCAGCCACTTCTAAGACCCTTAGTGCTGATCAGGAAACTGGAATCCCCAATTAACTGTCAGTGTCTCTGGCACCTGGGCTTCTAGGTGTGGATTTTGCTGTGGTTTGGGGAAATTTTGCTGTTTAGCATTGGCTTTCCAGGATGTGTCTGTTTTTTTCAATTGGGTTTTTTTGTTTGTTTGTTTGTTTTGTATAGGTAGCACAGGAATGGATCAACTCTCCAAACAAAGGAAAATTCTATGAGTTGAAGTTAAGAAAATTTCCTGCAGAATATAAAAAATACTGGGAGTTTGTGGGTAAGTTCTTTCTTGTGTAACTTGGAGCATATCCTGTAGTAATTGGACATTTCTATTTGAGGAAGTATCACTGGTTTTTCTGGTGCATAGGTTTCTTAAGATGAATTTGTAACCTCTTACAAAGAATCTGTTTAAAGCCTTAATGAGGACAATTACTGGGACATTTATGAATAGAACATTTATGGATTTAATCATTCTGTAAATAGGATACCACAGGCAAAGTGTTCATGGAAGCTAGGCATAGGAGAGAGGGCGAGTGAAGGGGTGAGATGGGATGAGCGGTGGGTTGTAATGTAGTGTTTATAGATTCTGAGTAAATATTCCTACTGTCTGTCTTTCACGATCAGTGTAAAACACCCAATTGCATTTATGTATCAGTTATAAGCCACATATTCAGAACTCTAAAATGAGAGCATGGTGATGAGGGACAGACGGTGTGCCTCAGTAACCGCTTGGGGGAAGTGCCTGTTGGGGCTCTTTTCCAGCTTACTTTATTTCTGTTGTCTTTTTCTTATGGTTCCAGGGGTTCTTCATACGATCCCATGCAAGCCCTTCTGCCGCTGTGGCTTGCATTTTGACTCTCAGTGATGTCCTAAAAATTCTTACTTTATTCTTTGTAAGAATGTATTTTTAACATAACAAATGTAGTGTGTGTGTGTGTGTGTGTGTGTGTGAGAGTGAGAGATGCGCTGTGCCTGCTGCAGGTCACAAAGATCCCCCTCACCATCCAGAGAGGAGGCAGCAGACGGCGGGGTGAGAGCTGTCCGCACCCTGTGTGCGGATCGGCCTGGGCTAAGCTTTCCGTGTTAAAGGCGTGGGGCCTGGCTTCAGGGAGGAGGTTTTCGGAAGGACAGAGGGGACGGGAAGCTGGGCTGCCCACCGGAAGGCAGTTTACTTCCGCTTCCCCCTCGGGTGTGGTCCTTCATGGCCCCACCCTGCAGCGGGGGGCCCTGGACTGCAGCCGTCGTCTTTTTAGAAAATTGTACGTGTGTTTAGAGGTTGTCTGTTAAGGCTGGGGACGGTGAACAAAGGAAGGAATTAGGGAAGAAGCAGCAGCAGGAGAGCCGCTGGGGGCTCTGGTTGGCTCCCGAGAAATGTTACCGCGAAGAAGGGAGCCAAGACTGGGCTGCGGTCAGCCCCTGAGCAGTCAGAAGGGGGCCTGGGACCCGGGTTCGGGGCTCAGGGTGAGGGCTATTCTACCTGGTTGCAAGTCCCGGGGGGCCCTTAGGACTTGGGGAGAAAAGGTAAAGATACACACGGGGAAGAAAGGCACCGTGTGCCCAGTGAGAAGGTCGGCCCAGGTGCCCCGGCTGCTGCTTCCCGAGGAGCTCAGAGCTCCTAGGGAGAGGCGGTGGCCCCTCTGGATCTCAGCGGAGGAATTCTTCATTCTTGTCTGTGCTCTGAGGACTTCAAGCAGACACTCCTTATGTGCTGCATCAAAAAGCATGTTGGTTTAGTGGTTCCGTCTGCCTCCTGCCAGGACTTCCTGCTTGAGCTCAGTGTGGCGCTGTGGATTTGGCGATTGGCACTGAACGTGGTAATCTGGTGCTTGCTCTGTTTTCCCGCCCATTCACTTTACAGCTGCTCTTTGCACTTGTTTGAAACGCTACCCATAGGCTCAGCATTCTTATGTGTACTGGGGCTGCTTCTGGGTTTTCCCTGGGGTTTTGGAAGTGGGGAACAAAAGGTAAAATTTCTTAATTAAAAACAAATAAACGTGAAGGGAAGTAAATGTTTCAGCTACTTCTAAACGTTAAGTGTTGTATTTTCATCTGTCTGGGCTTTTCAGCGTCTGTAAGGAACATGATGGTCTGTAGTCAGTCTTGTAGACTGCCGATCTGAAGTGTGGGAATCGCTGGGGCCGCCTCCGCGCTGGGGCTGGCACGGCCTTGGCTCCTGCATTTGCCCTTAGGATACTGGGGGCGGGTTCCTGTCCGCCCTGCTCCCCTGGCATGCTGTCACCTTTGCCGTCCCCTCTCCGGAGCTCCTGGGCCCTTTGGCCTCTGCAGCTTTCTATGTGCCAGCTGGCTCACTTCCCTACCTCTTTCTGAATAAAATTCCTCTTATAGTTTGAAAAATAAAACAATTCCATTAAGGTAAATGCTGACTTCTTCTTGTCCTCTAGTTTTTCTTGAGGAATATGAACTGTCTAAACAGCTTCACCCGAAGGAGAATGACTTGGTGTTTCTGGTTCCTGAGAGGCCGAAAGGGGAGAAGAGGGATGTGGAGCGGAACTCCATCCCGGCTTCCCGGGACTATCAGTGTGCTTACGTCCAGAAGTTTCGCCGCACGTCCGTCAGTAAGTACCTAACAGACACTGGAGACGTCCAGTGTCAGTTCCCCTGTTTCCCTCAAGGCGTCTGTCCCAGCCTGCGTTTGCTCTGCAGTTGACCTTTGAACAACACGTTTGAACTGTGTGGGTCCATCTGTGCACGGATTTATTTTAGAAACTGTAACTGTATTTTCCTTATGGTTTTCATAATACATTATGTTTTTTCCAGCTTACTTTAAGAATACACTATAAATACATGTAACATTCAACATATGTACTAATCACCTGTGTTATAGGTAAGGTTTCTGGTCAACAGTAGGCTATTAATAGTTAAATTTTTGGGAGTCAAAAGTTATACCTGGGTTTTTAACTGCGAGGAGGGGGTTGGGCACGTCTAAGTCCTGTGTTTTTCAAGGGTCAATTGTACATTCACTGGACCTCTAGGTTGATGACTTGCCATTCAGAGTCCTCTTTTATTTTTTCTAGACTCATCTGGAAAAGATCAAGTATTTATTGCTCTAGACTTATAACTTAAAAGCTTCCTTTGCAATGTTCTCTCTTTATGGTATATGTCTTCATCTGCATTGTATTTGTTATGAAACAGACAACTTGTAAGCCACCTGTTTGTTATATCTTACATCACATTTTAACCTTGGCTTTGTGGCTCGTTATGAATGCGAAGACTAAACGTGTGACTAAATGTGAGGCAGCGTGACGGGTTTACTGTTTACATCACCCCATCTAATGGTTGTCTCGACTTCTTTCCCTGGGTTAGTATTTAATGAGCACCTACTGTGTGCCTCATCCTCCCAAGCCCTGCAAAGCAGTAAGAATTATTTGTTCCCACCTGTCAGGAAGTGAGAGTTCAGGCATGCCAAGTGCTGCAGCCACGGTCATTCTCAGCATTACATGGAAGCCCAGACTTGCAGCCTCCTTTTGTTCGGCTGCAAAGTGCTTGTCCTTCATTGTAGGCCAGGCTGCCCTTCTGACATGGATGCTTTTTAGTCCCAGGGAGGAGAACATGAGTTTGTTATTTTTTGCCTTTCACATCACATTTTAAAAACAGCAACGAGGCTCCTTTAAGTTCAGCATCAGGCTGTGTTGTAGCTGGTCGTGCTTACTGTCGGTGTGACCAGAGCGCAGGCTCCGTGCAGGATGCGTTTAGAGAGCAGTAACGGAACACAGGCGTGCTTTTGACGCTTGCAAATGTTTACATTATCAAATGCATATTTCTAAAGTAGTCTCTCTCCCTGAACTCCTCATGTAGCCAACCATCAGACATCTCTGCCTTTCAAACCTTGTCCAACATCTGCTCTTCCTTTGCTAGGCAGAGCCTCTTCATCTTACACTCCCCACCTAACCCATCAGCAAATCCTATCAAATCTTCCTTTGTAATGTCCCCGAATCCAGGCCCCAACTCCGCTCCTGCACCCAATCCCCCCGGCCATGAACTTGCCCCTGGATGACTCAGGAGCCACCTGAGTGGCCCTTCTGCAAGTCCTTGCTTACGTATGGCCGGATCAGGAAGACCTTCCCTGACTTGTGTCTGCTGCGGTCCCCACCTCACCCCCTCGGTACGCCCTCAGCCCTTGCTGCTTTCTTCAGAGCACTCGCTCAGCACCGCTGAGGTGTGTGTTGGTTCTCTGCCTCTCTGCTAAAAAAGAAGCCTCCTGAGGAGAGGAACATTGCCGCTCTGAGAAGGCCTGTAAGAGGTAGTTATTGAGTGAGTTATTTATGTAGCATGTCCTAAGAAACCAGACGCTATAAAATACCCAATTCTGAATAGCCTTTTAACTGGACATTGTTACTCCTGGGAACTGAAATGGCTTTTTCTCTGTCTTGCTCTAGTGCATAAAGGGAAATACGAGTGCTCCCTCTCCATCCAGACGCAGGACAGCTTCCCAGCCAGTGTGAATGACACCGTGAAATGTGTTGTCGTCAGTTCTCTGGTAACGACACAGAGGAAGCTGAAAGCGATGTCTTTGTTGAATAGTCGAAACCAGCTGGCCAGAGCTATTCTGAATCCAAACCCCATGGACTTCTGTACGAAAGACCTGCTGACCACGTCGTCGGAGAGAATTGTGAGTGAGGACTGTGATCACAGAGAAAGCCTCCTGTCAGGGGGGAAGCCCGTGCCGTGGGTGTCCGCTGCCTGTCTCTGGTCAGCAGCAGACACACACTTTGTGCACAAGGAGGGTTAGTGCTCAGCGGTCTTTGGTGTCGCAAAGTGTGTGTGAGTGGGTCAGCTTGCTCCTCAGGAGGAGGTGTGGTGCTGTAAAGATTGGAAGTGTGCTTGAGGAGCAACATTAACATGTTAGGTGAGCATTGCCTTGATGGCATTAGGTGTTAAGGTTCTGGCGTAGGAGCATTGAGGGTTGCAGGTACGCATAGCTCCTTGGAAGAGCCTCATATAAATTCCAGGAAGCTAACACAGAGGAAGGCAGAAGGAGCATAGTATTGTTACCCCTGCAGTGTGCTAGGGCTTTCACGTGTGTCATCTCAGTCCGTTCTCCCCCTTCAAGGAGCCCTAGATCTACAAAGTCGGGGCTGAGAGAGGGCCAGAGTTTTCAGAGCCATCGCTTGTGAGAAACACGGAGGTTTAGGCTCAGATCCGCACCACATCCATGCTCTTTCCACCGGATCACTTGTTTTCCTGTCTGAGGAGAGAGGTGACTAAAATGGGAAATCCGAAGAAGAAATAGCAGAGTCGTATAGAACAGCTGATTGTCATCGTTAGGAGAATCCCAGTGAAAATTCGCTGGGCTCATTGCGGGGCCAAAGCCTGCAGACTACCTTTCTGTCCGTGATGGAGGCGGTTTTAGGTGGAGGGGGCCTCTGGGCCCTGCCCTGTCATTCTCACTCCTGTCTTGTGTGCAGACTGCCTTCCTAAAGGATTTCAACGAGGACCAGAAGAAAGCAATAGAAACCGCGTATGCCATGGTGAGACACTCCCCGGCGGTTGCCAAGATCTGTCTGATTCACGGGCCACCGGGAACAGGGAAATCGAGAACCATCGTTGGCCTCCTGTACCGCCTGCTGACCGAGGTAGAGACGCCGGGGTCTGTGCTGTGGCGGAGGGCGTGCCGCGCTGCCCTCGAATTGACCGATGTGTGCCTCTTCCTGTCAGTGTGCCTTGTCACTGTGTGGGCCTTTACCGGGGCGGGGGGGATGGGGGGTGCAGGAGGGGGTAGCAGAGAGAGAGGTTCTCGGAAATAAAAAGGGCAGAAAATGCTGTCTTGGGTGAAACCAATCCTAAGGGCCAGAGCGTGGTCTTCCGGTTGCATTACAGCCACACCTGCCAGGCAGCCGTCTGCGGGTCTTCCTGCTGCATTTTGGCCGATTGAATTCTGAGCAGAGTAAGGCGCAGGAGGTTGGGAGGAGATTGTGTGCCAGGGAATGCCGGTATCAGTGCGAGCTGCAGATGCTTGTAGACAGGGGAACTGCCTGTTGGGAGCATGTGGACATGGAGGAGAGATGCGCTGGCACGGCGGGCTCACCGCTGTTTTGCTTGTTTGGTGCACGTGGCGAATGCGGAACCAGAAGAGGGGGCAGCTGGATGAGAACTCCAACGCCAAGATTAAGCAGAACCGAGTGCTTGTGTGTGCGCCTTCCAACGGAGCTGTGGATGAGCTGATGAAGAAAATCATCCTCGAGTTCAAAGAGAGGTGTAAAGACAAGAAGAACCCTCTGGGTATGGCACTTCGGGGCTGCGCGTTAGTGTTTGTTTTTACTGTTGAGTGTGGGCAGCTGCGAATGATAAAGAGCAAGTCCTGCCGTGGTAACCTGTCCCCTCCGTCCTTAGCATCCCTGAGCAAATACTGCAAGCGCTTTCCCGGGGCCGGGCACTGCTGGGTGGGAGGTTTCAGCAGTGAAGCCTCTGGAATTAGGTGACCAGACGTCCTGCTTTTGGTGGGACAGTCCCAGTGTTTGGAAAGACAAATTGTTAAGAATCGGGACGTCTGGTTACCTTACTCTGGAAGACAGTCCCGGAGGAAGAGGATGGAAGTGTGGGAAGTGAGAGGACCAGCTGTAAGCTCTCTGTCCAAGTGCTTCTCAACTTCCTAACTCAGCGACCCTTTAATACGGCTCCTCATGCTGTGGTGACCCCCAATCATAACATTATTTTCGTTGCTACTTCCTAACTGTAACTTTGCTCCTGTTATGAATCATAATGTAAATATCTGTGTTTTCTGATGGTCTTAGGCGACCTCTGTGAAAGGGGTCTCGACCCACAGGTTGAGAACCGCTAGCAGGATCGCTTAAGACCATGGAATGTTCTAAAAAATATAATTTGAGAAACATTAGGATAATGGAATCTCAACTTTGCAATGTCATGTGTTTTACAACCTCGCCAGCTTTCATTAAGTAGAAATGGTAAGTACTTATCTTATAGGGTTGCGACGAAGACTATCTAAAATGCTATGGAATTCCAGGCATCCAGCTTATTAGTTCACATTAGCTCCCTCCTCTGATTGATGTATTTGCTTAGAAGTACACATGGCAATGGAGAGGGGTTGGCTGTGTCCTCATTAATCTCTAAAGTGTGATTCTTACCAACAGGAAACTGTGGAGATATCAATCTAGTACGTCTGGGTCCAGAAAGATCTATTAATAGTGAGGTCCTAAAGTTCAGCTTGGACAACCAAGTTAACCACAGAATGAGTAAGTCCTGAATACGGTTCATACTAACGTTAACTCTGCTTCCTTTTGGACAGTGGACAGTGGCTTGGGCATTTAAGCTAACGGGGAGACCTAGAGGTAGGGTGGCTTTGACAGCTAGTTTTTCTTCTCATTATGCATGTGTGTGTGCGCGTGAATGAGCATACAAGTATTTATCTTTTTTTCCTTCTTTTTTTTTTAAGAAAAAGACTTACCTTCTTACGTTCAGGAGATGCATAGAAGAAAGGAACATCTAGACCATCAGCTAGATGAGCTTTCCCGCCAGCGTGCTTTAAGCCGATATGGAAGAGGAATCCAGGTAGCTAAACAGTTCTTGCTGAATGTTTTTAATATATCATAGGTACACAAACTAGTTGGTAAGTATTTGATGCCATTTTTCATTGTGGAATAGCATAATTTGTTGATAAAAATTTAGACCAAAGTGGTATGCCTTACAAAAAAGTTAAACTTTTTTGAAAAGGACAAGATAGTAAATGGTCTAGATGCAGATCTCTATTTCGACTACTCAGCTCTGCTGTGGTAGCACAGAAACAGCAGGAGATAGACCATCCTAAACAAAGGGTGTGGCTATGTTCCAATAAAACTTTATTTACAAAAACAGATGGCGAGTTGAATTTGGTCCATAGGCTGTAGTTTGCTGTTGCCTGCCTTGTACTAAAATTGTACTAAATTCACTAAGTATCTTTCGATTACAAATTAAATTTAATCCAAGTTAAGTTAGACAAGTCCTGGCTGGGTAGCTGAGTTGGTAAGAGTGAGGTTCCAATATTAAGGTTGCAGGTTCAATCCCTGGTCAGGGCACATATAAGAATCCAGCCAGTAGAGTGCATAAATAAGAGGAACAACACATCGATGTTTCTCTCAAATCAGCATATAATTTTTTTTTTTTAATATAGAAAAAAGTTAAGTTAGACAGAAACGGAATTCACTGGCACCTAGACCTGGGATATCTAGAAGGTTTAACTTTAGCAAATGACGCCATTTCTCCACCTTAATCTGTTTGTCTGTGAGTCAGCATTTCTTCTCCCAGAGCAGGCTGATCGCCAGCATCTTGGGCTCCTCCCCAGCTGAGAAGGCCTTAGCCTGGGTGTGCAGCAGGCACATCCCTGTGCTGGGAAAGGTGCCGAGGTTGCCAGGCCTGCATTACCGCCTGAGCTGTGGCCAGAGGTGGCGGAGGTGTGATTGGCAGCCTCATTTGACCTGCCTGGAAATGAGTGAAGGAACGACAGCCCAAGGAGCACAGGCCATGTCCTGGCCCTGGCGGAATTTACACAGTGCCTGCTGCCAAGAGGAGCCTGGGTGCGGGTGCTGAGAGTGCCTGCAGCAGCCCATGAGAGAGGCGGATCCCTCACAGGCCCCAGAGGAAAGACACAGCGCATCCTGAGGGGCCACGGAGGTCAAGGCAGAGTGCAAGCAGGGAGGCAGGGTCTGGGGTGCGTGCCTTTATTAGGGCCCGTGAGTTGGAGTGCTTTGGGGTTCCCAGGCTAAGGCCAGATTGGTCAGTTCAAACAGCTCAAACTCCCGAGGGGTATAAGTACAGGATGGTCAAGGCAAACAGGCCCTGGGGCAGGAACGTTGGAGAAATCTGTCAGGAGCTACAGGTGCTGTGACGGGGCTACTGCTCCAGCACGGGCACGCGGAAGGCCAGAGGCAGCTGGAGGTGTGCAGGCTGCTTGGCCAGACAGCTGGTGTGGATCCCTCCGCCCACTTCTGGAGCCGCAGTGTGCAGCGCCAGGCCCTCGCTGCAGAGAGCAGACTTGGGAAGAGGCTCCCCTTTGAAGGGCGGCAGTCCCCTGGGGAGCGTTTAAGTGCTTACTTAACTTTGATTTTTTCCAGAGGCACGAATTAGATGAAAAAATTGCCCAAGTTTCAAAAGAAAGGCAGGAACTTGCATCTAAAATTAAAGAGGTAAGTGCTTTACGTAGAGCATTTTCCTGTTTTTTCTTTTCTTTTTCTCCATCATGACAGTTGAGAAAACCTCTGGGCTTTTATCAATTGCATTTAAAGTTTTGTCCATTCTGAGAAATTTCAAACAAATATAGAAGTGGAGATGGTGTAATTACATGTATATTTACATTTGTTTCTTTAGCCTCATAATGAGTTCTTATCACTCCTGAGATTTCTAAGGAAGAAGTGATTATAGACTAGCTTTCCTTTTCTAGGTGTGGGTAAGTAGTAAAGCCTCTTGTCGGGGCCTCTACTCCGCTTCCCCCCGAACTGCAGCACCAGCTGTCACTGGCCTGATCGTATGAATAAAGGGGAGGTGTGGTGTTTTCCTGTTTAGAAGAAAGAAAACTACGCGTGTCTGAGCCCAGCGCAGGGCCTGGCAGCTCCGTGTTGCCTGTCCAATAGCACAGGGTTCCCGTGGGGCCAGGGAGAGGGCGGATACCCACCAGCGAGGCTAGCCGTGCTTCTGAGGGACTTCTCTTCTGAATGTATCGCCAGCCTTCTCTGTGGCTGTCATGCTGCTGGTTCCTTGCTGCTGGCTGAGAGCAGTGGGTGCTGAGCCCTGGGCCCACCGTGCCACCCCTGCCCAAGCTCACAGCCTGGGTCATGGGGTCAGCAGACACAGGCTGACCGACTCTGCTGAGTGTGCTGGCTGTGCAGTGCGGTGTCATCAGACTGCCTGCTCTGCCACAGCCCGTGTGTCTTTGATCTGAAGTTTCTGCTGTTTTTCTAGATGGTAGTTCTCCCCTGACATTTGCTAAATGTTATTCTGTCACATAGTAAAGATGGTGCTTTGTAGGAAAGTCGCCTGCCGTGGCCTAGAATTCACAGACAACTGAAGGGTAACGAACCTTTGTCGTCGTCTCAGGTTCAAGGGCGCCCACAGAAAACCCAGAGCATCATCATCTTGGAGTCCCACATCATCTGCTGCACCCTGAGCACGAGCGGCGGCTTACTGCTCGAGTCCGCTTTCCGGGGGCAAGGAGGAGTCCCCTTCAGCTGTGTCATCGTGGACGAGGTCAGTGAGCGGCCGCTGCAGCGTGGACTAGTGCTTGCCGCGGCGGAGACGAACAGGGCTGCTGAGGCTGGACACGGTGACTGCGCACCAGAGTGCACCTGCCGTTACCTAGTCCTTCGCGGTGACACGGGCTGCCCTCCCCGGGCACTCCCAGTGATGGGGTTGGACACTGCCTCCCAGACCCTCCCAGGGCCTGTCTGAGCTGCTCGGAACAGCCAGGCTGCCTTTGGCAGCATTTTAAATGTGACTGGACAGCTCTGAGCCCGTGTTTTCCTCGTTCATTCGCTGAGCATTTGTTAGGTCCCTGCTCTGTATCAGAGGTAGAGCCAGAGGACAGAGGGGTGGGAATGAGACACGGAATGGGTCCGGAGGCCACAGGTCTCTAGTCCCCAGTGAGAAGGCGCATGCGGGCTGCTGAGGACCAGGAGAAGGCGGGGGGAGGGGGGAGTCACAGACTTGCAGCTCCGGCAGGAACAGAGGACCCAAACCTGGGCAGTCCGTGGCCTGCTGGCTCGTGGCTGGCTCCCAGGTGTCTGTGGCACCTGAGTGGATCCTGACTTCAGCATCCACGTGTGGTCTTCATTGAGTGTTTTTATTGTGTTGGTGTTCAGTGCATAGGGAAAAAGTGTGGTTCTTTCTGGCTGGGTAAAGCTGTTGTGCAGTAAACTGCATGTGGGTGAATGGAAAGGTGACTGAGCTGGTCTCTCCCGCGCTTTGCTCGCAGGCCGGGCAGGCTTGTGAAGTGGAGACCCTCACCCCCCTCATCCATCGCTGCAACAAGCTCATCCTCGTCGGGGACCCGAAGCAGCTGCCCCCCACCGTCATCTCCTTGGTGAGTCCCCCGTTCCCCGCTTTACAGTGGACGGGCTTTTGGGGGCGGGCGGAGGGGCAGGAGGGTCTTTGCTGGACCATCGTCTCTCATTTGCAGGGAAAGCTGTCGGAATGGCTGGAAAAAGAGAACCACCATTTGAGTCTTCAAGTATCTAACAGTTCCCCCTTCTTGGTAATTGTGCTGTGTTTGTGTGTGAAGGAGCTGCGCCAGAGGCCAGAGAGCCCGCTCCATGAGCGCTGGGCTTCTCTGAGACACGCAGAGCACAACTGCTCTAAAGGCTTGTCTGACTTATTTTAATAATGAAACCAAAACAACTTCCAGCGAGGGAAAGAACCCACCTCCTGCTTTGTTTACATACGTGCACACCTGGGGAGACCTTACACAGATACAGAGTACATGTGCAGCTTTAGTTCTGTGCCCTGTAGTCCAAGTGCCCGTGGCCTCACCGCGGGGCGGAAGGTGACGGGAGGGCGACTGTGCTCTGTCCGGGAGACTTAGTGGGTGTTCGGGGTTATCTGAGGGCTGGACCCTGATTTGGAATTTAAATCACGTATTTCAAAGTGGTGCGGGTCCGTTTGGCGAAGAGCCGCAGCAGGTAACGAAAAGGGCTGTTGATGGCCTCAGTTTGCTGCCTGCCTGGTGATGGATGAAAAATAAAAGTGAGGAAAACCCATTTGGGTTTTTTTTTAATTGCAAAAATAATACAGGCTTATTGAGGAAAGTTCAGAAAATAAGTACCAAGCTCATTTCCTCCACCTATTTCCAAGGACAATACTGAACCAGGTAAGGGAGTGTTTGAAATGGCATTTGTGTGCTCACGGACGCACCTTGTTCAGCCTTCACTTATGGAAGCCGCCCTGCCCTCGTGAGCTTGCGTCCTAGCGGGGACAGACACGAAAGTCCCCGAAGGATGGCGTGTCCGGTGGCTGTCAGGTGTGTGCACGTGTGGACATGTGTAGGGCTTGGCCTTGTCTAAAGTGCAGAATCCTGTGCCGGTTGGTTGATTGCCACCCAGGAGTGTCCTTCCGGGTCAGAGTGTGCACATGGATGTGGATTTCTGGGGCAGGCTCAGCTGTTTCCTGGAAGTAGGTGTGTCGCTTCATATAAGTCCCCTCCCCTCCAAGAGAATGTTTAAAATGAGGTTTCAGCTAATTTGAATTAAACTTTTGGGGATGTAAATGGAATTGTCGAATGATTACTAATATTTATTTAGTTACAAAATCCTACTTAAATTCACCTATACAAACTATTATTTAGAAGTAATGTCTTTTTCTCCACTCTCCAGTTTGTGAAGCAGGTATGTCCAAGCTTTGCACGTACAGCTGCAATGCCCCTGTCCACACCACCGCTCAGGAACAGTTGCCCTCCTAGTGTGTTTGTCAGAGCACACTTTTGCTTCTAGATCATTTGGCAAAATGCTTTTCAAGTCTTGGTCTGATGGCCACATTGAAAAGTATATCCCAAAGTACAGCCACGATAACCTGAGGTGCCTGCCTTACTGGGGGTGTGAGATCACCCCAGTCAGTGGTCAGCTTCCCTCACAGGTGTAAGTTCTGTGAGGCTGGCTCTGGACGGCGGAGATGGCTGCATATATGAGGGAGGACAGTCCAAGCGATCAGTCTTTAGAAGGGCTTGTTTACAGTGACAAGGAATATTTCTGTTTGTTGAGGGCCTGGCACAGAAGTAACGGTTAAAACCTGTGTTACAGTTTTTGCTTTTTTCATCACTGGGTCTGTTAGCATCAGAGCAGCTTCAGTGTGGTCATTCACAAGGTCATGTCCTTTCATGGCAGTGTGAGCGCTTCCACATGGCCAACCTCCATGGCTTCTCAAGGTCAAGGTCAGAAACATCTTTCTCTCTCTGGCCGGTTTGGCTCAGTTGATAGAGCATTGACCTGTGAACTGAAGGGTGGTGGGTTTGATTCCGGTCAAGAGCATGCACCTCAGTTGCAGGCTTAATCCCCTGCCTTGGACAGGTAGTATGCAGAAGGCAACCAATCGATGTGTCTCTCTCACATTGATGTCTCTCTCTGGCTCTCCCATCCTCTCTTCCACTCTCTCTCAAAATCAGTGGAAAAAATATTCTCGGTTGAGGATTAACAAAAACACGCCTGTCTCTGACTGGTGTTGGTAATGGCCCGAACCTTGCCAAGTACCTCAGCTCAGTGACTTTCTAACTGGGACCCGCACAGCGGAGCAGTCTGATAACCAGGTGACTGCTCCTTCTCTCCTGCAGACGGCGCAGGAGTTCGGCTACGAGCAGTCCATGATGGCCCGCTTCTGCAAGCTGCTGGAGGAGAACGTGGAGCACCACGTGAGCGCCAGGCTGCCCGTGCTGCAGTTGACCGTGCAGTACAGGATGCACCCCGACATCTGTCTCTTCCCCTCCAACTACATCTACAACAAGAGCCTGAAGACCAACAGGTGGGCCGCTCCTGCCGAGCCGGTTTGGCTGCAGGACTGAAGAGCAGTTTACTGTGTTCTTAAGTCTTGTCATAAAAAGTATACATCCAAGGTTCAGTAATATTCCCTAATTACAAAAGTCGCAGATAAGCAAAAAGGGAAAACCACTGAGGTTTATTTACACTACCCAGAAATGGTTACTGCTGCCATTTTGGTGTGTCTTCTGGTCTGGGTACTATTCACATATTTTTTAATTTTTTTAACTAAAAAAACCCTACTGGATCCAACATAGAATTAAATTGCTTTCTTTCTTTACGTGGTGTGTCATGAGTAACTTGCCAGTTGTAATGGCTGTGTTTAGTTACACAGCTCATCCTCCCTAGCACTAGACTAGAAATACGGTAAGATGTATCGTGTGCCTTTCACAGAGCACACTGCATTTGAAGGTCCTTCCTGTGCCCTCGCTTCCCAGCCTCCTCCGAGCAGGGGAAATGGTACTGATAGTAAAGCGCTTCCTGTAACCTGACTGCTCCGAACGGGGCTGCTTTCTCGTAGAGGGACCGAGAGCACCCGGTGTCTATCAAAATGGCCGTTCCAGCCCTACCTCGTGTTTGATGTCAGAGACGGCTCGGAACGACGGGAAAATGAGTATGTTCTCCCCTTAGCCACCCCCCAGGGCGGTCTCAGCATTGTCGCACTATTTTTGTTCGTGTTTATATTTAAAACACTGATGTTGTGCACGATCATTTCTAGTTAGCCAGGTTTGCTTCCCTGGCCGTTAGTGTTGTGTGGCTCAGGCGGCAGGGCTGAGGGGCAGTGTCAGCCCCGGAGTCACTGCGCGGGGAGTGACCTGCCTGCCTCCGGCAGCTGTGGCAGCCACGTGGCGCTTCAGTTAGTGGCTGGGCTGCTGTTAGGTTTTTGTTGTGGTTTTTTCGCTGCTGTTAGTTTTGATGTGCTCTTTTTCCCCTCTTCTTTAGCTCATATGTAAATCTTCAAGAAATCAAAGTGGTGATAGAATTGGTTAAACTTCTCAAAGATAAAAGGGATGTCCGTTGCCGAACCATTGGCATCATCACCCATTATAAGGCTCAGAAGGTGATGATTCAGAAGGAGCTGGACAAAGAGTTTGAAGAAAAAGGGTGAGGCATCCAGTTTGTGCAGACTTTTCCAGCTCCTGTTTGCTGGAAGGAGGGGCTGCACGGAAAGGAAGCGTGTGGGGCGGCAGCCGGGCCAGCACAGGACACTGGGTCGGGTGGGCGCACTGGCAGTCCTGTGGACAGCCTCCTACCATCGGGCTCTCGGCCTTTCCCTGTAGTTCCAGACGGCCGGTCCAAGTCCTGACTGACCCGGTGCAGGTCACATTGTCATGTTCCTGTCTCCTTTCACCTCCGCAGTAAAACTAAAGACTTAACATTGGAAACCATTAACTCAAATGTGCCTTACCCTTGAAACACACAAACTGCTGACATTGATGCTAGAAAAAATAAAGAGATGGAGTTAGTAATCAAATACTTCCCCACACAGAACTCGGGGCAGGTTGTCGATGGGGAATAGATGTCGGTCCACCTGTACGGTCAGTCAGACAGGCAGTCGTAAGAGGAAGGACGCGCTGGCATGCTGCGGCACAGGGGAGGCCACGCATGGCGATCCACTGACAGGAAATGTCGGTGTTGGAGTCAGAGATGGACAGCAGGTCGTGGAGCCAGGGCCTGTGGGGGAGGGGAAATCAAGACAGGGGCTCTCCCTCGGGCCATGGCAATGCGGTGGAATTAGTGGTGATGGCTGCACCCCACAGCGAATGGGCTTGAAGACGGTTGAGGACCGTGTGCTTTCCGATGTAAGTTCTGTACACGTGAAGCACATGTCTATAGGACAGCCCCATGGAAAGGCTTCTGAGGAGCAGTGCTCTGTGGCTGTGTCCGTTTACTAATCCTCTCTTCTTACAAACCTCTTCCGCCAACAGGCTGGCAGAGGTGGATACTGTGGATGCATTCCAGGGCCGCCAGAAAGACTGCGTCATTGTCACATGTGTCAGAGCCAACGCCATGCAGGGCTCCATCGGGTGAGTGAAATGGCTCTCCTGTTGCACTTTCTCCTCTGATACCTTGTGTGCTAATTAACCATGGCAGAGTGAATCTGTTGTTCTGTTTAATCAGAGTGAAATAGTCATTGGGTCAGTGTGTCCTGCAGGGTCTGCTCTTCTCCCGGGATGTGTCATAACGTGGTTTTTCCTCCTCGCTCTGTGTTCCCTGCTTCGGCCGAGTCTGTTAGCCCCAGCTGCGGTCCGGGACTTCCCAGAGAAGCTCGGGCACTGTGGTGGGTGTCAGGAAACTCTCCTAGGCCTCGGGCTCAGAGTTTTCTCTTCTCATAACCAGCAGATGGACTTTGCAGATTGTAAGTGTTTCCTTGTTCTTAAGGAAACGCACCTTAATTTCTCTCCGCCCCAGAGGTACCTGCATATCCACACGGAGAGGCTGGTTACCTCTGGACCATTTTGTAAACAGCCTCTTCTTTCCCAGCTACCCTGACATCTCAGCTTCACCGTGTAGCAAGCAGTTCTGTCATTTCCCAGGTCTTTCTGGCCTGCTGTTAGATTTGTCTCATGTTTGTGTGCTTCTGCCCTAGTTCCCCCGTATTTTCGTAATCTCAAATACACTTATTTAAGAATAATCAACCTAATATCATCTGTTTAGGACGTCTTTAAGGCTTAAAAATCACACTGTTAAAATTTTCAGCATCTCATTTAAGTCAAGATGGGAAGATGGACAGATGCCCCCTTTGAGGGAAGCACGGGGAGTTTTGTTCCCTTTTTTTAAGGGGGATTGCTTCTGTGCCAGGGGCCCTGCGGTGGAGGACGAGTGAGAAAGGACTGTGACTTTAAAAGTCAGAGCCCACGAGAAACTCTGAGTCTCCACAGAAAGAAGTAACTGTTTTCTGATCGCTTAGGTTCCTGGCCAGTCTGCAGAGGTTGAACGTCGCCATCACTCGAGCCAAGTACAGCCTCTTTATCCTCGGGCACCTGCGGACGCTGATGGTAGGTCCGGGGTGACAGAGCCCCGAGTCTGTCTGGTGTCACTGACCTGGGGGTGGTCGATGGGTAGTTCTGATTCTCCGTCAGCATGGAAGGGCTTAGGGGCACATGGCGGCAGGAGAGAACAAGCCTCTTTCCGGAGCTGTGTGTCCCCAGCAGCTTCTCCCTGGAGCTTTACATGGAGCTACTCACCTGCCTCAGCCGGAGGCCAGGTAGCAAGTGTCCTCTCAAGGTGACCTCTAAAAAGTGTGCCTGCATCACAGGGCGGGTAGGGATGTGTGACTCTCTATCGTGAAGTGCTAGCTATTGTCAGTGTGGCTGTGCCGGCCCCGCTGGACACCACAGCCAGGCGCGCCAGAGCTGCTGTGGCACACCCGCGGCCTGCAGGCTCTAGAGGTGGCGGCCAGCAGACCCGTTTGGTGGACAGATGGCAGCCTCCTCGGTGCCAGCACTGTCAGCCAAAGCTTGTGTTTGCTCCTCGTCTCAGTGGGGGTGGCTTTCAGTTTTCTTAATTTTTCTAAGTTCTCTTAGGCGAGATTTCCCCATTTTGGTTAGTACCACCAGAGGGCGCTCAAGTATAGTCTTTCTCATTGAACTGTTCACCGATCTTCAACGACTGTGTTGTACCCTTAAAAGGATTTTTTAAAGCTCTGCACCTCCTGTTCTTAAGCTTAAGTGTTGCTAAAGGCCTGACACTCAATCTTGAATGAAGGGGTTTTGCCCTTTGGGGTTTGGGAGGCCCCTGAGAATTTGGTGGGAGCTCGGTGCTTGTCTGAGCAGTGACAGGCCCTCAGAAGTTGGCCTTTTGGAAGCCAGGTGTCAGTACCAGTTCCAGGTGTCAGTACCTTGCGCAAGGCTGGCAGGGCCAGACCAGTGGCCAGGGCGCTTCCTGGGGTGAAAGCGAAGTAAGTGCCCTGTCTGCAGTGCCTGCACGCTGGTCGCTGGTCACGGCGCCTGCGGAGCCTGTGAAGGTGCTGGTGCTCTGCAGGCCTCCTGCACTTGGTTTTAAGTAGTCTTCGTTTAAACAGCTCCTCGGGGCTGCCGTCCAGGTGCAGCCTGGCTGCAGGGGGGTGGGTTCTGCAGGGTGGCCTCTCTAAGGGGCATGGGGCCATGTACTGGCTGGAGAATCTGTTCCTGAAGGTCTGCTTCTTTGTTCATAAGCGAAGCTGGGCCTGCTGCTCCCCAGAGTGTGCGTGTTTGTGGGTCTGACTGCCCGCCTTTCTCTTGGTTTTAAGGACAATCATCATTGGAACCACCTGATCCAGGACGCACAGCGGCGGGGTGCCATCATCAGGACCTCCGACAAGAGCTATAAGCATGACGTCACCAAGACCCTAAAGCTCAAGTCGGTGCTGCAGCGGAGTCTGACCTACCCTCCCTCGGCAGCCCCCGAGGGCAGCAGCCCCCAGGACAGCAGCCTGGACAACGCCCCGAACCCCGCACCCCTGGACCCCAGGGAGGCTGCTGTCTCCGCTGCTGGAAAGGACCCTGAGCGGCCTCCTGCCAAGGACCAGCCTCGGGACCCACGGCTGTTCAGGAGGATGGAAGCCTCAGCGAACTCCCTGCGGAGCCTGGAGCCCTGGAGCCCCCAGCAGCCGGGAGCAGCCTCCCCCGCCCCCTCCGCAGAGCCCAGCTTCCCGCACGGGCCAGGCGACCCTCCTGCCGCCAGCGTTGACTCCACCAGTAAAAGCGACCAGAAAGGGCGTCAGAGCCGCCAGAGAGAGAGCAGGGCCTCCAGGGACAGGGACCAGGAGCTGCTCAGCCCCGGGAGCCATCGCCCCAAGAGGAGCTCCAGCTGGGACGATGGGCGGACCCAAGCGGACGACAGTGGTTGGAAGAGAAGGAGGCTCTAGTGAGCCAGGGGCGCGGTCAGCCGCACACAACCCGCAGGCGGCTACGGGGACCGTCAGCTACAGCTGCTTTTTCTCGGAGGAGTGCGGGTGCCGTGGGGGGACATGGGAAATGGAACTGAACCTGAGCCTGTTGCTCATCCTCAGGGCTTTTTGTCCACTGCCAGAACTCCAGAGGGCGATGTGCTAGGACAATGCCCTGAGGTGCAGCTTGCAACGTTGACCTCTTGTTCTTCCATAAAAGGCTGGGTCAGACTGGAGTGGGTATTGTAAAAGCTGAAGTGTATATTTGTACAGCAGAGAGCAGAATCCTTTTAAGATTTAATCTAGCAGACCACTCTTCTCCCTGCTTACAGTGAGTCCTTCCGCCAGGGCACACTGTGACAGAGGAGGAGGGCAGAGGCGGGCTGAGCCCTCTGCTGCAGGTGCCACAGGCGGGCCTGGGGCAGGCAGGCACTGCTGGCCAGTGTGTCTGGTTCTGTTTACAGAGTGAGGGCAGGGCACTGGGAAGCAGGGATCTGTTAGGTCAGGTTCTGATGGACGTTTCTAGGCTAGGCCCGTTGGCACAGACAGGACGTGTCTGAGGGATTCAGCGGCCTTTGCATAGGCACACAGCTCTAACAGAAATCCTCCTCCTTGCTGACACAGAGGACTGCCGTGAAATGAGCCTTGAGTGAGCGTTCAGACACCAGCATGTTGTGAGCTCCTGTAACGGGGAGTTCCCAGTTTAGGGCTGGGCCAGGGCGAGGCTGGTGCTGGGCAGCTCCCGGCCCTCTCAGCCCTGAGAGAGCTGGCAGGCTGCCAGGGCCCAGCTGAGTGACCAGTTTAGGTGGAACCTGGAAAGCTCCATGTTACACATCGGGGCGGAGGGGCAGCGAAGGGGGTTGGGGGGGGAGGGAGATTCCGGCAGCGTGGGAGCCACGAGGCAGGCCGGGGTAATGCAGGTGTCCCGGAGAAATGGACACACTCGGCAGCTGCTGGACGGGTGTTTCCTTCTTTGCGGATGTCACCATCGGGCTGTATCCAAAGTGTGTGCCTTCAGTGTGGACACCTGACCTTTGGCAGGAATGAAACCTTTCAGAGGCTAGGGGAGGGCGTGGGGACTGGGAGTTGAGAAGCAGGAAGGCGGCACACTCCGTGGTGGTGGGGTGCGGGCGCCCGGTGAGGAGCTGCTGCTGTCGGGGAGTGCAGGGGGTCAGACGGGGAAGGAGGGTGCCGCTCCTGAGACCACTTTCCCAAACACGTACAGAGCCACTGGGGTCTCAGACAGGAGCGCAGCCCTTCCCCCACCGCGGGCTGCAGCCACTGGGGGCGGGCTAGGAAAACAAGCCCTGAGGGGAGCGCATTAGAGGTTTCTGGGCCTCTGCTTTAAGCAGAAAGGGCTCTGTTAGTCAGAAGCTACTCCTATGCCGCATGGACTCCTATGAGGTCCTTAGAAAGCAGCGTGTGGCTGCCACGAGTTTAAACAGTCTACTTGTTCACTGCCTGCTCCTCGCCGGCGCGGGACAGTCCCGGCGGGGAGAGCGGCCTGGCTGGGCCGCGGGGGAAGGTGCAGGGAGGGGCAGCGTTACTTTCAGTTTCTCTCCTCTCGGGGTAAAACGCTCCGCTCAGCAGATTCTCGGAGAGTGACAACAGTCCAGAGTCTAACGCTCTGCAGGCTAGCAGTGGGCAGACAGGATGGTGAGGTGGTCACCCGCGACTGCAGCAGGCGGCTGCCATGCTCCGCAGTGTCCTTTCAGTGAAGTTGGAGCCTGTTCTCACGTGTTGGCCCCCCTGGTGTGATGGTGCGTGCTGTAGGGGGAGACCGCATCATCCTTCCCAAGAGTGAGCCTGTGCCGGCAGCTCTCCCGGCAGGGCACATGGCACTGCCCTTGCCTTTGGAACCCTCGATGGCTCGGTCGGTAAAAGCATTTGCATAGAGCGTCCCACGTGTGCATGTGGCTTCTCGCCGTGGCTGCCAGGGTGGCGCGTGGCGCCAAGCGCACGTGGTGGAGGGGCTGCCTGCACCGTCCAGCCGGGGCGTCGCAGGGAGTGCCTACTTTCCTCCCAGATCCGTCATGAATGTATCCCGTTGACCTTGTTTTCCATGTGACCTGCCTGGGTTTCCTGTGCACAGCTTGTTTAGTTACATGTCCTCATGTATCAGCAGGAGAGTTTTGATAAATACATGTGAATAATCTGTAAATGAGTTTTATAACCAAAATGTACCTAAACTATTTTCTAAAGTGAGTTGTGCACATTATATTTTTGCTGGAGCTTTGACTTTTTCTATGCTCTGAATTCCCAGGTGGGATTTGGCAAACTTCAGGCCTGTCATCCTTGTTAAAGCCTACGTTTTAAGAGAAAATAGCAGAATTAAAAAGTGGAAACACAGCTGGCGTGGGCTAGGAGTTCTCTGTTACTAAATGAAGGTGCAGCGTGCCGCCTGGCCGACCTGCCCAGGCTGCTTTTGGCATTGTTTTATGCCAGGTTACGTGGCAGGTCTGTTTTATTCAGCGTGTCCTCCAGCCCCTCCTCTCCGGCTTCCCAGCTCTCTGGAATTGTTTGCAAGGCAGTGAGTGCGCGGCCCCCGCAGGAAGGCACGCTCCCATTGGGCAGGGACACGTGCACGGGCATGGCCCCTGGTGCCAGGTCAGGGCACTTGCTGACGGGCACAGGAGTGGACCCAGCTTGATGAAAGCGGGAACTTCAGGGATGGAGTCAGACTTCGGCTGTTGGGAGGAACGTGCCCTCGGCCTCAGAGACACTGGCCCAGGGGAGCGAGCAGCCAGCCGCGGGCACAGCTTCCCAGGGCGGGGTCACGTGTCTGGGCGTTCTGGGCGTCAGTGAGGGTGGGTGCCCTGCGAGGACCGTGGCGTCGGAGGACTTGTCACACTGGAGCGGTGGTTTTACAGCCCTCCTGCCCAGCGCAGGTGCAGCCCCTGCTCCTGGTATCGCCCTGCATTCGCCGTTAGTGGAATAAACGGAGGAAGCGGAAACAGCCCAGCTCAAATAGACATCCGTGCTGTGTGGCAGAGGGCGGCAGTTCTGCACGTGGGATTTCTGAGTGCCCGAGCGTCCTCCTGCACAGGACATCGGTCCAGACACGGGCGTAGATGGCCGCGGCGGCCGGGTGTGGGAGCACTGGGCCTTCCCGCAGCCCGTCCCCAGCAGCACGGCTGTGGACAGTCATTAGCCCGGTGCTCAGCCACGGGCACTGTGGTGTCACCAGGGAGCTTTTGAAGCCTCCGCTCCCGGGCTCCGGCCTGGAATGTCTGAGTGAGTGAGTGCAGCCAGTGCATTAAGGTGACCTGGGGCCAATGTGTCCAGGTGATTCTCGGGCCGCTGACCAACGCGCACTCCGCAGCTCTCACCCCTTCGGTGCCATAAAGCCTCCGTTAGAGGTGAGGCCAATGGAAGTGAGAGGCCGGCCGTGGAGCCACCAGCAGACTGGACACCAGCATGGGAACTGGACGTTACTGATGGGAACAGCCACTCCACGCCCCTCCCCGCCCCACCTAGTCGAATGGTGTAGAGCACATGTGTCAAACACAAGGCCCGCGGGCCAAATCCGTCCCGCCAGGCCTTGCAATGTGGCCCGCAACGCTGTCATCACTGCACTCTGCTGCGTTTCCATCACAATGACAGTTTATGACTGTTCAGTAAACCATTTGGCCCGCGATTTAGGCTGGATTTTAGATTTTGGCCCCTTCTCTGGTTGAGTTCGACACCCCTACGTCTAGTTGGTGGCATGGGGGATGCTGGACAGGCAGGGGTGGGCACGGGCGGGCACGGGCAGGCCAGGCTGCCAGCTGGAGGCAGGCCCGGGGAAAGGGTGGCGACAGGCAGCAGTGGGGCTCCGGCCCCTGGCAGGGTGCGGGGTGCTGCTGTGGCTTCCCTGACGTGTGTGGGCGTCCTGAGTCCCACCCGTGCTCCTTCCTGCCCGGGTCGCCGGGCGGCCTTTGGGTGGAGCCTCAGCTGCCGGCCAGGACAGGGAGCCGGGTTCTCAGCCCACAGGCTGAGCATGGAGCCTGCTCAGCGCCCGGCACAGCCCTGGCACGAGAATGGCCCCTCTGCACAGAGCTGCCAGGGGGCTCAGCACGTGGGCGGTCTGCGCCGCGTGCTTTATGGAGAAGCTGGAGACATACATCAGAAGCAGGAACAGTTATGAGCTCGGGATGGAGGATCGGGGGCGATTTTCATTTAAAAATGATCATCTCGCCTCTATAACTTCCCTACAGCCGTGATTTGTGTTTTAAAAAGGAAAAATTAGCAAGTACAGCTTTTCTTCCGGGCCCTTTGCCCTTAACTCTT
The DNA here is from genome assembly GCF_014108245.1 of Pipistrellus kuhlii. Classification (NCBI taxonomy): domain Eukaryota; kingdom Metazoa; phylum Chordata; class Mammalia; order Chiroptera; family Vespertilionidae; genus Pipistrellus; species Pipistrellus kuhlii. The sequence continues at coordinate 769,477 of NW_023425571.1, forward strand.
CTGGCCCGAGTCATGCTGGGAGTCCCAGGGGCATGGGGGTGGGAGGGTCGGCCCATCCCAAAGCCGAAGTGCTGGGACCTGCTGAGACCAGGACGGGTGCAGGCATGGCGTGGGGCCCCCCGTCCCCCGTCATCCCTGCTGCTCCGACCTGGCCGGCCTGCTGAGAGTGCGAACAACAGCCCCCGGACCCCAGAAACCGCCCCAATGGACGGCATGGCAGGAGGCAGGAGCTGGGTCTGCCTATTGGGGATGAGGGGAGGAAGGCATTTCCCCTGGCAGCAAAGCCATTCTGATGGAGCCAGCTCCCCAGGGCGCTCACTGCAGCGAGGGGGGGGGGGGGGCAGGAGCCATTAGGTCCAGCCCTGGGGGTGCCCTGTCTGGGGCACTGGTCTGAGTTAGACTCTGGGCTCTGGAGTCAGGCTGTCCTGAGTCAACTCCTGCCCCTGCTTCTTACCAAGTGGGACTTCAGGTGAGTTTGGTCCCCTCCTAGCCTCCACTTCCCCTTCTGTAAAATGGGTATGATACTCTTTCTGCCTCGCTCAGTGGTTCTAAACCTGGGGCAAGTTTGCTCCCAGTGTTCAACTCCTTTTTGGCTATCACATGGGGAGGAGGAGCTGCTGGTGGCCAAAGGCTCAAGGCCAGGATGCTGCAAACATCCCATGAGGCACCAGACAGGCCCTGCCCTATGCAGCACTGGATCACACAGGCGCCGTCCTAGCAAAGGCCTCATCCTTCAGCGCTTCCCCTTCCAACCCCTGCACTGCCCCCGCCCCCTTGGCCATCCCTCCTGTGCCCACCCGAGACTGTGTGTGCACCCGGGACACTAGCCCACAGTGGGTGCACACACACTTTTGACACAGGGCATGAGGCTTGGAGCCTGGAAGCCCCGCTGTTGGAACGCCGGCCCGCACACCTGGGACGTCTCGGCAGATCACCACCACGTGCGGGCGCGTGCGGACAGCTGAGCACAGTGCAGTAAGCTGGTTTAGTCTAGCTTTAGTGGAAGGGGATGGCACCCCCCAGGTGTGGGGAACGGGGGGGGGGGGTGTCAGTCAGAGCTTTGCTGGCCACGCCCACGGCGGGCAGCTGCCCCTCCTCCACAGAAGGGCCTGGGAAGTTGCTTTAAGGCTATCTCATGAGCTCCCTTTAAATCCCAAATGAACACATAAAAAAGGGGGGCCTCTAGAGGCAGCAATGAGCAGAATTACTCAGAATGTACACCAACTAGAGGCCCAGTGCAAGGACTCATGCACTGGTGGGGTCCCTCGGCCTGGGGTGCAGGGATCAGGCTGAAACCGGCTCTCTGACATCCCAAGGGGTCCTGGATTCTGAGAAGGCGCAGGCCAGGCCCATGGACACCACCGGCACACAATTGGGCAGGGGAGGGACCATGGGAGGGCGCCAGAGTGTGTCCTGCCTGTCTCGCCCTTCCCAATCAGCCAGACCCCAGTAGCAAGCTAACCTACTGGAGCGCCTGCCCCCTTGTGGTCAGTGTGTGTCACAGCAACTAGTAGAATGAATGGCCAGACACTTAGCATATTAGGCTTTTATTATATAGGATGACCACCCATGGTGACCAGCGTCGCTCCTGTCCCTTCTCATAGGGGACGGTTATTACAAACAAAAATAGTTCTCTACAAAACAAAGTTCCAGCCTTCCTCCGAACTCCCTCCCCAGACGGTGATTCTCCGCACCAGGCCGCTCCCGAGCCTGGGGTCTGGTGGGTTGCAAAGGAAAACCAAGAAAGAATACAAAAGAGAATCAGGTCAGCGACTGGAATTGTAGGCAACTGGAGTTGAGGGTCCGTGGCTGGTGGTCAGCCAGGGACAGGCGCAGGGGTGTCTGCAACAGTCAGAGTGTGTGTGTACCTGGGGGTGCTCGGTGAGCAGCGCTTCTCCCACCCCGTCTCATCGCCAGCAAAAAAATTAAAAAAAGGAAAGGGGTGGCCGGAAATAGAAAAACTAAGACCCAAACCGGAGGCCACTGGGGCCTGTCCCACAGGGCCCCCTGCTGCAGCCCGGGGCCGGGCAGGAGGCGCGGAGGCTGCCGAGTAGCACCTGGGAGCAGCCGGCCGCACCCTCCCCGCCGCGGCCCGGGGCAGGTGCAGGGCGGTGGGCCCGGTCCCGCGGCCCAGACGGCCCCGGGCTCAGCGGCCCAGGCGGGCGGGCCCGGTCCCAGCGGCCCAGGCGGCCCCGGGCTCAGCGGCCCAGACGGGCGGGCCCGGGCTCAGCGGCCCAGGCGGGCGGCCAGCGCCGGCAGCAGCAGGCAGCCCAGCAGCGTGGCGGGGCGCGGCGCGGCGCCGGGCGCGCGGTCGCAGTCCAGGCCGCCGTCGGGGGCGCAGCGGGGCCGCTCGCAGCGCGGGCCGGTGAAGCCGGGCGGGCAGGCGCAGCGCTGGTTCTGCACGCAGGTGCCGCCGTTCCGGCAGAGCAGCTGGTCGTCGTCGCACACGTTGGCTGCGGGCGGAGGGGCGTTAGCTCGGGCGGTGGCTCACGGCCCTCAGGGCCCCGCACCGCCCACGCTGGAGCCCCTGCGCCGGGTGTGCACGCCGGGGCTGCGGGGGCTCAGGGCGCCCCGGGTGCGGGACGTCCCTGCGCGGAGGGGAGACCCCCGGGACCCCCGCCTCCCTCCCGCCTCTGATCGTGGCTGCCCCGCTCCGGGCACCGGGTGCTGCTCCTGTGGCCCCCCGGAACGCCCGCCTCCGACCCCTTCCCTCCACTAAGGGCGGGGCTCGGCCAGGCCGGCTCCCTCCCCCCCGCCCTCCTCCCCGGACAATGCACCCACCCCGCTCTGGTTCGCCTCCAGCTCCTTCCCGAGCAACCAGCTCCGCCGCTCCGCTCCTGGGTCCCACCGACACCGACACCGACCGCTCCCCCGGCACAGGCCCCACCTGGCCCCGCCCCCAGCAAGGCCCCGCCCCATCACAGGCCCCGCCCCTTGCGGGGTGCCCCGCCCCCGGCGGCCCCCGCACTCACGGTAGCAGCCCTGGCGCCAGTGGTGCGTGGGGAGGCAGTCGTCGCACTTGGGCCCCGCCGCGCCCTCGCGACACTCGCAGAAGCCGGTCTCGTTGCACCGGTCGTGCACGGCGCCGATCTGGTTGCAGTTGCACTCTGGGGCCAGGGGCGGCGCGGTCAGGGGCGGCGGGGGCCGGCCCTCACTCCCCCCACGGGGCTCCCCACGCGGGTGGGCTCCCCACGCGGTGAGCCCGGCGGGTCCAAACCTCCAGACCCACTTTGTTCCCTGGCACCGTCCCCGCCTCCTCCCTCCCGGCCCGGGCTGTGCGGCCTGGGCCCCTGGGGCAGACCCTCCCGCTGGGCCTCCGTCTCCGTCTCCGCACCTGGGCCTGGAGCGGCCGGTCCCTCCGGCTCCCCAGAGCTGTGAGGGGGGCTGTCGTAGGTGTGTGTGTGTGTGTGTGTGTGTGTGTGTGTGTGTGTGAGTGTGTGTGGTATGTGTGTGTGTGAGTGGGGGCTGTTGTAGGTGTGTGTGTGTGTGTGTGTGTGTGTGGTATGTGTGTGTGTGAGTGGGGGCTGTTGTAGGTGTGTGTGGGGGGGTGGGGGTGAGGGAGTGTGTGTGTGTGTGGGTGTGTGTGTGGGGGTGTGTGTGAGTGGGGGCTGTTGTACGTGTGTGTGGGGGTGGGGGTGGGGGTGAGGGTGTGTGTGTGTGTGTGTGTGTGTGGGGTGTGTATGTGTGAGTGGGGGCTGTTGTAGGTGTGTGTGTGTGTGGGGGGTGTGTGTGTGGGGGTGAGGGAGTGTGTGTGTGTGTGTGTGTGTGAGTGGGGGCTGTTGTAGGTGTGTGTGTGTGTGTGGTATGTGTGTGGATGTGTGTGAGTGGAGGCTGTTGTAGGTGTGTGTGTGTGTGTGTGTGTGAGTGTGTGTGTGGTGTGTGTGTGTGTGTGTGAGTGGGGGGGTTGTTGTAGGTGTGTGTGGGTGTGTGTGAGAATGTGTGTGTGTGTGTGTGGTATGTGTGTGGGGGGGTGAGGGAGTGTGTGTGTGGGTGTGTGTGTGTGGGGGGGCTGTTGTAGGTGTGTGTGTGGGGGGTGAGGGAGTGAGTGGGGGCTGTTGTAGGTGTGTGTGTGGGTGTGTGTGTGGGGGGGTGAGGGAGTGTGTGTGGGTGTGTGTGTGGGTGTGTGTGTGGGGGTGAGGGAGTGTGTGTGTGGGTGTGTGTGGGGTGTGTGTGTAGGGAGAGGGGGGCAGCCCTCACCCATACTCCCCTTTCCGGGCGGGCGGAGGAGCAGCTGGTTTCTTGGGGCCTCTGCTCCGGGGGAGGGGCGTGTCCATAGCCCTCGGGGTCCCACCCACCGCTGGGCCTTCCGTGTGCCCATCGCCGAGGCGAGACAGGCACGTGGTCCAGCACATCTTGAGCTGGGCCTCCCAGGGTTAGGGTTGTGGACAGGGTTAGGGTTGTTAGGGTCAGGGTTAGGGATGGGTTAGGGATAGGGTTAGGGATAGGGTTGGTATTAGGGTTGTGGACAGGGTTAGGGTTGTTAATGTTAGGGTCAGGGTTAGGGATGGGTTAGGGATAGGGTTAGGGATAGGGTTGGTATTAGGGTTGTGGACAGGGTAAGGGTTGTTAATGTTAGGGTCAGGGTTAGGAATGGGGTTAAGGCGGTGAGGGTTAGGCCCCCATCCCGCCCCCTCCTCACCGATGCACACGTTCTCGTCGTCCAGCTCGGCAGAGCCGTTGCGGTAGAAGCCCAGGCGGCAGTGCTGGCAGTGCTGGCCCCGAGTGTTGTGCTTGCAGCTCACACAGGTGACCACGTTGAGGAAGTCGATGTAGCTGCAGCGGTTGGAGTGGCCGTAGCACTCGCAGTCTGGCCGCCGCGTGGGAGGAAGGTCAGTGAGCGAGGGGAGCGTGCCTGCCTGCTGCCCCCGACCCGAGCACCTGGGAAGCCGAGGCCCAGGGCGAGGAGGCCCTGCCCCGGACACGCAGGGGCCTCCAGCACCCCTTACCATTCGGGGGAGAGGGCGCCAGTTTTGAGCTCGAAGGAGAGCTCAGTGGGCTTAGCCCACAAACTGCCCCCTGGCCCTGCGGCCGGGACCCAGGGAGGCCCGGTGGGCAGTGCCTGGGCGAGTTGCTCTGTGGGGATGCCCAGGAGATGCCAGGGTGCTCAGCAATGCTGCATGCGGGGAGGGGGGTCATGCCAGTGCGAGCTCAGGGAGGGCAGCCACGGTGCGTGACCCCACCACTCAGGGTGGATGGGGGCGGAGCCTCCTCCGTGCTGCTCTGGAAGATGGAGGGCTGGCTGCCCTGCGAACGTGATGGCCACCAGGGGGCCTGCTCACGCTGCCTGCTCCTGGGCTGGCCCAGCTCCGCCCTAACGGGGGGCCAGCCATTGCTGCCCCCCCCAGCTGTCTCCAACCCCGCACCTGCTCCAGGGACTGAGCGAGCCCGTGACCCGGGGCAAGGCCCCAGGGACAGCAGGCGGATTCCTCGCCCTCATGAAGGGACGGGGTTTGGTGCGGAGGGTCACCTTCCCTGACTCAGGAGGGGGGTCATTTCTCCGTGTCCCTCCTAAGGGACGCGGCCCCCTGTGAAGAAGAAGCCGGTGTGGTCACCCTCCGACCACCATCGCTGTGGCTCCAGAGGACGCGACCCCCCTTCCGCGATGGGAGAGGGAGGATGACCAGGGTCAGGGGTCAAGGGCATGGGAGACCTTGGAGAAATGAGACCCTGATGGGCCTCCTGGGCCTCCCCCTTCACACTGTCTCTCCCGGGAGAAGGCGGTCACCCTCCAGCGTCCGAGGAGCAGGTCGGTCACCTCCGCGCCCCAGATCTTGCTTCAACAGAGACGGCCCCGGGCCACCTCCCCGGGGAGCGGGACTGGCTATTTCTGGCGGCTGCTCTGCTGCCCACTGAGCTCTGACTCATCGGCTCCGCTCCCCGGGGAGGCTGGAGGGAGGCCGGTCCGTCCGGTCACCTTGGCCCAGCTGCTCCGGGCGGGGAGCCCCCAGAGGAGGGGCGGGCACGGCGTGAGGAGAGAGCGCAGCCCGGCCGGGGCCTCCCCCACCTGGAATTCCGTTGGCAGCAGCCGAGGAGATCGGGCGGCAGCTGGGAAGGCTTGGGGCCTGGGCGGGGGCGGGGCCGGGGCCCGGGGAGGTTAGGAACCAGCTCTTCCATCAGCCCGGCCCCCTGCCCCCAGCAACGGCTCCCAGGAGCCCTGCCAGTTCTGGGCAGCCCCGCACCTACCTGCTCTGACATGAGTGACCGGGCTCATGGGAGCGTGCAGAGCCAGCCACTCTGGGCCCCTCGGGGACCAGCTGCCACCCAGCCGGACTCACCCTCCCGTCTCTCCTCCTGCCACCCGCAGCGCGGGCCGCAGCCGAGCTGGACCAGGTGACAGGGTGAACATCCCTCCTGCCCTCCAGCCTCCGGCTCCGGGAGCATCACGTCCAGGCTGAGCCTGGCGTCCGGCCCCGGGCATCTCCCTTCCTTCCTGAGGCAACACCCTGCTCCATCCACCGCGTGAGTCCTTACCCCCCCACGCCCCGCGATTAGCGGAGCTGACTGTCCAGACCCCCCCACCCTGCGGGAGCAGCGTCCCTCAGCTTCCCCCTGGGAGCCTTTGGCGCCCCAGCCAGTGCAGGGCGCCACCCAGCCCAGCGGCTCTAACTGCTCCACCACCTGGGAGGGTGCGGGCTCAGGGCCTCCAGGTTGTTGGGAACTAACTGCAGACCCGGTCTCACTGCTCGTGGTTCCAGGTCCTGCCAGCAGAGGGCGCTCAAAGCCCTGTTACCGCCCAGCCGCAGGGCTGCTGAGGGGACAGGTGAGCTGGGATGGGGGTGGCAGGTTCCTTATGTCTCCTGTGTGTGTAGTTAGAGAATGAGGGTCTCAGCCTGGTATCAGGGCCTCTCCCCTGCACCCCCCAAGCCCCTGCCAGCTCTCCTTTAACCAACACTCTGCCCTTGGTCAGGTGGGCCACTCACTGCCCTCCCACTGCCAAGCCTGTGCCCGGCTGGTCCTGCCGCCAGGACCATGCTTCCTTCTGATACATATTCCCCACAAAGCCTCTGGACCTGAGCGCCATCACTGCCCCAGAGGATTCTCCACTTGGGGGTGGGGTAAAAGGGGGAGGTGAGAGGTGAGAGGTGTGGGGGGTAGAACTCCAAGTCCCTCACCTCAGCCCCCTGGGCCCACTCCCACCCAGTCCCCACCACGCACTAGTACCCTGCCACCCCCGCTAAGGGGGGGCTGTGGGTGGGAGAGGAAGAGCCCCCGTACCTTCTGCGCGGGAGGACGCTTGGGGCCGGGGGGGGCTCGCCCCTGGGGGGGCTGCTGTCGGTGGCCTGCTCCACTCTTGGGGGGAAGCAGAGGAGAAGAAGTCACGCCGGGGGCTGGGGCTGGGGTGTCCTGGGGACACCCCGAGGCGCCACACTGCCAGGCCCTGGTCAGAAGCGGCTCTAAGAAGCGCTGTCTACATGGCCACACCGAACGGGTCCGAATCTACAGCAGAGGCAGCGCCTACGGGACAGCAGCTGCAGTGGCCGGGGACGGGAGGCCGTGGGAGGGCCCCCTGCCTGGGAGTCTGCATACTTCGGGGAGTCCTGGCTGGGGACTCCTCCACCCGTGTGGTCCCGCTCCCACCGCCGGGCAGAGCTCTCTGGGCCGAGTCTCAGGCTGACGACGACGGGGCGCCATCACCGTGTCCACGCAGGAACGGCTCCTCCAGTGTCCGGCCTGCCTCCGGCCACCACCTCTCCCTCCACCCCCTGGTCTGCGCCATTTCCACGGGGACCCCCGTGTCAGTAACCCCCCAATGCCACAGCTGGGGAGCAGCCAGGGCGGAGTCGCATTGCTCTGCGCCGGATTTCAAAGGCCAGGCCGGAGGGACGGGAGAAATCGGATTCTTTCTGCTGCCAAAGGGGTTTCTCGGACGCCGGTCTGCCGGACGAGGGGAGAGGAGAAGAATGTCTACCGGCTGATGAGTGGGGCCTTTCCACGGAGCCGAGCTGACCCCCCAGGCGTTCAGGGCTCAGTTAGAGCCGCATCCGCCCGCCCGCGGCTCCCGCCCCCTCCGGGCAGGATTGGCGGGGGGAGCGGCTTGTCCCCTGCCCTGCGGACAGCCGCCTGGAGGAGGGAGAAGCCGCTGGGCCAGCGGGGCCCGGCCAGCTGGACTCTGGCCAAAGCCTGCAGCGCCCGGGGCGGCATCTGGAGCCTCCGGACCTTCCGGGGACGGGGGACGGACGGGGTCCGGGGACGGGAGAGGCCCCCTGGGCGGGGGCAGGCTCGGCTGTGGGAGGAGCTTCCTGGCAGGGGCCCGTGTCCGGTGCCAAGAGCAGATGGAGGCCCGTCTGTTCCTGCGGAATCGCGAGCTGTGTGAGCCAGGCCTACGCCGCACTCCCTCAGCCCCAGGCCGCAGGGCCAGGCTGGGCGGCTCAGTGGGCAGGGAGCGCCCGTCAGCGAGCCCGAGTGTGATGCCTGCCCAGTGCCTGGCCGTCCGTGAGCAGCTGCTCCTCCGTTTCCCCGGTTCTCTTTCCGACCGCTTGCTTCCCTGAGGTGCATGGACCGGCCCAGCTGCCCCCTGAGCCTGCCTCGCCAGTGGGTGGGGGAAACCGTGGCCCATCTCGGAGCTGTGGGCCCTGCAGCGCTGTCCGTCTTAGCGGGCGCCAGGCACAGGGGGGTCCAGTCAGGGGCTGCAGCTGCTAAAGAGGCGTGAAGACCCTAAACTGTGGGCGCCTCAGGTCACTGGCTGTCACCCTGGAGCAGCCTCCTCCCCTAACGCCCTCCTGCCTGCCTGGCTCAGGTCACACAGCTGCCACGCCTCCCCGACAGCGAGGGGGGGCTCCCTCAGGGCTCCCCGACAGTCAGCAGGTGGGGGCTCCCGCTCAGGGCTCAAGCCTGACCTGCCTCGCTGGCTGCCAGGCCCCGGGCCCTCTCCTAACTCCCAGCTGTGCCCTGCGCCCTTACCCCGGTCAGCAGCAGCTCAGCCATTGGAGCCGGGTTCCTTGTGTGTGTGTGTGTGTGTGTATGACCGGCCCCACCCACACAGGCCGCCGCGTACAGGCGGACACGGCACCACCTGGACGGCTCTGTGCCCGGTGGATGTGGGGGCAGGAGTGATCGCCCCCTTATGGCCCAGAGCCCCAGGGCCCTGCCCGTGCTGCTGAGAGAGAAGCGAGCGAGGTGGGAGCTGGCGGGTGGGGGCAACGCAGAGCAGCATCGTGAGCCCCCATGATAGACCTGGGCCCCCTCAGACCCAGCTTTCTGTGGTGCCCTCGGGGCCCCTGGGTGCCCCCTGGGTCAGGTGGGGCCCCAAAGAGCCCTGGTGGGAGAGGCGGTGCCTCCAAAGCATTTCTGAGATTTGGGGTCTCCCACCGCTGGCCGCTTGGCACCGGCAGTGCTCAGAGCAGCCAACACACCTGCTGGGGGAAGCCGCCCAGGCTGACTGTGGGGCCTGCGCTGCACTGGCCGCCTTAGGACCCCCCTAACCAGCCCCAGAACAACACTCCCCGCCTCCAGCCTCTCCGAGCGACAGCTCAGGTGCCCAGCGGGGGGCCGGCCCAGGGTCAGGCTGGGGGTTCTGCTGGGGAGAAGGTGACCCCACTCTTGCCTGGCCCGAGAGGGAGGGGCCTTCCAAAGCAGCACTGGGAGGAGCTGGTGGGAGGAGGGGGGGCAGGAGGGAGCGGGAGAGGCGATGGGACGCACAGGGCACAAGTGGAGGGAGTGGGGCACATGCAGGCGGCGGGCACTGCAGGCCAGGCCGGGCCCGGCGTGTACTCACTGCCAACAGCGGAGCCCGCGGCGGCACCTGTGGAGAGAGGGTCTCGGCTGCAGCCGGGCCGGCGTCTCCGCCCGAGGGGCCGGGAGCCCTGGGCGTCCCTCTGGGGGGCGGGGGCACGAGAGGGGAGGAGGGCCAGAGGGAGGAGTGGCTGGGCTCCTGGGAGAGGAGCAGGAGGGGCCGGCCATCACCAGCCTCCAGGCCCGTCCGCGGCCACGGCCGCCACCCTGTCAGCCAGAAGTCACCTCGCCTGTCTCTCCCGTGGGGGGTGCTGGTGGAGGGGGTAAGGCGCCCAGAGGCCCAGGAGGGCGCTGAGGGCAGGGCCTGGTCTGACCGTCTGGAGGACGGGGAACAGTATCGCCACCGGCGGGGTGGAGGGAGGCAGATGTCAGCGCCTGGCAGACGTCAGCCACCGACCATGAGCCCAGGCCGCCGGCCGGCCCTGCAGCTCAGAGCGCCCGGGACACCGGACTCCGCGGGCCCGGGGAGCGGGGTGTCTGTGATGCAGGACCTGTGGCCGCACTGAGGACGGCTGTGCAGGGGGCCGGACCCGTGACAGCGTCACAGGACCCTCTGAACCCGCGAACAGGAGCCCTGCCTCCGGCGGCTGGGGCAGAGGGGCTGGCACTGCCCGTGAGTGCCGGCTGGGAGGGAGTGCCGATCAGTCAGCAGGAGGAGGGTCCCCACCGCCCTGCCCTGCACCCAGGGCCTCCTCCCGCCCCAGCCTCCGGGCAAGGAGGGGAAGGAGAGAGGGAGATGCCAGCAGCTCACCTGAGCCCCGCCAAGGCCCCATGCAGATGAGGCTTCCTGTGTGTGCACACATTGTTGTGTGTGCATATATGTTATCGACTACATGTGGGTATATGTGCATGCGCACAGGTGTGCTTGCGTGTGCATGTGTTTGTGTGTGCACGTTTGAGTGTGTGCGCGTGCAGGTGTGTGCGCGTGTGTGCATGTGTGTGTGCGCGCATGTGTGTGCGTGTGCGTGTGTGCGCGGGGTTGGAGGGTGGGAGGGAGACCAGGCCGGCGGGCTGGCGGCCGGGCGGTACGTACAGGCGTTGGGGGAGCCGTGCGGTGGCGGCAGGTAGGAGCCGGGCCGCCAGGACCGTGTGCGGAAGTTCTTGCGGCACCGGCCGCAGTCGGGGCCCGTGGTGTTGTGCTCGCACTCGCACTGCAGGCTGCCCTCGCGCACGGAGCACAGGTTGGCGTGCAGGTTACACTTGCACCTGCAGGGACACAGCACAGTCAGTGAGCTCGGGGGGGCCTGGGAGGTGGGGGGCTGCAGGGACCCGAGAGGCCGCCCCCCTTCCCTCCCCCCGGCCAGGATTCCCCCTCAGGCAGTGGCTCCCGGGAGGGGAGGGACGCCGTTCAGCCTCCCGGACTCGGCTGCCCGGGACTCAGGTGGTGGGCCCGCCTCTGACCTTGGTTTCAGGGCTTCTCAGCCTCGGTCGGGGTGGGGGTGCCAGCAGCCCCGCTCCGGACCCCTCTGCTCCGGGGTAGGGAGCCTCTGGGTGGCAGACCTTCCCTGGCAGGAGAGGGCCCTCGGGCCTGGGGAGGCCCCCAGAGACCAGCACACCACCCGCTGCCCCTGCTGTCGGCCCCGGCCGGACCGGCTCCCCCAGCCGGACACTGGCCGGCGCGGCTCTTCTCAGCTCGGCGGGGGGAGACACCCATGGGAGAGCCGGGCCGTTCCCTCGAGCTCCCGCCACAGCTACGTGCACCGGGCGGGGCCCACACAGGCTCACGGCTTGTTCTTGTATGAACGATGCATCACTTTGCCTGCCAGCGACTGGAAGCCTGCTTTTGCCTGCACTGAATCCCGTGGGCTTCTGGGAAAAGCATGGGGGGCCTTCCTCCTGGGGACCCCAGAGATGACCCTGCGCTCAAACCTACAGGCCGACGTGCCCTCCTGGTGCCCCCGCACCCTGCCCCCCCCCCCGGCACTCGGAGCACGGGCAGATCAAAGGCCCTGACGAGGCCCGCGGGAACGAGCCACCTGCCTTTGTCTAACAGAGTTAGTTTGCAAAATGCATTTGACCTGGGAAGGTCTCAGGTGTGTGTTCTCTCCGTTCATGGAGCCGCTGGAGAGGAACCAGCTGTGCGAGCCGGGGAGGTGCCGCCTCTGGCCCGGGGACGAGGTATTTTTAGATCCAGCGCCACACGGAGAGATTGCCATCCCAGCGCCGGGCGGGGCCGCTGACCTTGGCTGGTTAAAAAACGCGCAGGAGGCCGGCCAAGCCGGGGAGCACGCTGTGATGCCAGCGGCGGGATCCCGGGGGGTCGGGGTCACGGGCCTGCGCACGTGGGCGTGCGGGGGTCGCCGCCAAGGTCACGGGGCTGGTTACTCCTCGTCCAGCCCCCCACGCTGGCCGGCTCCTGCCCGCCACCTCCCAGAGGCAGTCCGGTGCCCGCCCGCCCCGGCGGAGCCGCAATGAGCACGGCTCCTCCGCCCGCAGCCCACAGGGGGCGTCACCGGGGCCGGCACAGAGCACAGCCGAGACGTTCACCGTGACCTCGGCACAATGCTGGCTCACCCGGCCTCAGCTTCCCGTCCGGGATGGGGAGTGATTGTCAGGGAAAGTGGAAGAGGACGGGGGAGAGACAGAAACATCGAGGGGAGAGACATCGACGAGCTGCCTCCTGCACCAGCCCCGACCAGGCCCGGCCGGGAGCCGGGAGGTGAGGTACATGCCTTTGACGGGAGTTGAACCCGGGACCCTTGGCCTGCAGCTGGCGCTCTATCCACTGAGCCAACCAGCCAGGGCCCACTGGCTTTCTCCTTCTCCTCCCCTGAGCCTCTGGAGGCGGGTTTGGAGGCTCCGGGAATGTCACCACCCCTTCCCCAAAGCCCTGCGCAGGGCGGGCCTCGCTGCATCTCCGTTTGCAGACGAGGGAGGGAGGGAGGCTCAGAGACTGTGGGTAGGTGGCCGAGGCCACACAGCGGGGCAGCAGGGGGGCGGGCCTTGGGAGGCGGATAAACCACGGACATGCGTGGGCCGCACACGGAGCTGACCGGCCTCGTGTGAGCAGGCGCTGACTCCGCATCAGCCCTGGGCCCCTGGGAAACCCAGACGCGCCTCTCCCCGCCCCAGGAGAGGATCAGGACTCCAGCGGTCACGTGCATCCGCTCACCCCGTCCCAGGCCGCAGGAGGCGGGTTTGAACCCGGGATGTTGGGCGCTAGAGCTGGGCCTCATGGCCACCCCACCCCCACCCCAGCGGCGCCTTCTGTGGGCTCCGCATGGGGGAGGGGGCGCTGAAGCAGCCCCAGGCCCTGCTTCCCGATCCATTGGCCCGGCCTGGGCCTGGGAAATGCAGCCACAGAGGCGAGAGGCCTCTGCCCACCTCCCCCCACAGCCAGCTCCACCCGCTCAGGCCTGGGGGTGGCCCAGATCTTCCTGCACCCGTGCACCGTCGGACCAGTTCTCCCGAGGAATCGCTCTCTGAATCTGACCTTGGAGACCCAGCAGCCTCACTGGACACATCACCTGAGCCCGACCCCGCAACACAGCCCTGTGGGCTCGTCCATCAGGAGCACCTTCAGCAGTGACCAGAGGGGGTGCGAGGCCGGCCCAGGGCTGCCACCGGCCAGCACCCGCCAGGACCTGCTGTCCCTCCTCCCCCTCCCCTCCCCTCCCCAGCCCAGCCCACCCGTCTCAGAATCCCATGTCTTTCACTTGAGGTGGTAACAGTTGGGGGGGGGGGGGGGCGGTGGATGCTGAGCCAGCAAAGGCTTGTCAGGCTGCTGCAGACGTGCCGGTGACCTTGAGCAAGTCCCTTCCCCGGGCCCCAGACCTTCCACTCCAAACCGGAGGGTCGGCCTGTGTCTCAGGCTTCCCCTCGCCACGTGCTTGTCTGTGTGTGCCCGGCCCGCTGCCCGGCCCCCTGCCCCGCGCACAGCGGGCTCTTGGCGTCTAACTGACCCGTCTTAGAGTCACTGCTCCTGTCACTGCAGTTGCCAGATTTAGCAAATGAGAATACGAGACCCTGGCCGGGTGGTTCAGTGGGTTAGAGCATTGTCGGGATACACCAAGGTTAGGGGTTCAATCCCCCGTCAGGGCAAAAGAAGAATCAGCCAAGGAATGCATAAATACGTAGAACAACAAATTGATGTCTCTCTCTCTCTCTCTCTCTCTCTCTCTCTCTCTCTCTCTCTCTCAATAAAAAATAAAGATATAGAATGCCTGGCTAAATTTGAGTTTCAGGCAAGCAACCAGTAAGGTTTTTAGTGTAAGTACATCCCATGAGACACACTACACTGAACAAAAAATTGTTCTTTATCTAAAATACAATGTCACATGCATCCTGCCTGTTACCTGCTCACCCACACGGCCGAGTGATGGCCTCAGGCCTGATCCCTGACCTCTCGCGAGGCCTGGCATGGGGCACCCGCTCCCCGCAGGAAGCTGGCCCACCGGACAGATGGCCAAGCCACAGGCCCCCATAAGCTGCTCCTTTCCCTGGAGCCGAGGAGCCCTAACGAGCCCCCGGAGAGCACGGTTTGGAGGCAGCGCCCGGCTCGCCCCTGGGGGAGGCGGTCCCAGACGCCCCGAGTTCTCCGAAACGCTCTGCTCCGCCCGGGGCAGCAGGCACGAGAACCCCGCCGTCCTGCCCATCGGAGGCCGGTGGGTGCCCGCCAGCCCCGCGAGGGGTCCTCAGGGCGGCGGGCACCAGCAGGCGCCGGCGGTGTGTGCCAGGCCTGCGGGGAGGGCAGGCGGTGCCCGGGAGCTGCCGGCAGGAGTGCCATCTGGACACGGGCCTGGCACCACCGCTCCGTGAGAATCGTGAGCCGGCCCTCCCTCCGCCGGGAGCCGGCGTTTGGAGCGCCGCCCGGAGGGAGCGGAGGGGAGGGATGTAGGTCAGCTCGGGCCTGGAGGGATGATGTCATCGCCTCCTGGGGACGAGGGAGCGGGAGTTTGGGGAGCGGGAGAGGGTGCCAGAGCCGGCCAGGGAGAGGGGCCGGGGCCGACACCCTCAGAGGGCCACCCCACCGCGATCTGGGGCATGGCCAGGAGCCTCGCACACGGGGCGCACGGGGGCGCAGGGAGCACCCCGGACCCCGGGGCTCTTGGTCATCGCTCAGCTCTGCCCGGTGACATCAGCTCCTCTGGAGCAGAGGGGGCTGCGGTGTGCGGAAGAGGCACAGGGTGACAGGGAACTGGAGGGGCTGAGCGCAGGGGCGGGGCGCGGGCACCTGGCGGCCTGCTCCCCGTAATGCGGATGAATGCGGCGGGCGCTCCTCCGGGAATGCAATCAGGCCGGCAATTGAGTCCATCGGCCAAATCAAATTGGGGCGGCTGTGCGAAGTCCTCTCTATTAAGTGCTTTCACATGCATCACCCTCCGCTCGGTCCTAATCCCATTTCCCATTACCAGCGCGGCGGCCCAGGAGCCGGACCGGGCTACGGAGGGGCTGGCGGCCCCCGGGGCACGGCCTGGGGTGACCAGGTGGACTGAAGCAAACCACTTCTGCCCTGTGGAAGGCCCCCCACCCCCCAGGGCAGGGCCAGGCCCGGGTGCTGGCCCGGGTGTTGGTCTGGGTGCTGGCCTGGGTGCTGGTCTGAGTGCTGGTCTGGGTGCTGGCCCGGGTACTGGTCTGGGTGCTGACCCACGTGCTGGCCCGGGTGCTGGCCCAGGTGCTGGCCCAGGTGCTGCCAGGGGAAGTGAACGGCCGCAGGGCATGCTGGGGCAGCTCTGGGCGTGGTGCTAGGAGCCCGCCGGCTTCCCCCTCGCAGTGCTGCCGTGTCCGGCCCTCTCTCCTCTGGAAGCCGCACTGACAGTGAGTGAGGCTCCTTGTGCACGTGCGGAAGTTTGTTTGTGAACGAGTGAGTGCGAGTCAGAGGTGTGTGGGGCCGGGACAGCCTGCTCTCCTTAAGGCCGGAGAAGGGAGGGAGGGAGGAAGGGGGTCCCCAGGCCTGCAGACCCCGAGCCCAGGGAGCTGCTGTCTGGGCCAGGTGTTGGGGGACGGGAGTTTTCCAGGCGGAGGGCTGCGCCCCGGGCAGAGGCACCCCCAGAGGCGGGTCCCAGGACCCAGCACCAGGGGCCTGGTCCCAGAGGCCTTGGAGGTGGGGCGGCTGGCGTGGTTCTGAATCAACGGGAAGCGCGGGAGGCCCGTGCAGCAAAGTGACACGACGGGGTTTGTGTTGGGAGAAAAGTCAGAGGGTGGGGGGCTGGCTGTGACCCCACAAACTCCTGGTGCCGTGCGCCTCCCCCAGGGCGGGTGGGTGGTGACACTGCCCGCGTTAAAACCTGCTGGGCTGGGCGATGGCGAGAGGGACAGGAGGAGCAGAGGCGATTCCCACGGCTCTGGGGCCCAAGGCCCTGAGTGGGCGGCTCCCACGGGGAGAAGCAGCGAGACTCCCCGAGGTCAGGCCCTGGCTGGCCTGGCTGCTGCGGAGGCTCAGCTCACCTGGGGGTGCAGGGAGCAGGCACTCTGTGGCCTCCAGGGGGCGCATGTGAGGCAGCATCTGGGGGTCTAAAACGGGCTCCCTCTGTGGAGGGGAGAAAGGGTCAGAAGAGAGCAAAGGACCTGCCTTCCACCCTGTCCGTCTTGCCCTGGAACGAGGTCCTGCCGGTCCCTGGAGGGAGGCGGCCGGAGCCTGTCCCGGGCCCGGCAGGCAGAGGCCCAGCCCTGGTTCTCCTGTTCACGGTGGGCGCTGGGCAGTGGCCCCTCCCGAAGCCGTGCGGCTCCGTCTCCCTCCTCACCCGCTGGCCGGCGGAGGGGCTCCCGGGGGGAGGCACCAGACACGGGTGTGCTGGGCACTCGGACCGGCTTGTCAGGATCACAGGAGCCCGGGCCTGCGCGCTGCTGTGCGTCGGCCTGGAGCTCGCCTTCAGTGGGGAGACTGAGGCCGGGCGGGACGGCCTTGCCCAGGGCCATAAACTGCAGATGAAAGAATCTGGATTCAGACACAGCTTCTCTTTGAACCAACACCTGGGGCTGTGGACGGATTACAAAGAGGCCTCGGACCCGGGACTGGCGAGGGTCCCTGAAGTGTGAGAAGCAGGATCTGACCTCAGTGTTAACTCTGGCAGCTGCGTATCTGTGCTCACCTGTTGGGTGAGGTCGGAGCTGTGCTCATACGTGTACACACACACACACACACACACCACCTCGGCTCCTATCCTTGGCCTGAGCTGAGGAATCTCCAGTTTCGGGGGATCGATAGGAACCAGATGTCTAGGGAAGAGGAGAGGGGCTGGGGAGGGGGAGGGAGAGGGGAGAAGAGGAGAGGCCATGTCTTCGCCCAGGGACTTGGGGGAGCAGCCCGGCCCAGCAGAATCTGGGGGAGCCGAGGGCTCAGACACTCAGGGTCATGACCCAGCAGCGCCCGTCCGCCTGGGGCCTGGCAGGTCTCCTCTCTCCAAGCACTTAGCCTCCTCCTGGGTGGCAGGGGGTGAGGACACAACGCCTGGCACCCAGCACCCAGGCATCCTAACGTGGTTTTCCCTGTTCCCTTAATCGGCGCTGGTTATTGTTGTACATCGCCGCCATGCCCCCCCCCCATCTCCCACAAACATCACCCTGCCCCTTGCACTCCCCTCTCCCTGCCTGGCAAAGGCCCAGCTGGACTGGCTCCCTGGAACCTCCAAGCGAATCCTGGGCAGGAGGATTTCCCCTGGGCAGGCCTGCTGGACAGGCAGGACGGCCAGGCCCCTCCCCTGTCCCACCCCCGGAGTGGGCAGACTGGCCGAGGCTGCTTGCCTGCTTCTCTGGCCCCTGACATTCCCGAGGAGCCCAGAACAGCTCAGCCTGAGAGACCCCGGGTGCCTAGGACGGGCCCACGCCCACCGTTGCCACCCCGTCCTGCTCTGGGCCTGCCTGGCTCCCGGCCCAGGTGGCTCTCCGCCCAGGACTTTGAAGAGGAAGAGTGGAGACCAGCCCAGCCCTTCGGGGGACCACCTAATCAGGCCTGATCAATCGATAAGCCGCGCTGCCGCTTCCCGCCAACCAGCCGGAGTGCTCACGGCCTGTGGACTGACTGTCCTTTCGCCACGTCTGCGCCGCTGCTTGTGCCCGCGAAGGCTGGCTGCCTGGGGAGCTGGGAGCTGCTGGGCCCTCACGTCACAGAGGGGAAACTGAGGCTCAGAGAGGGGCACCGGGGGCTGGGACCCGCCGGTGGGTGCTCTTCACCGGGATGGGCTGAAGAGCCGAGGCCTTTCCCGCCCCACGGCCCTCCCCCTCCGCCCTCTGGGCATGCTCTGACCATGTGCTCATCTCGGGGTCCCCCCCAGGAGGCAGCCCCCCACAAGAAGGGCACTGCAGGCCCCGACTGCCCCACTGAGCCGGGCACTGCCGCCTGAGCCGCCTCATGAAGGGCAGGTGCCCCTTGGTCAGATGAGGGTCCCGCCCAGCCCAGTGGCTCAGGGCTTGAGCGTCCACCTCAGAACCAGGAGGTCATGGTTCAATTCCCGGTCGGGCGCATCCCCTGGTTTGGGGTTTGATCCCCAGTGTGGGGTGTGTAGAGGGCAGTCAATCAATGATTCTCATCATTGATGTTTCAATCTCTCCCTCTCCCTTCCTCTCGGAGATAGATAAAAATATTTAAAAGAAAAAAAATGAGGGTCCCCCGTAGCAGCCCAAAGCGAGTCAGAGAAGGCCGAGCCCCCAGACGTGTGGGTTTCTGGTTCCCGCCTCGGAGCTGCTAAGTCTGGCGGGTTTGAGCCAACAAACGCTGCCTCCCAAGGGCAGGCAGAGGTCACCGAACTGACCAGAGTCCCGAACCGGACACACATTCAACAACAGCCCAGGAGCTGGATCCTTAACCCCCAGTGGTCACAGGTTTCCAGAATATTCCTGACTTAAAACCTCCTGCCCCACACGGCGGGTTAGGAGTCAGTGTGAGAGCCACAGGCCCTGCTGGCCGCCCGCCCGGCCCTGAGCGATGCTGCCGGCCCGCCTGGAGCCCACATGCAGGTCCCAGGGAAGTGAACGGCACACAGCTGACGGCAGGGCCCTGCAGCCTCTGCTGGCCCCGCCCGCCCGCCCCCGGGGCCACGGGAGCTCCGGCCTCTCCCACACCCACAGGCCGTCCCGGGAGGAGGGACCGCCGGCGAGTGAGTGCCGCCCCCACACGCACACTGAGGCCCTCACAGCACCTGCTCCAGGGCGCAGTGGGCGAGGCCCGGGGTGCTGCCCCCCACTCCCTCCGCCCTCCTCGCCCGCACAGGCTCTCAGTCCCGCCTTCCCGCGCCCGCCCAGCTCGTCGGCGCCGTCGTGTTCACCTCCGCTTATTTTACCCACAAACACGGTCAAACTCTGAGCACGTGCTGTGCGGGCCAGGCACGCACCTGTTCCTAGGAACCCGATAACTCTCACTCGGATCCGAGAGGAGCATGATCTGATCCCTGCTCTGCAGGTGGAGAAACGGAGGCCGGGGAGGTCCTGGCCCCACAGCGGGAGGGGAGGGGGCAGGCTGGGACCCAACCGGGCTGGCTGGATACCGGTCCACGCTCCTACCCGTCACAGCAGGCTCCCACCCTGGGTGCGCCCTGCACGCAGGCGCTCAGGGAAGCACAGGCGGCCCCCCACCCCTGCCCCGTTCAGAGGCAGCGGGGGCAGGAGGAGTGGGGTGCGTCTCCAGCAAGTTTCCCAGTGATGCTGACACTTCCTCGGGGAGCTGGGAGCAGCCAGGCCAGGCTGGCCGTCCACACGCCGCTTTCTAAGGAGAAGCGGGCCCTGCGCTGGCTCCTGGGGGACCTCGGGGCCTGGAATGCCGTGCGCCGGGCCACGCCAGGCGGTTGTGCCAATCGGGGGTACCTGGGGGGGCTCTGGGCACCAGTATCAGCTGTGCCTCTGGTCAGGGCCTGGCGGCCAAGGTCCAGCAGGGGCAGTGAGCCGTGCCCACGCGATCCAGCCCAGGCAGAAACCCTGACGCCAGGCTTGGGCGGCCTCCCCGGCTGGCACAGTCTGAGCGTGTCCTCGCACATCCGTGCTGTGGAGCCGAGGGCTCTCCGACGGGGAGGGGACGCCGGCCCGGGGGGCCCTGGAGCCGCCCTCCGCCTGGGCCGCACGGCTGCTCTCCTCCACCGCTCCTCGTCGTGAGCGAACTGTGGCCGTCACAGTTCTGCTGGGCTCTGGGGCCCTCCTAGCAAACCCTGGCTCTGAAGGCGGCCTCGGGGCTCCCAGACACAGCGCCCTGTTCCTGAATCATCACTGGACAGGAACAGAGCACCCCAACCGCCACGCGCTGGGCGTGGGCCCCAGCCCGCCCGGCACAGCCAGGCCCTCAGCCTCTCCCGTCTCCCAGGTCCGTGGGCAGCGGCAGCCTGGGCTCAACGGACGATGCCTGTCACCCCCCACCCACCCCCACCTACCCCCGCCCCACCCTCCTGGGGGAGGCCCTGGCGGTAACATCCCGGCACCGGGCAGCACCCAGGAGCCAGGTCACGCCCGGGGACCACGCAGCCCCCGGCTCACGCCCCCCCCCACCTCCATGGCCTCACCTGCCGGTGACCTCCACGTTGGAGATGGCGTAGAAGTACTTGTACAGGTTCTCCCGCTGCACGTAGGTGCCGCCCAGCGCGGGCCGCAGCAGCCGCAGCCGCAGGTCGGTGAGCGTGAAGAAGTCCCGCAGGCCCTTGGCGCTCTCCAGCCGCGCGTACAGCTGGTCCATGTGGCGCAGGCCGGGGCCGGCGAAGATGGCGAAGCGCTCCCGCACCTCGAAGCGCACGTGCTTCTCCTTGCGGGCGCCGGCCCAGCGCGAGTACTCCTCGGTGCACAGCACGCGGTGCGCGCCCGCGGCCGCCAGGTCGCGGGCCCGGCGGGCGGGCATGCCGAAGGCCTCGGCGCAGTCCTCGGCGTAGAACTGCCAGGGCTGCCAGGTGCGGCCGTGGTCCAGGGACTTGTCCAGCACCATGGCGGTGGGCCGGCCGTACTCGAAGGTCACCACCACGTCGTCCGTGAGCTCCACGCTCTTGTTCCAGGACAGCGTGATGTTGGCCTCCAGCGGGCTGGGGTAGCGGCTCCAGGTGACGCTCTGCCAGTAGGTGGCCAGCCCCTCGTCCTCCCGGTCCAGCATGAGCCGCGGCGGGTGGGCCAGGTCCGGGTTGGAGGCGTCGCACTCGTTGCTGCACAGGTAGGGGTTCTCCTGCGGGGACGGGGTTAGGGGGCACGGTGGGCGCTGCTGCCCAGCCCGGCCCCACGCGAGTCCAGGCATCGGCCGGAGGTCACAGGGCCCGGTGCTGTCCCGCGTCCGGGCACCAGGAAGCGCCCCCTGGGCCGGTGATTTGAACCCATTCCCCCGGAGCTCGCAGAGGCTGTCACATGGAGGCAGCCCCGGAAGCAGGCTCGCTCTATGTGGAGACCATCAAGGTGGGTGTGGACCACCTCTCCACTGTCCCCGGCTTCCCCTGCCCGGAGGATGGAGGGCTAACTCTTCAGCACACAGACCCCGGTGCCTGGAGCCCCATCCCCACCTGCTGGGCGCCACCCACTGAGCAGCCCGGCCTGCAAGCCCACTGCCCGCGCCTCTGAGCCTCTGCAGACGGCACTTTCTCCCCCGGCCCTGCCCTCCGCTCTGTCTGCCTGCACAGCTCCTCTTTGAGCGCCTCCTCCCCGAAGTGTCTTCCTGGCCCTTAAACTTACCTCCGTGGCTGCCCCAGGCACAGGGTGGAGGCCACTCACCACACACGTTGGCCCTCGATCTCACGTACAAATTCAACTCCCTTCTCTCGGTCCACACCCCGCCTCCCGCCTCCCGCCTCCCGCCTCCCGCCTCCCGCCTCCCACACCCCACCTCCCGCCTCCCGCCTCCCACCCCACGCAGCACGGGCGCTGTCCTCACGTCCGGGGAGGCAGCCTGGCCTCAGGGGGGCGGCCCTGCCCAGGTGGCACAGAGTGTGGTGGCCGCGCCTGTCCCGGCAGAGCCCTGTGTCCGTCTCATGCGGAAGCTGGGCACCTGGGGGTGCTGAGTGTTTAGGGTTCCCCTCAAGGGGGTGCATTTTGGGGCAAGTCAGTTCTAGGTCCTTGGCACGTTCCGGGCAGGCCCAGTGGGGGGCGCTGGTTAGCATTGCAGGTCCTGGCCCCTCTGCTTACAGTCCTCCCTCCTGGGGGTGGGGGTGGGGGTGAGAGAGGCAGCTGGCGCCTGCTCCCCGCCCAGCCAGGCTCCCCACCACGGCAGCTCAGATCCATCCCGCATCTGGCCGGCCCTGTGAGCGCATGCGGAGCCCAAATGCCGCCGGCACAGGCTGCCCAGGGGCGGGTTTGAGGGCAGGGAGGGGCCGGATGGGCTGTCACGGTGGGTCCATGGCAGCGGGCCTTTGTCACAGCCACACCCGGGACCCTGTGTGAACTGCGGTCAGTGAAAAGGCACGCGTTGTGGGTTCATCGTTGTAACAGACGCCCCCCTAAGCCAGGAGGGGTGGGTGGGAGGGGGCAGCGGGGAGTCCTCCGCTCTCTGCTGTCCAGCTGAACAGCTCCAAACGCCACATCTATTCATCAAGAGCCAAGCCTGTCACCAAGGCCCGCAGCGCCGGCCCCTCGCGGCGTTTTGATGAATATTTCAGGCCTCCCGTTCGCGGGGTGACGAGCGGCTTGGGTCTGAGACAAAGCTGCTCACTCAAAAGCGAGCCATCCAGCCCGGGCGGGGGTGGGGGGCAGGGGGAGTGAAGTGGGCGCCCTCTCCAGAGGGGCTGAGCGCTCAGGACCCCACTGTGACCCCTCCAGGGGAGGACCAGGCCCTGGGCCCCGACTCCTCAGGGGACGGCCGGTCTGGGTTCGCCGAGGCAGCTCCCTCAAAGCGCGCTTGACCAAAACAGCTGTCCTTGGTCCCCCCACCCCCAGGCTGCCTGTCCACCCCACCCTCCAGCCCAGGGACTCACAGGACCCACAGACCTCGGGGCCGAAGGGGTTCCCTCCTGAGTCCAACCCCTCAGTGGGCACAGGGGAAACTGAGGCCTGGCCTCCTTGTGCGTGGGCTGTGCTCTGGGCTCCGCCGGCTCCTGTCCTGGACGGTCTCAGGGAGTCCGGCACGCTGGCGTCCCACCTGAGACACCCGCTGGAGTGGAGCTCCCTCGGGCTCCAGCTGGGGGACCCTGAGCCCGGCTTCTGGCTGAGGGCGCCACCTGTGGGAGCACCCTGACCACCAGGGGGCAGCTCCTGCGTTGAGCGTCTGCCCCCGGTGGTCAGTGCGCATCATAGCGACCGGTCATTCTGGTCGTTCCGCCATCACGGTCACTGGGCTTTTATTAGATTGTTGTTACGTGACTTAGTTGTTAATATAATTAGTAGATTAATATTCATAAATCTCATAGAATGTTGCTATGATTCTTGTCAACCTCAGCTCCGGGAGTCCCCACGCCCCCTCCGTTTACCTTGGTCCTTCTTTGTCCCCGGCCTCCGGCCCCTCACCGGACCCGGCCTCCTGGCGGTGCCCAATGGGGGGGGACACGGGGTCCCTCCCCCCAGCCTCCCAGGCCTGTCTGTCACTGGGAAGACTGACACAGCCGGTCCTGGCAGAGGACAGGGGCTCCGACCCGGCTGCTGTCGGGCTGCCCTCTCCTGCGGGTCGGCTGCTCCCGCCCGATGCCAGCCCGAGAAGCAGATGGTCAGAAACTAATGAATCAGCCGTCCCCGCCCGCCGGCTGCCGAGCGGCCTCACAGCAGAGAGCACAACAGATAAATCCCAGGCGTCGCCAGCCACGGTCCCTCCCGCTGTGTTTCCTCCTCCCTCCGCCCTCGGCTCGGGATCCCACTTAACCGTTTAGGCGCGGAGTGTGGCCTGGCCGCAGGGCTGGCAGCGCTGGGCCGGACAGGGTCCTCCCTCCCGCCTCCGCTGACGCCGCTGACAGCGCCCGGAGGCCGGGCCGGGGGCCAGCGCCTCCGCTTCCCGGGAGGTCAGGTTGCATCAGGAAGCAGCGGCGCAAAGAAGCGGCCGCACAGGGAGAAGGTTCCGGAAGCTCGAGGCACAGCTCTCGCCTTTCAGAATGGCCCCGGAGCCAACCCCTGATACCGGAAGCAGCGACCGTTTCTTAGACAGTTCACCAGCCGATAAAACACACGTCCTGCCCCAACGGAGGGCGGGGACCGGCTCCGGGGAAACGCCAGGCCGCACGTTCTGTGCGCTCAGGGGCCTGTGTGCCACCCCCTCGGAGCCCGGAGCCCGGAGCCCGGAGCCCAGAGCAGGAAAGGAAACGGCTTTGGGTCCAGAAGCACAGGGCCGGGTCCCAGCACTGTCCCCGAAGCTGTGTGTCTGCCTCTGAGTCTCCCTCGTCCAGCACCGGCGAGAGGCTGTCTGGTGCCCAGGAAGGGCCCGCTGGGCGGTGATGAGCGGCCGCTTCGCCTGGGCTCTGCCGGGAGGATGTGACGACCATGGCATCATGATGGCACCACGTGCCAGGGCCCTCCTGCCTCCTCCGGCAGCCCCGGCGCCCACAGCGAGCCCTGGAGGGGGCTGAGCAGAGCGGCCCTCTCCTCAGACTCCTCACCACGGGAATGGGAAGCCCGCCTCTGCACTCCCGGCTCTGCAGGCCCCGGTCAGCCTGTGAGCCTCAGCTGCGGGCGAGGGGCAGGGCCGGGCCTGGGGCCGGGCAGCCAGCCGGACGCCAGCCCCCGGGCCCGGGCGGGAACAAGTCTCCCACGTGGACAAGGGCAATGTGGGGAGAGACCACACACCCGCGCTTCTCCCCCCCGGAGGGTCTCAGCGGCTCCTGTCTGCGGTGTTTCCTGTGCAAAGGCTGGGGGGGCGGGCGCGGGCTGCAAACACAGCAGACGAGCTGCCGGCACAATAGGCGATGGAGGCGGAAAGCCACTGCCAGCGGGACGGGGCGTCCCGGGAGGTCTGGCTGGCTGGCCCTCCGGCCTCCTGACCGAGGAGCCAGGGGAGGGTGACTGGTCCTGTGCCGTCTGGGGAAGAGGAATACCCCCTCCCCGCTCTGTGCCACGCTCCTGAGATGCCCACAGTTCAGAGCGCTGCTGCCAGGTGTGGGCCCCCAGGGAGACCACTGCAGCACCTTCGACCTTTGTCTGGAACCCCGGCCCTGCAGCCTCCGCTGGGGCTGGAGGTATCTGCGGAGGAGCACCTGGGAGGGTGCCAGCGCCCAGATGGGGGGCACGGAGGGGAGGCAGGGCGCCCAGCTCCCTCGTGCTGAGCAGGCGCAGCGGAGCGAAGGGCAGGGAGGACGACAAGGCAGGTGCTGGGTGCCCTTCGCCGGGCAGGACGCCCTGGGTTTGGGGAAACTCTTGGGGCCTGGGCGCCTGCAGACCTGTGAGCGCCTGACCACGGCCCTGGAGTGAGGGTGTAGGCTGTCCCAACCCCAGGGGTGACCCTGGGCTGTGCCCACTCCGTGCCTCAGTTTCCCCATTCATGAAACATGGAGCCCTGACAGGGACACCCCAAAGTCTAAGTGCCACTCGGTAGAGGGGAGCAGAGCAGCCGGGGCCGGGGAATTCTCCCCACAAACCTCCTCCTACTGATGGTAAGACAAGATGCCGAGGGAAATGATTAGCCAAGCGGAATGGAGATTCTGTTGGAAGGGCATCCTAATCCCAGATGCCCTGCCAGGCTCTGTGGCTCCGTCTCTACCTCTCCTCCCTCCCTTCCCTTTCCCCTTCTCCCTCTGTGTCTCTCTCCACACGCCCCCCCCCCCTTTCATTGATTCCTGCTCGCTGCCTCTAACGCCCTCCTGCCCAGCCCACCGCTTCCCTTCCCCGCTGGAGCTGAAGCGAAGGCCCCAAGGCCTCTCAGGGCGGAGCACGGCGGCTGGGACTCTGTCACTTTGGAGCTCACTCAGCCAGGCCAGGCGTCTTCCAGGGACTCCTCCGACCCAGGGAGAGCCTCTGGCAGCCGCAGCTCGGCCCCAGCCCACCCAGCACCCTGACCCCGACCCCGGCCCCGACCCACCGCCTGGGCACCTCCGGGCAAAGCCCGCTCAGACCCAGAATCTCCGGCGGCCTCCAGCCCGTCTGACCTGGCTGCACTGGAAGGAAGTGAAACCTCCACGCTGCCCCGGTCTCCACGTTGTGGGGAGCCCAGGGGGCCTCCTTCCAGAACCTTCTGTCTGAGACTGGACCCCAGGACAGCGGGAGCTGGGCCACCCTCGCCCCGCCCCGCCCCCACAGTTGTGTTCGCCCAGTGGGTGCTGAGCGAGGGCCTCCACCATGGGATGGGGGGTGGGGGGGAGAGGAAGGGTTTGCTGGGCGCCCACTCGGCGCCCTTCCGAGCTCACCCCACTGCCCTGCTGGCTGGAGGGAGGGCTGTGCAGAGGAGCTGGGGGCAGCCCCAACTCTGGCTCCCCCAACAGAGGAGCCGGCCTTCCCCACGCCCTTCGACCTTGGGAGGGGGGGCGGGAGAGGGCAGAGCTGGGGGGGCGGGGCTAGCAGGGGAGCAAGGTCAGGGGCAAGGACACCAAACACTGCTGCCTGGCTCCCCTGCAGCCAGCAGCAGAGGGGGAGGGGCGGCTGGTGCTGCCCCGGCTCCGGCTCCGGCTCCGGCTCCGGAGAGAGAAGGTGGCTCTCCAGGAACCCACGTTTGATTCTTAAAAAGGGAAGAAGGGCCGAAACCGGTTTGGCTCAATGGATAGAGCGTTGGCTTGGGGACTGAAGGGTCCCGGGTTCGATTCCGGTCAAGGGCATGTGCCATGGTTGTGGGCACATCCCCAGTAGGGGGTGTGCAAGAGGCAGCTGATCGATGACTCTCTCGTCGATGTTTCTAACTATCTCTCTCCCTTCCTCTATGTACAAAATCAATAAAATATATTTTAAAAAAAAGAAAAGGGGAGAGGGGTGGTCTGCTTTCCCTGGCAGATGTGGCCTCTCCCCTCAGCCGGCTTCTGGGAAAGGCTGGGGAGGGAAAGGCATTCCTGCTGGTCCCTGCGCCCCCCCTCCCCCCGTGCCAGTCACTGACCAGATGCGCGGGCATCCGCCTGGAAGAGGAGTGACTCCCTCTCCATCCCCCCCCAGCCCTCCCGCCCCCTCCCGAATGCAGGGGAGCTCATCACCACAAACACCGGGCATGCGGGGTTTGGTAAGAGTCTGGTTCACCCGCCTTTTCTTTGCTCTAAGCGCCTCCTCTCCGGGGGGCCTGTTCTCCCTGGGTGTGCTGTCCACGCTTCTAACGCCCCCCCCCCCCGCTCCTCCCCCAGGGCCTCCCCCCTCCCAGCCTCACCCAGTCCGCCCAGGAGCCGCCTGAAAGCAGCTGCCCGCTCCCCGCCGCCTCTGCTCCCCCTTCCTGCCCACCCTGCCCACCTCCACCCCTCGAGGCTCCCACCGAAACAGCTCACCGCTTCCATTTAACACACAGCTTTTAAAATAGTAAAAGTAGCCCAGCCAGCGTGCAGCAGTGGTTGTGCATCAGCCTATGACCCAGGAGGTCACGGCTTGATCCCCGCTCAGGGCACAGGCCCGGTCCACCCCCAGTGGGGGGCGTGCGGGAGGCAGCCGATCAGTGATTCTTTCTCTCACTGATGTTTCCATCTCCCTCCCTCCCTCTGTGAAATCAATAAAAACATATTGTTTTTTTTAAAAAAAGCAATGAGAGAGGGAAGAATGAAGGAGGAGTGAAAGAATCAGAGAAAGTGGGGCAGGGCGGGGACAGGGGCAGGAGGGAGGGGAAGGAAGCGGGTCCGAGGCCCAGCCAAGTGCGTTATTGATCAGGACTCTGAAACTGCTTAGCGAGGGGAAAGGCGCCCGCTCTCTAAAAGCCCGAGCGAGGTCCGCCAGGCAAGGCAGCTTCCCGGGGCGGCCTGCTCTGCTGACATAAATATTTTATCAGGAGAGACGCAGCTCGCTGGTTTAAATGCTGGGGTGGAGGTGGGGCGGCGGGCAGGGCAGAGGGGCCCTGGGCTCTGGCAGAGCCCCCACTCAGGGTGGCTGCCTGCCCCAGGCCCCTGGGCCTGTGCAGCCCACCCTCCCCACCCCCGCCCTCTGCCCAGGCACCTTGGCTTTCTCACTAACCAGGAGAGCAATGGGGGCTCCTGGGTCTGGAGGGAGGCCCGGGATGACGGCCCTGGAAGGGGAGGGACAAGACGGAGTGAGGCTGAAGCTGCCTTTGCTCTGTCCACCAGCTGCCCGCCCCCCAGCCACACCTCAGGGAGCCAGCGCTGGGACCCGCGTAGGCGTGCTGGCCGTTCTGCAGGGACCACCTGAGACGTCGTTCATTCACGCTGGGCCTGGGAAAGGCAGGGACAGAACCCGGAGGGGAGCTGGCGGGGAAATCCAGGAGGGCTCCCTGGGGGAGGCGAGCTCTCAGGAGGCTGGGAGGGCCGGAGTGGACGGGTGGAGAGGGCTGGCCACGCTGTGAGGAGTCCCCGCATCCAGGGACCACTCAGAGGCCAGGCCAGACACGCAATGAGCTGCAGGGAGAGGGTCTGTGCTCTGGCGAGGCCAGCAGCTGGCGGGCGGGGGCAGGAGACCGGCCTGGGGAGAGGCCTGAGGCAGCGCAGGCCTGACATTTAGCAGCTGCAAGAAGGCCACCCAGGCCAGCCAGCCTCCTTTCAGGAAGAGGCTAGGAATCCGGGGACAAAGGGAGCCAGGCCCCAGAGCCGGAGCCAGAGCCAGGATAGAAGGGAGGGTTCTGAGCACAACCCCCCCTCTGGTCTTTGGATTTAAGCACCGGCACGCTCCAGGCTGGAGGGACTGTGCTTCCCGGGAAGCCTGCATGCGGCTCTCAGCTGCGCCCGGAGCCTAATAAATGCCGAAGCCCAGCTCACCGGGCTGTGCTGCAGCCTGCAGCTCCGCGGTGCAGCCAGAGCGCCGCACGTGGGCGGGGCCTTCCCCAGGGCCCTGGAAAGAGACAGCCACTCCATCACCCCCTTCCTACTAAGGAGACACCTCTTCTCAGGTGAGACTCGCCTGGGGGTGCCCCGGGCCAACCCCCAGGGACGGTCCGGCCCTGGGCACCGAGCCAACCACGGCTTCCTGGGGAGCTCCAGGGGCCTGGCCTCCCAGCCTCTCCGAACCCTCCTGCTTGCCAGGCCCGTCCCCTAGGCTGAGTGGCAGCTACATCCCTGGGGCCCCAAGTGGGAGGGACCTGCCCGTGCCAGGCAGACGGCTCTCCCGCTCTGTCCTCCCCCCGCTGCCCGCTCCGTTCTATCTTTAGGTCCATTATTGTCCGTTGGTGGGTGTGTCCCCCTCCCCCTCCTTCCCCAGAAAAGCAGATCAGGTTCCCCCAGGCACAGGCCTTCCCTGCAGCTGGTGCGTGGGAGCCAGCACGTGGCCAGGCGGACGTGAGGAAGTGCCCAGCCGTGTCCCCAAGGGCAGCCCTTCCCGCCCTCCCTCCTGCTCAGGACGTGCTGGGGAGGAGGTACGCTCACCCAGCACAAACGGCCATGCACATGCACACACGCACACACACACATGCACACACACACACACACACGCACACACACCAGCCTGTCTGTCAGGCGTTTGCTGAGACAGTGTCACCTGCAGCCTGGTTACGGGGCTGGGCTTGGGCAGCCTGGGGTGTTGGTGCCAGGCTCCTCCACTTAGAAGCTGTGTGCCTTTGGGCAAGTAGCTTAACCTCTCTGAACCTCAGGTTCCTCACATCAAATGGGTATAAATATGGGATCTACCATACGTGTTAACACCTGTGAGGGTTCAATGAGCTGGTCAGATCCAGGGCTTGGTATACAGGAGGCACTCAATAAATGGAAGCTGGTGCTGGTCGGAGGAGGAGGAGGAAGGCGTGGCATCAAGGAAATCCTGACTGCCCTGGCTGGTGTGGCTCAGTGGATAGTGTTGGTCCTTGGAATGAAGGGTCCCGGGTTTGATTCCAGTGAAGGGCATGTGCCACGGTTGTGGCCCCATGAGGGCACCTGGAGGAAGCCACCCAGTCGATGTGTCTCTCACCCATTGATGTTTCTCTCTCTCCCTCCACTCTCTCTAAACATCAATGGAAAAGTATCCTCAGGTGAGGAGTAACAAAAAAAGAATTAATTGATTTATTAATTAAAGAAAAGGAGCAAATCCTCAGACAGTAACGGGGCCAATCAGCTATGAGAAGACAGAACCGGGGTTTCCTGAGCTCCAAGGCCCACAGGTGAGCTGGGAGCCCTGCAAGTGTGTGTAGCTCTGCACTGTACACATGTATATGTATGTTTCTGTGCATGTGTATACATGTGCAGGTATGCCTGTGTGTGTACACATGTGAGTGCTCAATGTTCTAGGAAAAGCACACGGATTCTCAAAAGGGCTGTGACCTCCGAAGGTGGAGCCCTGCTCGGGGGTGTCGCTACAGATGTGGGGTTGCTCCCCTGCCTTTGCCCTGAGTCATGCCCGTCCCCCCTCCGTCCCGGAGCCTGAAAGTCCGAAAGCGGGGTACACCGGGAAGCGGGGGCTGGAAGATGACTGCTCAGACCCCCCAGTCACAGCCGAAATCTATGTCCCAAAGGGGGGTTGAGACACCACGGTCACCAGCTCCTGGCGGCCCATCCAGTGGGGAGCCTGGTCCCCAGAGCCGGCCCCAGCCCATGCCAGCCCGGCGCTGTGGGCAAGGGTTTGGTTGGCACCAGGCTGGGGACAGGGACAGGGACAGGGACAGCAGGCCCTTGCCCAGCTGCTGCTCCTGCTGCTGCCGCTGCCTCCGCTGTCTCTTGATCCCGCAGAGGGAGGGCCCATCCTCAACCCACAGCCCGGGGGCTCCTGTGGGGGGCAGCCCTGCGCCCCGGCCCTCACTGGCCTCCTGTTCACCTTCAGCAGCACCGGCCGCTGCTCATGTTTCATTTCCTTCCATTTCCCCGGTCGATGCTTGGAGTCAGGCGGACAAATGACTCAGCGGCAGGAGGGAGCTGGATGAGGGACTGCGGGGTCCCAACGGTCCCCGAGCTCCAGGACAAACTGCGGGGGGGCCGGGGGGCGCGGCTGGGGGATCCAGGCCTTGGGACCGTCCCTCTCCCAGGAGGGGGAGCGCTAGGAGCCCGGGCTGAGGTCTGGACGGACCCACGAACATGGACCCGTGTCATTCCTTTCCACGGAGACCCTGAGAGATGACCGCTCTGTCATTGCACCCCGAGATCAAGGGCCCCCTCTCCCCACCCTCAGAACAGCCAAAGGGCTTGTGTGTATAGAATGGGGAGGGGGGCAGTGGTCGAGGCCCTGAGGGTGTCACTGCTGCAAACCCGGGTGACCCGTCCTGGCACCGCCTGGTGCTGCGGGGGACACGCTGCCCAGAGTGCTCCCCCGGTGCCCGCCCTGCGCACTGCGTGTGAAGACGCGCCAGACCCCGAAAGCGCAGGGTGTACCCCCTGGCCCCCTCCCTGCGGCTCCTGGCGGAGGGCTGGGGCCGGACCCGCATGCACCCACAGCTGTCATGGGGGGGGGGGTGGGCATCGCGGGCGCTGACCGGGCTGGGACCCCTAACGCTCTGCCACCATCCCGCCTCACCGTCCGCCCACCCCTCCGCACGGCACAGCAGGAGAACGGTGTGCGGGCTGGGCCTCGGTCAGCTCTGAGCAGCGCCCCATCCTGTCCCCAGAGGCCTGGCACAGCCTGAGCTCAGCTGAGCAAACAAGCCTCAGCTGTGGCCACGCCCCCACAAGGTGGCTTTCAGACCGCACCCCACTTCCCCCAACCCCATCCCCGCACCCCGCTTCCCCCCAAGCGTCCCTGTGAGGGCGCCTCCCCAGGCTCCAGTCCACTCTTTCGTGTTGTTGTTGTTGTTTTGGGTTTTTTAAAAAAAATATTTTTATTGATTTCAGAGAAGGAAGGGGAGAGAGAGAAACCTCAATGATGAGAGAGAATCATCGATCGGCTGCCTTCTGCACGTCCCTAGTGGGAATTGAGCCCTAGCACATGCCCTTGACCGGAATCGAACCCAGGACCGTTTGGTCCGCAGGCCGATGCTCTATCCACTATCGCTCTGCACTGGGGTCCCCTGTGTGGTCTGTTTGTGAGCAAGGCAAACCCTCAAACCCCAGAATGTATCTGGCCACCTGATAGATTGATTCTCAGGATCCGGTTAGTCTAACCCCGTGGTCAGCAAACTGCGGCTTGAGAGCCAGCCACACATGGCTCTTTGGCCCCTTGAGGGTGGCTCTTCCACAAACTACCACGGCCTGGGCGAGTCTACCTTGAAGAAGTGGCGTTAGAAGAAGTTTACGTTTAAAAAACGTGGCTCTCCAAAGCAATTTCCATCGCTGTGCTGTTGGTATTTGGCTCTGCTGACTAACGAGTTTGCCGACCACAGGGCTAGCCAACGCCCAGGGCCGCCCAGCTGAGAAAGCCCGAGGCTGGAGGCTGGGCCTGGCGTCCCCGTGGCAAGGAGGCTGCAGGCCTGGCACCGCTCGCTCTGCTCTCACACGCCGCCCCCCGCCGGCTGCTGGCGTGAGCTCAGGGAGCGAGAAACACATTTTCATATATTTCAGCAAATCTGCTGCTGAGGAGAAACAAACCAGAACCGCAAACCAAAGCCCAGCGGGACGGGAGTCCGCCTCATCTGCCACCTCCCACTGTCGGGGCCCCTCCAGGACGAGGCCTGGTCTCCCCGGGGGCCACGGGGCCGGCACGGTCCCACTGGGAGCGCCGGGGCTGGGGCCGGGGGCTGCATGATGGGGACGGAGCGCCAGCCACAGCCGGTTCTGGGGCGGCGCCGCCTGGGGGTAGGGCGAGAGGTGCAGCGTGGAGCAGCCCTGTGAGCCTGCCAGCTCTGTGCCAGCCTGGGCTCAAGGTCTTCCAGACCCCAGCCTGCCCGCGGGTCCCTCCTCCCCTCCGTGCGGCCTAACCCCCAGGCCCTAGAGATTGGCTATGAGCCCACGGAGGAAGGTTGACCCATTTGGGGGGCCTTCGGAAGCCTCAGTTTGTTCATCCATCAAATGGCACAGTAACATCCCCGCCCCCAACGGAGTACCGGGTCTAAGGGCGGGGAGGGCTTTCAGGGACCAAGCAGGAGAGTGTTTGTCCCCGTCACCCGCGCCCTCTCCCTCACACCACTTCACCTGCCCTCCCCATCGCTGCTCTTACCCTCCCGCCCCTCAGGCCAGAACACCCCCCCCCTCGCCCCAGGCCACCCGCTGCCCACCCCGGGACCACAGCCCACGCGCCTGTTCCTCACAGGACACCACTGGCCGTCCGGACCATCCTCAGTCTGTATTCTCTGCTTTTTCTCCTCCTTTCGTCTTTCAAGCTAAACCCTAGGACGGACAGTAAATCCCCTTTCTGGAAGGTTCATCCGGTGCCAGGCCCCCAGCTGAGGCCTTTTCATGCTTGTCTCGTCGCGTTTGCACAAGCTGCCTCCTTCCACCTGCCCGCATCAGCCCCGTTGTCAGATGAGCAAAGCAAGGCTCAGAGCCGCAGGGCCTTATCCGGGCGCCTCACCCAGAGGCGGGAGG
This sequence comes from Pipistrellus kuhlii, assembly GCF_014108245.1. Lineage (NCBI taxonomy): Eukaryota > Metazoa > Chordata > Mammalia > Chiroptera > Vespertilionidae > Pipistrellus > Pipistrellus kuhlii. Next base: position 802,452 of record NW_023425571.1, read on the forward strand.
AGGAGCCCCTTTGCTGCACCCGAGTCCTCATCCGCCGGGTGCAGCCGCCCGCCTGCCCCTCGCCCACCCCTCCCTCGTCACCCGTGGGGGCAGAGGCAGCTGAGAAGACACACGCTCTGGAGGAGAAAGTGCGAACACACCAGCAGTCAGGGCTGGGGATGCAGACACACGAAGACGAGCCTGCGGATGGTGGGGCTACATTAACTGGAAAGTTCTAGGGCCTCTAAGTCTTTTTTTTCTTTTTAATATATTTTATTGATTTTTTTACAGAGAGGAAGGGAGAGGGATAGAGAGCTAGAAACATCAATGAGAAAGAAACATCGATCAGCTGCTTCCTGCACACCCCCCACTGGGGATGTGCCCGCAACCAAGGTACATGCCCTTGACCGGAATCGAACCTGGGACCTTTCAGTCAAGGGCTGATGCTCTTATCCATTGAGCCAAACCGGTTTTGACGGCCTCAAAGTCTTTGGCTCTTTGGAAAGATGCCCCCTCCAGCCCCTTTCCCTCCCTGCCCGCCCCCCTTGCTCCAGCTGCACTGCCCCCTCCCCTCCCTGCAGGAGGTCTGGACCCAAACCCACTCTCTTAAGGGGCAAGGGTCTCGCTCAGGTGTCCCCAGACCTCTCAGGCACCTGTCTGCTGTGGGGGAGGAGCCATCCCCGTGCAATGAGGTGTCACATGTGGGACTCCTGGTGTCATCTGATCACAGTGCCCACAGAGCAGGGACTCCGGGGCAGAGAAGCAGACTCAGCGCTCATCTCTCCTCCCCCGAGAAGCCTTCCTGGGTTACACCGCCCTTCTACCCACCCATCCTGAGCACTAACCGAGCCAGGAGGGCGGGAGGTGAAGCTGAACCCTGCCTTTGAGGAGCTCGCAATCCAGGAAGGAAGCAAACAGCAGGCGAGTAATAGCTCACGTGAACTGAGCATCGACTGCCTGCCAGGTGCTGCTCGTGACAGTCCGGGGTGTGTGTGTGTGTGTGTGTGTGTGTGTGTCTCCTATCAACAGCTCTGGTTGAGGAAGTAAGGCTCAGAGAGGTCAGCCTCACGTCAACCGTCACACAGCCTGGGATGCTAACCTCTACCTCTGTGCCCTCGGGGCCCAAACTCCTACCCAATGGGCCGCCTCCCTGAGAACCATGACGGGAGGTGCCCAGGTGGGGTGCGCTCACCCCCTGCGCTGAGGGTGGGGAGCCCGGGCACAGGTGATGCAGGTACACGGGGAGCCCGGGCACAGGTGATGCGGGTACACGGGGAGCCCGGGCACAGGTGATGCGGGTACACGGGGAGCACAGCACAGGTGATGCGGGTACACGGGGAGCCCGGGCACAGGTCATGCGGGCACACGGGGAGCACAGGCACAGGTGGGTACACGGGGAGCCCAGGCACAGGTGATGCGGGTACACGGGGAGCCCGGGCACAGGTCATGCGGGTACACGGGGAGCACGGGCACAGGTCATGCGGGTACACGGGGAGCACGGGCACAGGTCATGCGGGTACACGGGGAGCACGGGCACAGGTCATGCGGGTACACGGGGAGCACAGGCACAGGTGGGTACACGGGGAGCCCGGGCACAGGTGATGCGGGTACACGGGGAGCCCAGGCACAGGTGATGCGGGTACACGGGGAGCCCGGGCACAGGTGATGCGGGTACACAAGGGAGCCTGGGCACACGGAGAAGCCTCAGAAGCGAGGAAGCAACGGAAGGCGGAGGAGAAGGAGACAGGCCAGGAGGGGAAATGGCGGGAGGGGAGCCGGGAGGCCTTTGTCTCTAACGTCCGTTTCGTGTCTCTCGTTGCTGACTTGGATTTGCAAGAGTTATCTCCCTTTTCCTCCCAACTCCTGCCTGATGTGAGGTCAGACCTCAGGTCTAGGACTGGGGAGGGGCGCCAGAGGGAGGAAGGGAGGTTGGGAGGGACGCCGGAAGGAGGGAGGGAGGCTGAGAGGGAGGGTGCCCCCACTCTCCTCTGTGGGCTTGGGCCAGGGGGAGCGCGGGGAGGGGGCTGGTCACCTCGGAAACACTGTCTGAATGTGGAGGTCGGGCAGGAGGTGGGGCACCACATGGTGCTCAATGTCACGTGGGGAGGGACGTGAGGCCTCCAAGGCCCACCTGGCCCCTGCGTTAACCAGCTGAGCAGACCCCTGGGCCTGGGGGAAGGATGAGGGCCATTTGCTCTGCATCTGGGTAAACTGAGGCAAGAGAAGGGAAAGCAGGGGTTGAGGGAGGTGTGTGCTTAGAGTTGTGCTGTCACGGCTTTCCCGTCCACCAGACCAAGCCCCTGTGTGCTAGCGCCCTCACACGCCGTGCAAGGCCATCCGTGTCCCCGTGGGAGGAGCAGGACTGTCGAGATTGGGTGAATGAGCATTGACCTACGAACCAGGAGGTCACGCCCGGATTGTGCGTTTGATCCCCAGTAGGGGGCAGCAGGAGGCAGCCGACCGATGTTTCTCTCATCGATGTTTCTCTCTCTCTCTCTCTCTCTCTCTCTCTCTCTCTCTCTCTCTCGGCCTCTCTGAAATCTTTAGAAACTATTAGACAAAAGCCCGAGTGGGCGGGAGCAGGAAGCCTCAGGGGGATCAGAGCGTACGCCCTCCATGGGCAGGAGGAGTTCTGAGAGGAGGTGGTGGGGAGGGCCCAGCCACCGCTGTCCCTCATCGCAGACGGGGAAATGGAGGCTCCGGCAGCTTCAGACTCGCCCAGGTCACCAGCCCCAGTGGAGTGCCAAAGCCGGGATGCGGGCTCAGTCTTCAGATCCCAGGCCTGTGGCTCTTGCTGGGGTATCAGGCCTCCTCTCTCTGGAACCTTCTACCTGTCTCCAGCATGCAGGGGTCTCCGCTCCCAGCTCCGTCCGCTCAGCCCCAGGCCCCTGCACTCTGTGCGTTTCTCCCTCAGCAGCGACCGCCCCCTTAGCTGGAAAGATCCAAGGACCATCAGCCATCGGGACACTGGCCGGCATCTCCAGGCCACGCCCGCCTGCATCCCTGTCCGCAGGCGGGTGGGCACTCTGCACGCCCAGCGAGGAGCCAGGCTGCCGAGCCCAGGCCTACACTCGGGTCGCACGTGGGGAGCTGTGGGGTGGCTGTGAGCACCACCTGCCTGCTGTGGCTGGTGCTATGCCCACCCCACGCCCCATCTCCCTCCTGGAGCTCAGGGCTGGCTTCTGTCTCAAAGACAGGGGAAGGTTCCCCCTTCCTTTCTCGGCAGCTGCCATCTCTTGGGGAGCATGCTCCTTGTGCCCACTGCACCCCCATCCCATCGGGGTCCAAGCGGCTGCCCCCCAGGACCGAGAAGCCTCTCCCGCCCCCCCCCCCCGCCTCTCCTGGGCCCCAGGCCGGGCTGGGAGTGAGGGCTGGGGGCATCTCCTCCCCAGCAGGCTGGTTGAAACCTTGTCTCGCCCAAGAGCCCTCAGCGGGCCGCGCACCCCTATTAATTCTCATTGTGCACTTAGAGCCATAGGCTTCTGTTTACTCATTTATCTTGGTCTTCCTTCTCCCTCCCCTCCTCACCGGCTGGAATTTACAATGCGGTTCTCAGGGGGCTTTGCTGAAGGACAAAGCCTGGGCGGAGAGGGTGTGCACCCTGAACCTTGAAAAGAGCAGCTTCCGCTGGCCCTGCCCCCTTCACTCTCAGGGTGCTCTGGGGCTCAGGCTCCTGGTGGCTGGATCTTGGGACAGCCCAGCACTCACTGCAGGGGGGCTGCCTGGGAAGAGGGGCCCACTGGGCCATGGCTGGGTTAAGGGGGCAGTGGGCAGCCTGGCTGTCATTGGGGCGCCCCCTGGTGGTCGGTTAACAGCCCTTGCTGGGCTGGAGGGGTTGGAGCTGCCTGCTCTGACTCTGGAAATGCTCCTGGCAAGAGTGAGGCAAAGAAAAAAAGACAGGGAAGCCGCCAAGGGCATAACAACAACAATGGAAGCAAATAACAGTACCGCACCCTGAGCGCCTACCGGGTGCCAGCACTGCACCCTGGGCATTCGGCGGGCTGCGTCCTTGCCCAGCACCATGGCACAGCAGGAGCCCTCAGTGGGGAGAGGGGAGAGCCAGCCGCCTGGGGGGTGGGTTCCCAGCTGCCTCCCAGCCCCAGTGACCTTGGCAGGATTTAGGTAAAACCTCTAATCCCTGGACTGGGATTAGGATGGTGCCTGCGCCACCGTGTCTGAGAGACAGCAGGCCCTGCTGGAGGAGCTGCAACCAGCTAGGGGGTGTGGGGGGTGGAATCCATCTGGGGGGGACCTCCTCCCTGCAGAGGCCAGGCCCCTGCCCAAGGCAGCCTGCCCTCCACCCAACATGGCAGCGTCCCCACCCTCCTGGGCCGCACGTCTGTCACCAAAGACAGAGCCGCCGGCCGCCTGGCATGAAGCAGCTACGTCCATCAGACCGGAGGCGAGACACCAAGGACCCGCGAGGAGGGGGTGCTGGGCGCCCTTCTCCTCCCCTGCCTCCTCCCTCACCCCAGGAGGAAAGCGGGGGCCGGAAGCCTCTTCCCAAGCCCAGGGCTCCCGGGCACCTGCCTGGACTCAGGCTGCTGGGCCTCAGGACTGTGAGGGTGACCCGTCACCTGGGCAGCTGTGCTGGGCTCTCTGCGGAGGGCTGAGGTCCAGGGCCATGGGCACCCGGCCGCCTTGGTCAGGAGAGGCCGTGGGCTTGCAGGCGATGGTCATCCCCTCTCCTGCAGGCCTTGACCACAGCTGCTCCAGGGAATGACGACTGAGCGGCCTGCCCTCCCCCGCCAGTACTTTAAGGAAATGATAAATATTTAAGAGGAGAAATACGGTTAAGACTAATCTGAGAGGCAGAGGCTAACTGCCCGGGGAGCATTCACAGAAGTCCTCACCTGAGCTGGGTGGGCAGCCAGCCTGGGGTGCGGACACGGAGCTGGGGTCCCCCCGGCCTTGCCCCTGACCCTCAGGGACCAGCCTCCTTGCCAGTGCCGCTCTGGGGTCCCCAGTGCCCTGATCCCCACAGACGCTGCAGCCCCAGCTCCCAGCCTTCCCGCTGTCCCTCCTCCCCAGCCCGGTGCTGCCACAGTGACAGCTCACGACTTCACCGCCGAGCGGGGACCGACCTGCCTGGCCGGCTGCCCTGGCAGAGGACGGAAGCATCCCTGGGGACCGAGCCTCCGCGGGAGCCTGCAGGGACGCCAGCTCAGTCCAGCCATAAACCCAGAGATGGGGGGGCAGGGAGGCCCTCCCCCAAGGACACAGAGGCCGGTGCTGAGCCCTCCCGTGAGCTCCCGCGGCCTGGCCGCCCTGCCCGGCCCCTGCCAGGCCCGGGGCTTCCGGAGCAAGCCCAGCGGGAAGGCATTCTCAGACGGCGGTTCAGCTCAGTGACTTGCGGACCAGAATACTCTCTGGTGTGAGAGTGTGGGCCTCAGTTTCTCCATCTGTATGGTGAGAATGGCAACCGCTAACATCTAGGGGGCACGCGCCCTGTGCCAGACACTAGCCCGAGCACTTCACACATACAAAGTAGCTCACGCATTCCTTCCAGTGACCGGAGTGTGCTATCCGTGTGCCCCTTTCACAGATGGGGGCATAGCCTGTGTAAATGACCCCTGCTATTATTACTGTTGTAACGTTACCCGAGCACTCACATACCCTGTGGCACAGGGGATGGAACTGAAAAGGGCCCTCTGTCCTCCTATCACAACCCTACCCCCACTCCCCCTGCCCACCGCGAAGTGCCAGCTGTGGGCGTGGCACACCCTGGCCTGGCTGCACTGCTTGCTGGATTGGATCAGGTGGGATAGGACGCTGGGAGGCTGACAGGAGGGCAGCAGGTAGCCTTGCTCACTGGCCCAGAATGCGGACTTCCTACCAGGGGGGCGGGGCTTGTCTGGTGGGCGGGGCTTGTCTGGGAGGCTGGGTCTGGGACGACAATGGTTTTCCCAAGAGAAGAGGATCTAGCGATCCCCTGGGCAAGACCCCCCCAACCCCAGATAATAAGTCACATGACCCCAGGGTCCTCAGGGCGGCCTTCGCGTTGGCACGTTTCCAAGGAGGGCCCCCCCAACCATGCTCACCCATTCCCGGGGTCTGTCCCCGACGCCCCCATTGGCTGAGCAAGCAGAGCCCCGTGGGCTGACTTACGTGGGAGCAGAACCTCTCCGGGGGGTCTCCGCACGTGATGCCCTTGGGCTCCACCTTCACCTTGACATAGTCCTTCAGGCGCATGGCCTTGGGCTGGCAGGCGTAGAACTCCCAGGTGGGGCCCTCGTCCGAGGTCACCCAGGACTTGCAGATGTCATAGTCCCCGGCAGCCAGCGGGAGGCAGTGCAGGAGGAGAGCCAGCAGGCCCAGCATGGCTGCGCAGGCCGGGGGGCGCCCCGAGGGGCCCTGGAGCGGTGGCTGGGTCAGGCGGGACTGGAGGCCTCCGCATGGAAAGGCCTCATCTGCCGGGCGTGGAGGCGGCGGAGGCGGAGGTCCCGGCACGGCGCGGCCAGGAACAGCGAGGAACTTGCTTTCTCCAAAGGCCGGGAGGAAAGCTCAGAGCCAGCGTTTCTCAGACTGCTGATGGGCAGATCAGACAGTGGCCCATCCCTCGGAGTCCTCCTGACCTTGGCATTCCACCTCTCCCGCAGGGGAACATGATCAACAACGGCGGGCGCTCCGGCGGTGACAGCGGGTGGAAACGGGATAGGGAGGCGATCCGCGGGGACCTGGCATGGGGCCGGCTCAGCGCGCCTTTAGCTTCTGTCCTTCCAGCCAGTCCCGGGCTTTAAAAGGCCCTTCGTGTGCGATGTGCTCGCCACGCCTGCAAAACAGCCCTCTGGCCTGTGTAGAGATAAAACGGAATCAGGGGGTGGACGCGTGTGCTGGGAGCCCCGTCCCTCCGCGGGACTGGACGTGGGGTCTCAGGCCCGTGAAAGGGTTTCCTTTCATGTGAGTTGAAAGTGACCGCGGCTGTGCGGCTGGACTGGCACATAAAAAAAGCGGCCGAGGTGCTAACCGGGGGCGGTTATTTGGCTCTGTCTCGGTGGAGCCATGGCTGACCTTGGCCGGTAGCCATGGGCAACTTATTAGGAAGTTTCTGGGCCTTCAGCTCCGTCCGTGCGGGGACCCGGGGTCTGGCTGGTCTCTCATTGTAAGAGGGAACGAGAGCTCATTAGCCACAACACCTGCAACAAATTAAACGGAGAGGAAGGGGGGACGGAGACGTAGAAGAACAAAGCTCGCTGGCAAAAATGTGCAAAGAATGAGGCTGCATTAGCGAGGCCTCCGGAGGAAACTGGGTTATTTTTATTAATATCGGAGCTGCACACTATGGAAAAGGTGCTGCGTCTTCTCCTCCCCGGATGGGGGCGTCAGGCCGGCACAGGTGCCCTTGCTTGGGGTCGGCGACTCCCTAAAAAACGTCCCCAGCAGCAGAGAGAGAACGGTGGCTTTAAAATACCCTGATGGACCGGTCAAAACGTCAGCGCGGAGATGGGGCTGTGGGGACAGGTGGACCGAGGGCCCAGGTGGAACACACGCCGCTCCGCGCTCGGAGGCGGGCGTGTTGGGTCCCACACGGAGGAACGAGGGACGGGAAGACTTGGACAGAAGTGACAGCACTCTGTCATTTGGATTTTCTGATCGAGGCCAACAGTTTGCAAACCATCCGTGGAGGGCCTGTTTACAAACGGATCCCTATTATGATTATGGCTTTCCTATTTTAAGCTCCTGGCAATTATCTTAAAAAGCCCAAATAGATGTGACTAATACGGATGTCCTATTGCGAAACACGAGAGCCGGATGATGTGCTGTGCTCCAGGCGGGGGGCAGATACATCACCGGGGGGAGTCCAGCCAGAAACGGGAGCCAGAGGGGCAAAGGTCACCGCGGTGAGTCACAGCAGGGGCCCTGCCTTACTAAGGATCCCGTTCTCATGTCGGCAGTAATGGCTGCTAAGTCCCCCAAGGGCTGCGGCAGGTGCGAGCCAGCCAGGCTCCCCGACATGGACATCGCTCCAGCCACTGTACCCAGAGGGCCCCTGAGGGGTCAGCTCGTGTCCACCAAACCCCATTCTCCTCCCAGACACAATCGCACTCCTGCCCATCGGACACACTGGGAGGGCCGGCATGGTCCCCGGGGCCTGGCCACTCAGCAGCCAGCGCCCTGAGCTGGGCCGGTCGTAAATCTGAATTAAGGAGGCGGCCCCTGCCCCGGGCTGGCTGGAGCCGCTCAATGGAGATGGATGAGGGGGAGGGGGCTGCGTTTTCCCGGCGCACCGCTGGCCGTTAAGAGAAACCTGCTATCGAGGCTGCCCGGCCTTGAATCCGCTCCTGGCTGGAAAACTCTCCCAGAGAACCCGCCTGGCGACTATTTTTACAACCCGAGAAACTGTAGTAAAAATAAAATAAGCGCGGCCTGCAAAGGCTTGGATGCTTCTACCCAAGTGAGCTTTGTGCCGCCCCGAAGGCAGCGGGTCCCCAGTGCATCCTTCCAGCCCCGTCCCAGCGGTTCCCTAACAGGTAGGGGCTCCCCGGACAGCTCCGGCTCCTGCACCTGCGGGACAGGCGGGGCGGGCGCCGGTGGGCACGAGGGGGGGGGGGAGGCCGGGGCAGGCAGCGCCCGGGCCACTGGCACATCCAGTCCCCGCATGGCATGGCAGTTCTGTTGGCTTCCTTGCCACGCATTCCCTGGAAAATGGGGCGGACAACAACCAAATCCGGGTAATGGATATGTTTACAACTAGTCCATCAATTGGGCGCCGCCGTAGGGGAGTTGTGAACTCAGCAAGAGAACATGACAGTCCTTTTTGCCAAAAAGCAAAACAGGGAGGGGGCGGAGGGACCACACTCCCGGATCGGATCGGGATCAGGATGGGAATGGGGAGGCGGAGAGCCGGAGGGGAGCCGGCGGCGGGGAATTTCAGAGGAAGAGCTTGAATCCAGAGGAACGGCTTCTCCCCGGAAAAGAATCTCACCTGCTGTTATTAAGAAACTGCAGCCCCCGAAACAAATCGGATCGATGCGCTTTATTTTCTTTTAAGAGTCCTCGGAGCCGAGGGGGGCTGATAGCCAGGGTATTAAAACCCGAAAATTAGATTTCACCAGGATTTCTGAACTCCGCTCTGTGTCTGATTGAATTAGCGCCTCGCGGAGCCGGGAGCGGCTCCTCCGGGACCGGCCGCCGCGCCCTCGCCTCCTGGGGATCTGGCCGCCGCCGCCAAGGGCGCGGGACCCCGGGGTCCCCGGAGGGGGTGCTGGAGGCGGTGCTGGGGCTTCTCCAGGGACCCGGCCCCCGAGGTCCCCTCTCCCCTCCCAGCGGGGCAGCCGCGGAGGGTGACCCTGCCTCTGGGGGTGGTGCCGGGAAGAAAGGGGGGTCCCCCGGGGCTACCGCCCGTCCCCGGCCTCTCCCCTCCCCGCCCCGGGCCGGGTCCAGGGGGCGCCCGGCTCACCGCAGGCTCAGCAGGCATCCGGGTGCGGAGGCGCCGGCGCCCCAGTCCGGGACCCCTCTCCGCCCTCCGAGATCGCGGAGCCCCGGAAAGTTGGGGGCGCGGACGGGGCGGCGGCTCCGGGGCCGGGGTCCGCGCTCCGCTCTGGGGGCGCCGAGCGGCGGCGCAGCGCACGGAGGTGCCGGGGGTCCCGCGGCTGCTGCTGCCTCCGGAGTCGGGGGCGAGGCCCGGGGACGATGCAGAACCGGCTCTGAGCGAGGCTGGGCCGCCGGGGTGCGCCCTGGCCGGTACAGCCTCCCCGGTTCCGAGGACGCCGGGCGGAGCGCCACCCGGAGCCGCACCAGCTCCCCGCGCCTCCCGCCTCCCCGCGGGCGGGCACTCACTCCGGTGGATGGGGAGCCGGAGCCCCGTCCTCTTCCCGCCGTCCCGCGGCTCCTGCCCCCATCGGCGCCGCCGTCCGAGGCCCCTCTTAGGTGCCCCGGGCCCCCTCCGCGCCCCGCCCCGCCCCTGCGGGAAAGAAGTTTCCAGTCCGGGCGGCGGAGTTCCCGCAGCTCCCAGTCCCGGGTGCAGGGGAGCGGCGAGGGGGGCGCGGGCTGCAGGGAAGGGTTAGTTTCCTCTTTGCAAACACACCCAGGCGTTCTCGCAACACCCCTGGGATCCAAACACACACATGCACACACACACGCACACACACGCACATGCACACACACATATGCACACGCTGGAGAGAGACCCGGGCGGGGAAAGCCGGCCCCCAGACCAGCGACCCCCTAAGGCGCCGCTGCCGTGCGCCCCGCACCCCCTCCGCCCGCCCCGCCGCGGCCGCCGCTGAATAACTTTTGCCTCCGAGCCGCCGGCGGCGTCTGCCCGGCCCCGGAGCCCGCCCGGCGGCGGAGCCCTGGAAGCCGCAGCCGCTCCCCGCGCCTCCCGGCTCCCCGCCCGCCTTACCGGCTCCCCGCCCGCCTTACCGGCTCGGCTCGGAGCGCTGCCCGCGCGGAGCCCCGGAGGCCGAGGACGGAGGACGGAGGACCGAGGACCGAGGACGCCCCGCCGCGCCCCGCCTCCCTCGGGCGGCGCTGGGGGGAGGGCGGAGGCTGCAGGCCGCGCTCCTTCCCGCTCCCGCCGCCGATGCCGCCGCCGCCGCCGTCAGCGCGGAGCCCGGGAGCCCTCGGGCCGCCGGGGGGGCCGCGCGCCGCCGTCCCGGAGCCGCGGGCCGGGGCCGGGGGCCGCCCGCGCCGCCCGCATCGCCCGCCGCCCGGCGCGGAGGGCGCCGCTAACAAGTGCAAACTTTTGGGTCCCCGCGGGCGGCGCGGAGGGGCCCCGCGCCCGGGCGCCCGGCGGCCCGCGGCCCCGGCGGGCTGGGCGGCTGGTCCCCGGGGCGCCGGGGCATCCCCCGCGGGCGCGGGCCAGACGGCGGGGCGCTAGGGTCCCCCTGCGCGCGGCTCCAAGTTGCAGGGTCCGCCTGCCATCGCGCCGCCGCTTTTATCTCCCGGTCCGATCGGGCTGCGTAACTTCCTCCGTGTGGCCGCCAGCCCGCCGCCCGGCTCTTAAAGGTGCAGCGAGGCAATGCTGCGCGGGGACGCCCGGCCGGGGAGGGGCGCCGGCGGCCCGCGGCCAGGAGAGCCCGCAGGCGGCGCGGGAGCGAGCCCGCCCCGGGGGGTCGCCGCGGAGCATCTCCTCCGCGCGGGGCGCATCCCCAGCCGGCGCGGGGCAGGCGCGGGGCGGCAGCTTCCTCTCCCCAAACCCGGGGGCCTGACGGGTGCCAGCGCCCATGGGCGTGAGGGCTGCCCCATGGGCGCCGGGGAGGGGACCGGAGAGGGGACCGAGCGAGTGAGTCAGCCCGCCTACCCCGCAGGCCAAGGGCGCGGGGCGCTGCTCTGCCGCCCCCCGCCAGCGCTGCCGCCCAGAAGGCCGGAGCAGTGGGTAAAGGGTGGGTGGGTGGGTGGATTGGGGAGATGGGGGGGCCGATGTGAGCGCACAACCAGAGCCTGAACACCAGCTGACACATGCCGCCTCCACCCTGCTGGGCCTGCTGGGGAGCCGCGCGGCTGGCTCCGGAGGGAGAGCAGAGTAGGGGGGCAGGAGGGGCTCGGTCCCTGGTTAGCAGGGGAGGAGGGCGTGGGAGGACTCCTGCAGGGGCCAGGGCAGAGGCCACCAGTGGGCAGCCCTGGGCAGCCCTGGGCTCTCGGTCCCCATGGGGGTTTCCTGCCAGGCTGCCTGGCAGGGCAGAGGGCAGAGCTTCAGGCCTTCCTGGGGATGGTCAGGGGCGCCCGGCCCCTTCCAGGGCTGTTTCCTCCGCAGCACACAGCAGGCAGCACCCGCATTTAGATGCATCCAGAACAAAGAGCCTGAGGCTAGAGAGAGAGAGACAGAGAGAGAGAGAGAGAGAGAGAGAGAGACTCCTCCAAGGTCACAGAGGGTGTCAGGCACAGGGGCAAGGTGTGACCCCTTGGGGCCCACCCTCTGCCATCTCCTACCTCCACTCTCACTCCCCTCAGCTTGGAGGGGGCTGGGCTGCTGGTCACAGAGCAGGCAGAGGGTGCAGTCAGACGGCCATGTGCTCTAATAATAATAATAATAATATCTGATATGTACTGATACCTGCTTTATGCCAGGCTCCGTGCAAACCAGATGGTGCATGAGCCACTGACTTCCCAGCAGCCCTGTGATGTAGCTCCTGTTAGCCATGCGCCGAGAGGTACGTGAGGCTCAGAGATGTTAAGTTACTCGCCCAAGGTCACACAGCCAAGGAAGTCTCTCACCTGGGAGGCAGAGTTCTCGGGCCCCCAGGCTGTCCTCTGTCGCTGCCTGGCTTGCCGGTTAACTCAGGGGGCACCACATAGACGGCTTGTGGGCCTTGGTTTCCCCATCTGTGAGATGCAAATAGTGAGATTTCTTTCCTAAGGAGGGGTTCCCCCCCCCCCTGCCCCCATGGAGCTTCTGTGGCCAGAGGCTGGCCAGCCCAGGCTGCCTGCCCCCAGGCCTCCAGCGTCCAGCCCAGCGGGCGGAAGCTCCTCCTCCAGGAACACAGCTCCCCGAGGTGCTGAAGCCTGGGCCTGCAGGCAGCAGTGCCGCCAGCCCAGCGTGGGGCTCCCTGGCAGGCAGGGTGAGTGATGCCCCCGCCCCCCAGGCAGGGCCATCGATTCCTGGGAAACGCCCGGCTCCTCCATCACCGCTGAGACTGGCTGCTGTCAGCACGGCCAGCAGGAAGCGGGGGAGGACCTCACTGCGGTTCTCTAACAGCCAGGGAGGGACGGTGTGTCCTGGCACTGCCAGGGCTGCTGGGTGCCGCTGCAGACCAGCTTTCAAACGGCTCTCCGCCCCTCCCGCCCCCAGGACCCCCTGCCTCTCCCTCAACCAAGGCCAACAGGCCTTTTTGGGGACCCATTCCAGAGCCTGTCTTCCGGCTTCCCATTTCCAGGGAAATGACGGGGCGTGGAAAGAGCACGGCCCTGAGGGCCAGGACGGTGGATTTCTCCCGGTTTGGCCCTTCACTAGCTCTGTGGCCTGGGGTCCCCACATCTCTGCTCCTGGCCTCAGTTTCCCCATCCGCATGATGAGGGGCTTGGCTCCGGAAGGAGGACCCTGGGTGCTGACCCTTGCTGGCCACAGGCCAGGCCGTAGCAACCTCCAAGAGACGAGTTTCAGGTGGACGATGAAGTGCTGGTCCCCAGGATGGGAAACAATAGGGTTCCAGCCACGTGGGGCAGGTGGGCAGGGGACGCTGTTCTTAAACTTCATTACGGCCCTTCTGACAAATGACCTTTCCCCGCAGCGAAGAGAAGCCAAGCGCCAGGGCAGAGAAGCGTTAATGAGTCTCCCCTCCCCCCTCTGCCCCAATAATCACTGGCTCCCTCTCGCTGCAGCCTAATCGCCTTCTTCCTTGGTGGGATTTGGCTCCATGCACAGTTTTAATTTGAATTGTGTATGTGGAATCTGCTCTCATAAAGCATCTCCAGAACAATGCCTTTATTTCTATTCCATCTGTTTTGTTTTTTTAAAGGAGATATATATAAAAGGACCTATAAGGAGATATGTGAATATATCTCTGCCTATGTAGACAGACATGTATACAATAAAGATACCAAAGTATGAACAGGGAGATGGGGCAACGGCAGGCTTCATCTCATATGTCCTTTCTGTGTTGCAGGACTCCTTGGCATACACGGGGCAGATGTGTAACGGGGAATTATAAAGTCACACCCAAAAGTGATCTGCTCGTTTTGCAATGAGAGGTAACAGGTGAGGTCCAAGCCCTCCGGGGGGTTTCTGCCAAGCCTGGTGCCAGCAGACAAAAGGGCAGACAGACAGACAGACAGACAAAATGAGCTTCCGCCACTGATGAAGGGCAAGCCACGCCCACGTGTCCGCTCCCTCTGCCGGCTCTCTCTGTCTCTGTGAGGCCAGACCAAGAGTTTGATGTGTCCCCTTGACCTTGAGCCGTTGAGATGCGGCTGTCAGTCGGTGCTAAGATCCTGGGAACCAGCCCAGGACTGTCTGGGAGTTTGCAGGCAGGCCTGGGCCCTTTCCGGCCACGCCCCCGAGGCAGGGGCAGGGAGAGAGACCAGACCCGAGCCCAAGCCTTCCGCCCCCAAGGTGACACCTCCAGGGGGGACAGAGGCTCCTCTGCGACAGGCCTCCGCTCTAATCCCCAGACCACACTCCCATTAATTATTATTACCTTATTAATCACGCTGCGATTAATTCCGTGATGGTGATCCATAATTGATTGCATTTGCTATGGCGCCTCAGCCACCCATCTCCCGGGATATGCGCCGCCTACAACCAGAGAATAAGCAGGACGTGTTCTCTGCTCGCCTGCGTTTGGTTGGATAAACTCCCCTCCCAGAGGCAGGGGGCTAATGGCGTCGGGCAAACTGGGCTTGCCAGCCCCAGCTCCGTGCCATGCCCCTGGGCGGCAAGCAGCTCCGCAGCGCCTGCCCAGCCAGGGAGCCTGCAGGCCCCATTCCCTTGGCAGGGCGGGTGCCAGGGCCGGGCAGCTGGGCAAGCACGGCCTGGGCTCTGCGGGGACCGGGGCTTGGTTTTTGGGTGTGAGTCCTGCCACTCCTGGTAATTAGCGGTGTGACCTTGAGTGAGCCACTGCCCCTTTCTGCCTCGGTTTACCCCCATGGAAATGGAGATGAATCAGTCTCTCTCTTCCGAGGTGATTGTAAACTGTGCCTGTGATGTGGCACCAGAAGCACACAGTGAGTGAGTGCTCAGAACTGCGAGCAGCTGCTTCTGGCAGCAGCAGCAGCAGCAGCAGCATGTGACTAGGGCCAAGCTCTTCTCCGAGCCTCAGTTTTCTCAGCTGTAAAATGGGATGAACCTGCCCACCTGCTCCTCAGTTCCCGCCACAGTTATTTATTGAGCGCCTGATGTATGCCGGCTCCGTGCTGAGGCTGGAGAGGCAAGCCAGCATCTGCTCTAGGTGGTGCCCAGCCGGGGGGAGGGGGAAGGGGGGACCAGCAGGCTGCACACAGCTGGGGGTGCTGCCTCAGGCAGGATGCACCCTGTTCTGCTGCTCCCTGAGGCCGCCCTCCGGGGACCGGGCAGGGTTGCCAACATCCTGCTGAGTCAGGGGCTCTTGAGCTTCAGCATCACAAGATGGGAAAGCTGCTGGACCCCAGAGTGCCCTGTCCCTCCTCCTCCTTCACTGCTCACCCCCTCCCTGCCCCGGCCTCCCCCTGCCCCAGCCTCTCCTGCCCCACCTCCCCCTGCCCCACCTCCCCCTACCCCGGCCTCCCCCTGCCCCAGCCTCTCCTGCCCTGGCCTCTCCCTGCCCAGATGGTGAGGGGCAGCGGACTCGGTGAGGGGCAGCAGGCCTGTGAGGGGCAGCGGGCGCGGTGAGGGGCAGCAGGCCTGTGAGGGGCAGCGGGCGTGGTGAGGGGCAGCAGGCCTGTGAGGGGCTGCGGGCGCGGTGAGGGGCAGCAGGCCTGTGAGGGGCAGCAGGCCGGTGAGGGGCAGCGGGCGCGGTGAGGGGCAGCGGGCGCGGTGAGGGGCAGCGGGCCTGTGAGGGGCAGCGGGCCTGTGAGGGGCAGCGGGCGCGGTGAGGGGCTGCAGGCGCGGTGAGGGGCAGCAGGTGCGGATGGAAGGGGGACTGGTTTTGGAAGAAGGAGGGGAGGGGATAAGACCTGGGGAGAGAACAGCCTCAAATCCCTGCCCCGCCCCTCGTTCGCCCACCTCCCTCAGCCCCTCATTTTTCTCAGGAAGGAGACAGGACAGCAGCTGTTGGTGAGAAGGGCTGACCCCTAGGAGGGGTCACAGAGAGATGGCCTTCACCCAGGGCCCCCCTGGACCGTTCCAGTCACCGCCGGGGGTTCCATCCTGTAAACGCGGGAGGCAGATGCCATAGGGGGCCTGTGATGGAGACCCCATGACCCTGCAGCTCCCACCAGATTCTATGCTTCCCCCCCCCCGCCCCCCGTGGAGCCCTCCCACACTGAGTCATGATTTCCTGGTCACCGTGCCCGTCCCCACATCCCCCCCTCCAACCCCCTCCCCCAACTCTCCATGGGGCGGCTCTGCCTCTGGCTCAATACAGACTCCCAGGGCCTGGCCCATCGTGGTGCTCAGTAAACATTTGCTAAATGCATGCACGGACCAGCGATGAGTGATGCTGCTGATTTTAAATGACTTCTGTGTACACAGGAAAGGCGAGCAATTAGTGGATTAATAAGATCAGCATGGCTACTAATTGGAATAGTAAAATCAGGTTCTTCTGGTTGATTGTGTTCTCTCTCCTCTCCCTCTCTCTCTCCCTCTCCTGAGTAGCTGTCAGCTTTGCCGAGATACACACTGGGCTCCTCTCACTGATCTGATAACAAAGGAGAGACAGGTCTGAGTGAGCTCCTTCAAAACCGCCCGTCTGGAACAAGTGAATGGTTGAGAAACCAAGATGGCGGCATAGGGCAGACACCCGAATGCAGACACCACAACAAATTTGAATTTAGAACTGGAACACAGGAAAGGCATTGCCCTGAAGCACCAGACAGCTAGCTGAGAAGAGGCTCTGCCATCCGGGAAGGAGAGAGATGGCACGCTGAACCTCAGGAACTGTGAAGGCAGCCCCAAGCGAGGGGAAGGAACTGATGGGAGCTGTCCTCTCAGCAAGTGCCGGGGTATCTATGTCCACCACCCTCTCAGGGGCGGGTCAGGACAAGTCAGCCCTCAGACTGGCTGGTTCCTCAGGGCCAGTGGCCTCTGGGGATACCCAGGACGCTTGCACTGTGGGTTCGTTCTCTCTCTCTCTCTCTCTCTCTCTCCCTCTCTCTCCACGTCAGCAGGTTTTCTTCCCCCTGGCTATTTTACTTTACGATAGAAATAAAGAGGAGAAACCAAGATGGCGGCATAGGTGAGCAACTGGTCTGCCGCTCCCACAACAATTTAACAATGAAAACTAATATGAAGGACATCTGTCATCCAAAACCACAGGAAGGAGGTACTGGGAAGTTAATAGTCAACAATTAACATGATAATAAGAGCAATGAGGGACCGATGGGGCTCTTAAAATGTGACCAGCTGGAGAAATGGAAGAATGGCAGGCTCGGAGCAGCAGCAGCCAGGCCCAGAGTAGCCAGGCCCGGAGTGTTGTGGGGTTGAACCCTGGGTTCAAAATGAAAGGAAAGAAGGAGCAATGCAGCCAATTCAGGTGCCAGAGTGTTATGTCCGTCATCACAATGGACTCAGAAGCTCCTGTGTCCCTTCACCCAAAAGGACTGAGAGTTGCCCAGACGACAGCAAAGTGGGAGAAGTAAACTGAAGGCTACACAAGGGACTGAGATGCCAACATGGAGTCATCTGAAGAAATTAAAGACTGAAGTGGAAGCTGCTTCTTTAATCATGTTCCTGCTCATGCTAGCATCTGTTAGCTTCCAGTCTTCTGCAAAGTCTTGTGCAGCAAGTCCAAGGATTCTGAGTAAATCTACACCAGCAACAAAAGAGACTTGTTTAGTAGCTAAAAATATTAATATGTCCATAATTTCGATTTCTCATTTTGTTGTTTTGCATTGGCATTGTTGTTATTATTTAATAGCCAGAGTTTTGCTCTTGACATTCAAGTTTAATGTCATGTATGTATATACATGTATGTATGTAAAATAACATGTATGTAATTTAGTTTTTGCATTGGCAAAAAAGATAGAAATAAAATCTGCCAGGGAAAGAAAACAAACAAAAACAAAAAACCTGGCTCGTCTGAGCTCTGCTGCCCGCCTGGAATTCCCATGTGGGTCCGGGCCACCAGGAACCTCCCGCACGGAGAAGGCAGAACCCAGCCGTGTCCGGCCAGTTCCCTCCGTCACACTTCCAGGAGCGGGGAGAGGAGAGGGAGGAGGAGAGGGAGGAGGAGGAGGAGGAGGAGAAGAAGCAGAAGAGGAGGGAGAGGAGAGGGAGGAGGAGGAGAAGGAGAGGAGGGAAAAGAGGAGGGAGAGGAGAGGGAGGAGGAGGAGGAGGAGAGGAGGGAAAGGAGGAGGGAGAGGAGAGGGAGGAGGAGGAGGAGGAGAGGAGGCGTGGCCTGGGCAGGAAGATGGAGGGCCAGCTGGTGGACGGCAGGAGAGATGCCGTCGAGCAGCACCAAATCATTGGACCTCTGACCCTGATGCTCCGAAAGGCCAAGAACTGCCCCTCCACTTGGCCTGGGGGATGCGGGGGGGAGGGGGGCTCTGTGTGAGCCGGAGGGGAAGGCAGCCACAGCGCGGGGCGGCTCTGTCCGTTGGGAAGGCACGGGAAAGCCCTCAGAAGACAGTGCGTGCCCAACACCTAACCCTAACCCTAACCTGTCCCCGCTGCCCCTCTTACTCCTCGGCCGGCCGCACTCCGCTGCCCATCGCCTAGACAGGGGGCCAGGTCACCCTGACACGCTAGCCCAGTTCACCTCGCCCTCCCCATCATTTAGGCAGCGGGAGCCCGGCTGGTCCCCATACACACCCAGTGTCCCCTGCTGGGGCTGTCGGCCACTGGGAACAAAACAGAAGGGGCATGAGCCTCGAGCCCAAGCCCCTGTCTCCCCCGTCCCAGGGCCTCCTGTGTGGCTCAGAGGCTGGCACCCACGCCCTCTCCTCTGAGAAGCTGTCCCTGGCCTTCCATCCTGGAAGGACCTCGAGGCCCCCCAGGCTGCTCTTCGGGGAGATACGCAGTGGGGGACGAAGCTCACGGTTCTGCAGACAACCAATGGGCCCTGAGTCCCAGCCCCACCCTCGGGCAGTGTGTGGCTTTGGACACATTAGCTAATCTCCCTGGACCTCAGTCTCCTCATCTGCAAAATGGGAATAAGACGAGCCCCGCCCACAAGATTGTCCTGAGTACGGAAGCGACGGAGCAGGTGCACACAGCACATGCAAACGGCGTGTCACATGTTGTCAGCGCTCTGCCAGCACTGGCTCTGTGTTTGCTGTGATCACAGCCGGCGTGCACTGCAGCTGTCGGGTGTGTGGCTCAGGTCCTGTCTCGGGCGGTGAAGACCACGTAGGACGCACTGGAGTCTTTTAAAACTCTGTTATCTGCCGTGGGAATTCCGGGAGACCTGTCTCTCCTTTGCTATCTCATCAGTGAGAAGATTCAGAGTTGTGATGGTCAGAGCCCAGTGTGTATCTCAGCAAAGCTGACAGCACAGCTACTCAGAAGAGCGAGAGAGAGAGAGAGAGAGAGAGAGAGAGAGAGAGAGAGAGAGAGACCAGCATGCACACCATCAAGAACTAGAAAATCTGATTTTACTATTCCAATTAGCAGCCATGCTGATCTTAATCCACTAAGAGAGGAAGGGAGAGAGAGAGAGGAACATCCATGTTGAGAGAGAATCATGGATCGGTTGCCTCCTGCATGCCCCACGCTCGGGCTGGAGCCTGCCACCTGGGCATGTGCCCTCACTGGGAATCGAACCGTGACCTCCTGGTTCACAGGTCAAGCAGTGCTCAATCACTGAGCCCTGCTCACTGCGCACCCACTATAGTCTTTTATTCCCTCCAACCTCCCACCCACCCCCTTCGTTAAAGAGGAAAGGAAGGAGGGAGGGAAAGAAGGAGGGAGATGGAAGGAAGGAAGGTAGGAAGGAAGGAAGGAAGGAAGGAAGGAAGGAAGGAAGGAAGGAAGGAAGGAAGGAAGGAAAGAAGGAAGGAAGGAGGGAGGGAGGGAGGAAAAGAAGGAAGGAAGGAGAAAGAGAGGGAAAGAGGGAGGGAGGGAAGGAAGAAAAGAGGAGAGACGGAGGGAGGGCAGGGGGAGGAGATGGAAAGAGAAAGGAAGGGAGATGCTATTACAACCATCCCAGCAGCTGGCTCCCGCAGGCCCTGTGCTCTGAAACCACCGCCCTGCCCCCGCCCTGTGCCCTCACTGTTCCCCCCTGTTCACACATGAGAAAACGCGCTCAGAGCATTTGAGTAACTGGCCCCAGGCCGCCCAGAGAGTGGGAAATGAACCCAGGACCGCTGACCCTGAGCTGGGCCTCAAGGTCACCGCGCAGGTGGCTGGAGGAGGGCCGCCCTGTGGTGCTCGCCAAGCCAATCCTCCCGGGCCCCAGCCTCCCCCTCGTGGAAGAGACTTTAAAACAGCGGCCCCAAGGCGGGGAGGAGCCGTATGGGGGCCACCACCCCATGGAAAAAGGGGCGATTTCGGCCACCCCTGCCCCACTCTCCTGGGGCGCTATTGTTATGCACGGTGGGATCATGAGGCTTTCACCCCTCCTGCCCCAGGAGGGGTGGCGGGTGTGCATGTGTGCGCGTGTGCGTGTGCCTGTGCGTGCGTGTGCGTGTGTGTGTGTGCACGCATGTGTGTGTGTGCGAGCACGTGCCAGTTTCCCAGGCCCAGGAAGATGGAAACCCGTGGGGAGACACAGAGGACAGTGAGATTTGGAGGTAGGCAGAGACAGCCCGGAGTGGCTTCTCCCGCCACGATCCTGCTCCCTGGGTACCAGGCTGCATTCCATGGCAACAGCATTCTCACTTCGGCAAATAAAAGCTCCTACCAGCTGGGCCCGGTGCCGGGGAGCCCGAGGATTAGCATATTCCGTGTGAGCGGCACCGTGGCACCGGCTCTGGAGGCACAGGGGCCTCCTGGGCCGCCCACCGGCGATCTTGACCGACCCCGGACAAGGGCCCCCAGGACCCGGCAGTGAGGAGAGCCTGGTGGGTAAGGGCGAGGGCAGTGGAGGCTGAGCTTGAATCCTAGCTCTGCGACTACCTGGTTATTCGACCTGGAGTGAGTCACTCCTCCTCCCTGTGACTCAGTCTTCTCATCTGTGAAATGGGTACAACAGCACATTTCCTCCAAGGGTTGTGCATGATCCAGTGAAGAAATATATGCAAAGCGCTCAGCACCTAGCAATCACTGATCCACGCCAACTTTCTGGTGCGTTCTCCCCCACAGCCAACTTTTCAGGAACACACCTGGTGGGAAAAGGGATTTTTTTTAACGCTGTGCGCTTGGTGAAAGTTTTTATCCTAGCCAATTGCTACATATTGCCATAAAGCTGTGTGTCTGAGTGTTTGTACGTGTGATATGTGTGTGTGTGAGAGAGAGAATGTGCATGTGTGACACTCAACGTTGAGCAGGAGGGGGCCTTCGGGAGCCTGAGTGACGGCTGGAGTCCCGCCTCCTCATTTCTGCTGCGATCTTGGCCAAGCCAGGCCCCTGCACCGCATGGCAGGTTAGGGGGAAGCTGAAGTAACCCTCACCCCGGCGAGCCTCGAGGACGGAGCATGGCCGCAGCCACGTGCCCAGTGGGATCCTGGAACAGAAAAGGGGCATT
Organism: Pipistrellus kuhlii; assembly: GCF_014108245.1. Classification (NCBI taxonomy): domain Eukaryota; kingdom Metazoa; phylum Chordata; class Mammalia; order Chiroptera; family Vespertilionidae; genus Pipistrellus; species Pipistrellus kuhlii. The sequence continues at coordinate 823,568 of NW_023425571.1, forward strand.
CCTGGAAACCACGTGGAGAGTCTGAGTGCCATGACCGGCGTGAGCCATGTCAGGGTCTTCGTTTGGATGTGGCGCCGTGGTCCTGGGAGGGTGACGACCAGAGACCTGGGGGCGGGGGTAGACTTTGCCTTGAACTGTCCTCCGAGCGGCCATGGGGCCGGAACCTGGCGGAGGCGGTGGGGAATCGGACGCGTCCACGCTGGGCCTCAGGATGAGGGCCGTCCCGGCAGACGGTGGCCAGGTGACAGCAGGCTTCCTCACCCAGGCCCTGTCCTGGGCCCGGCCTCCAGGAGCTGCGGGACGGAGGTGCCACGGAGACCCAGAGAGCCAGCCCGAGTGATGGGGCTCCAGGAGGCTGTGCTGCCTGTCAATCCTCTGCGGATGTGGACAAGTGGAGAGTCCCATGGCAGCGGGGCCTGGGGCGGGGGCGGGGGTGTGTGTGTGGGGGCAGGCGGTGTGCAGCCATGGGGGCTCTGCACGGGGAAGCAGGGGGAGGGGGTATTTGGACAGGGAAGCTGGTGGAGGGGGTTCTGGACGGGGAAGCTGGAGGAGGGGGTATTTGGACGGGGAAGCAGGTGGAGGGGGTTCTGGACGGGGAAGCAGGTGGAGGGGGTATTTGGACGGGGAAGCAGGTGGAGGGGGTATTTGGACGGGGAAGCAGGGGGAGGGGGTATTTGGACGGGGAAGCAGGTGGAGGGGGTATTTGGACGGGGAAGCAGGTGGAGGGGGTATTTGGACGGGGAAGCAGGGGGAGGGGGTATTTGAACGGAAGCAGGTGGAGTGAGCGGGGAGGGCAGGAGGTGTTCCCCTCACATCCATCACTGCTCCTCATTCATGCTGGTTCCTATTTGAGCCCCATCAACACCTGAGTCACCAGAGTTCCTGTGATAATGATAGCAATCAGGTTAGGAGCACATAATTGGATAATTCAATTGCTTTCCAGGGAGAGCTGCTGCTTAATTAACGAGGACGAGGACTGAAGGCGGACCAGGAGGCTGGGGAGCCTGTCTGGGCGTCAGGAGGGACGGCAGCCATCTGACAAGGTGAGGAGAGGGCTGAGGGCGGCACTGCCACGGCTCCTGGCTGCCCTGAGCAAGGCGGGACAACACCAGCTTGCTCCCTGGAAAGGCTGGGGGAGCGGCTCACGTCACAGCCAATCAGAAGGCCGTCCATCAGCCCAGGTTTTAAATAAATTTGCATTTAAAAATAAACACCCTATCCCATCGTCCGCCAGTTCCTAGCTTGTGTGACCCCAGGAAGCCGCTTACCCTCTCTGAGCCTCGGTTTTCTGCTCACAGTCACAGGCAAGGACTATTGGGGAGGGGGAGGGATTCTTTCAACATTTGATGCTTCATAACCCTTTTTATATCAGCTAACTACTCAGTGTGGCCACGAAGCGGCGTGCGCGTGCGTGTGTATGTGTGTGTGTGTGTGCGGGTGCATGTGTGCAGGTGAGGGGGTGCTTACCTCTGGGGCATACCGGTTAGGTTGTGCTCGGCTGGCTGGTGTGAGGCTGCTATGCCTGCCCTCCACTGTGCAAGGACTTCGGGGACTCGAGGAGGAGTTCCAGAGCAGCCTCAGAGCAGGCCGGGTGCGGGCCCAGCGTCCACTGAGGGTCAGTTATCGTTAAAGGAGAAAAGTAATCCACACAGAGAATGCCTGCTCGATTCCTGCTGTGCATACGTTTATTGTAAAGTCTCAGCTCAAGGGACACGCTCCCTGGATAGAGACGTCTAAGTTAAGGTGACCAGACACCCGCTTTTGGCGGGACAGTCCCGATTTTTAACAATTTGTCCCGCGTCCCGAGGCGTTTTAAAAAAGTCCCAATTTTTGGAAGACACGGGACAAATTGTTTAAGTGGTCTCCGCCCTTTTCAAAGACACCCCGAGGGCTGTAAAATGAATCAGGGAGCTGCCCCCTGGGGGAGGGGTGTCCAGCTGGGGCGCGGAGGAGGCTGCCCCAGGTGTCTCCCCCTGCCCCCCACACGGCCTTTCCTCCCCCTGGTGAGGCCTTCCTTCTCGTCCTCTCTCTGCTGCCGTCCCATTAGGGAGGCGTCGCTCTCCCCCAGGGTCAGGCATTGTCCCTCTTCCCAGAACCTGGCCTGTGCTTCACCACCCAGCGCACCCAGCCTCCGGGCAGAGTGGCTGCCCAGTGAGCTGCCCAGTGCGGTGGCCGGGGGTGGGGAAACAGTGGTGACAGACCTGAACCGGTGAGTGGCAGGAGCTCTGGCTCGGGCCTGCAGGGGACAACGTGGGGGAGAATCCAAGGGCTGCAGAGGCTGCAGCAGGGATGAGGGGCGGAGGGGGTGAGGGGTTGAGGGGGTGAATGGATGAGGGGGTGAGGAAGAGGGGATGAGGGGGTGAGGGGCGGAGGGGGTGAGGGGTGGAGGGGGTGAGGGGTGGAGAGGGTGAGGGGTGGAGAGGGTGAGGGGTGGAGGGGGTGAGGAAGAGGGGATGAGGGGTGGAGAGGGTGAGGGGTGGAGAGGGTGAGGGGTGGAGGGGGTGAGGGGTGGAGGGGGTGAGGGGTTGAGGGGGTGAATGGATGAGGGGGTGAGGAAGAGGGGATGAGGGGATGAGGGGTGGAGGGGGTGAGGGGTGGAGGGGGTGAAGGGTGGAGGGGGTGAGGCAGAGGGGATGAGGGGATGAGGGGCGGAGGGGGTGAGGGGTGGAGGGGGTGAATGGATGAGGGGGTGAGGAAGAGGGGATGAGGGGGTGAGGGGCGGAGGGGATGAGGCGCAGCAGGGGGAGCAGGAGCAGAGCCGGAGCCTGTGTGGGAAGCATGTTTAAGGCCATTAATATTAACAGCATTGTTCCAAATAGAATAACGAGCAGGCTGTAATGAATCGTTCCTAATGGCAGCTTTGCTTCCGCTTCCATGCTGTATTTTAATCAACGCGTCTCCCGAGGGCCTTTCGCCACAGAATGCGAACTGGGGGCGCCTGCTCCCTGCCTCGGAGGAGCCAGGCCTGGGGTCTGTGAGAATCCCCGCGGCTGCACCGGGCCTGGTCCCTGCAGAGGTGACGGTCCTGCATTCGCTCGACTGCGTTTTAGAAATCACTCTGTGCCCCGGGGCAGAACACCGGCTACGGGCACCGAGCGCTTTCCCTGGCCCAGACGTGCACGCCAGACTCCGCCTGTGTTACTCCCTCTAACCCCCCACCAGCCCGTCAGCCAGGCACTATGAGGAACCCCAACTTACTGACTAAAGAAACACCTCTCAGCTCAGAGAGGTTAAGTCACTCGCCCCACATCACACAGCTGAGAAGTAGTGGACCCAGGCCTGGCTCAGGCTTGTCCCGCTCAGGCTCTCCACCACTGTGCTCTGTCCCTTCCTAAAGGATCAGCTATTTGAAAGGCCCTGCTCCTCCCCACCCCACCAGGCCCTGCCTGGCCCTGCCTGGCCCTCTGCTCCGAAGGCCGGGACGGTCATCTTTTTATCCACATTGCATCGCCATCCGGAGGACACGGACGAGAGCAGCGCGGGGCTCCTGCTGCGGGCTCCGGGCTGCGTGATGTGTGTTCGTGGCTGTGATGTGTGTGGGGGCAGGGCATGTGCCCACAGCCCGGGAAGCGGCCCCGAGGCCAGCACCAAGTTGGAGATGACCCTCGTTGCCACTCTGTCGGTGGGAGAATGGACAGCGGACAGTGGACGTTGCAACTCACAACCAGAGCATTGATTGGCCATAGGAGTGTGACACGATGACCGGCCAGGAGCCGGCCCGGCCGCTCCCTCTGTGTGCCGGGGGTGGGCGCCCGCCAGGGGCCAGCTCTCCTTCGGAGATGTCCCCTTGGGCAGTGACGGACGGTGCTCTGCATGCAGTCACTCTCCGGGGCTGGCTTCCTGGCACAGACTGGAGGCTGCCGGTGGCAAACGGGCAGACGCGGAGCGCCGAGGCGCGGACACGCGGGCCCTGAGGTCGGAGGGGAGGGAATGGGCTGGGGCAGAGGCGGGCGGTGCGTCGTATGAGTCAGAGATGCCGTGTGTAGACTCGGCTCACTCCCCGGGCCCGGGCCACGGGAGCCCTGCTCGGCGCGGCGCCTGTTTGCAGCCCGTCGGAGGGCTGCGCGGCTCCAGCCTCACATTGATCTGAAGGCCATCGCCGACGGGGGAAGGCGGGGGCCCGTGTGTTATTGACTTCGCTGTAAGGGAAGCGGGAATCAGAGGCAGGCGGCCAAGGAAACGGCTCCACGTTGCCGGGAGTTTGAATTCCATGGCAACAGACGGCCCCCAAACTGCCATCATCGCCCGCCCCGCCTCCGGCGAGGAGCCCGGGAAGGAGGCGGCAAACACTCACAATGACACGTTGGGGCGCTGCTTTGGCGACAACAAAGGAAAGAAGGCGCCGTGCTGTGTGGAAGCCCCACTACGGGGTCCCCGTTGGCCAGGACCTGGAGGGGAGTGGGGTGCTGGGACTCAGCAGGCACAGGAGAGGGCTGGCCCTCGTGGGCAGCCACCCAGCTGCCAGCAGCCTCAGGGGCCTGGACAGGGGCCTGGACACAGCCATCCCCGTGACGGAGAGGCCTGGGCCGCGGTCGGCTCGCTTGTCTCCCCGTTACCCCTCTCCCCCTCCCCTGGAGGAGCATCGATCAGAGTGGGGACCGAGAAGGTCTGACAGCAAAGGCCGGAGTAATGGGCGGCCAGGGGAGGCGGGCGGAGGGGGGCAGGCAGAGGGGGGCGGGCGGAGGGGAGGCGGAAGCAGAAGAATCCCATTAAGGGGCAAGGCGGATCAATACTGCCGCGACCAGGAAGGTTTAAAAGCCTCTCGGCAAAGCCGAGGGGAGAGGGGGCTGCAGAGCCGGGGGCGAGGGGAGCTGGAAGGAGAAGCCGGGGAAGGGGTGGGGGTCCAGGGAAGCCTGGGCTGTGGCAGGTGCCCGGCTGGTGCCAGGGCCCCTGGACTCGGGGCTACAGCTCAGCAGCAGGCAACCCCCTGTGCCAAGTGCTCAAGGCGGCTCGTACTGATCGGGCAGGGAGGCGGGACTGGCAGTCACAGGGCCTCGGGGTTGGCTCCCCATCCTGCCACTTAGTGACCTCAGGCCAGTCACTGGACGTGCTCCCATTGTGTCTCCCATCCGAAGGAGTCCCCCGGTCACGCATAGGACGCTCCCAGGCCGTGCACAGGCCGCGCTGACCACGCCTGGCCCTCAGCGCCCGGCAAGCTACGATGACTTCCTCTCTCTGTCATCTGTGCCCCACAGGAAGTGACACAGCATACCCACGTTTCACTTACGCTGCCTGCAAGGGAGCGTGTAATTACTAATTCGTCCTAAACCGAGCAGATGGTTTAGGATGAGTTAGTAATTATACGTGACTAATCGGCGTATTGAGACTCCCTGTGCCTCGGTTTCCTCATCCGCGAAGGGGCATGGCCCCCACCTCCTGGGCGGGGCAGGATGCCAGGAGCTGGGCACGTAGGAGTGGGGCACGGAGCCCAGCACCCCGGGGGGGCACCAGCGAAGGCCGGCTATTGTTCTTGTCAGTCCGTGGGCAGCCGGTCACCCGGCCCACGGGAGGCCCATGCCCGCCTCCTGTGTGCATGCAGACGGCGAGGAGGCCACTGGGTACAAGGCCAGTCTCGGGGGCAGTGACCTTCAGAGCCCTGAGACACGAGCAGTCGATGAGTGGTCCCCGGGGACTGTCATGGGCGGAATGCCCTGAGGCAGATCAGAAAAGGCACCGCTCTGCCTGGGGAGCTCCCCCCCCCCCCACCCATGGGCCCCTCCCCCCACACTCAACCGCCGGTCACCTCTGGCACTGAGCCACCCCTCTGCCTTCCTGCTCCCCTGATCTGCATATTTAAATTCTATGCAAAATAAAAGGCCCAGGTCCAAAAGGGCAGCGGGGGTCTCTGAGGTCCTGGCTCTCCCTTTGGTCAAGAACCGTCAGCTGGCAGACGGGTTCCGGGAAGCAGACTCAGAGGCAGGGGGAGGGTCTCCCAGGTGCAGGGACTTGGATAGGATGGGTGCGGGGTTCTTTCTGCCTCTCTCTCCTCTCAACGCTTCTCTGTGGGGAGCCCTGTTCTCTTACCGAGGGAAAAAGAGGACCCCCTCCCCCGTTCAGTACGAAAACTTTCAGGGAAGAGCTCGTGGTCTGGCGTGAGTCACACCCACGTATGGCCCAGCCAGGGCTGCTCCCGGAGAATGGGAGGCGGGTGCCCGGCGGACAAGAAGCATCTGTTGTTCAGTGTGGGAACCCCTTTCACGTCCCATGTCTTTCAGAGTTCCGGTTCCGGGTTCGGGTTCTGGAGAGGGCTGCACACAAATGAAGAGACTAGAAAAACATTAATTTGGGAAATGGGGGCCAGGTGGTAGTCCAACCCTAGTGGGAGGACTGCTCCTCGCTCTGGCTTTTCCATCCTTTTATTAAGATTAAAATGATGGGATACACCCATATCCTCTGGGCAGGAAACTCCTATCACAGCCAATCAGTGGATGTAGGACTAACCAGTGGGGGCTGCTTCAGCTGCCAATGTCTAGTCATTAGCTCCGACCCTTCAATTACGGTGGACCAGCCCCCGGACTCCCTGGCCACGGCTGTGTTATTAAGACAATGACTGGCTTCCGGCAGTCCAGTACCACCCCCCCCTTCCCCCCCCGTATCGGGAGGTGAAGGACGGGGCGTTCTCAGTTTCCCCGAACAGACCCCCCTTCTCCTCCCAGCACCACTCGGGGCAGTTCCCAAGGGCTCTGTCTCCTGTGGCAACTTGAGCTGAGCCAGGTTTCCTCACTCCCCACGCCCCTTCCCATGGACCGGGCGGGGCAAAAGCAGGTTTACAGCTGTTCGCCTGGAAAAGAGTAGAGTAATTAATAAATAATAACATGAGAATAAACACTGCATTTCAGGTACTCAACTGCAAACCCACTTCCACCCCTCCCTGTATGGTTATATCCATATACCACCCAGATAAGCACTTTATTATTATTATTATCATTATCATTGTTTTATTGACTTCAGAGAGGAAGGAAGAGGGAGAGAGACAGAAACATCAGTGATGAGAGAGAATCATCATTGGCTGCCTCCTGCACGCCCCACACTAGGGATTGAGCCCACAACCCGGGCCTGTGCCCTGACCAGGAATCGAACCCGGGACCTTTCGGTCCACAGGCCAGGGCTGATTTACTTTTTAAATGTTGACTCCTGAGGTGTTTACCTTGATTGTATGTGCTTTCAGCGGGAGCTCGGTATCATGAAAGCAAATGGGAATCCAGGACAACTTGCTGCAAACGTAAGGTCACTATGGAAACAAGTATCGCCGAAGCCGAGCGCAGCTGCCAGTGGCAGAGTCCCGTTCCCACGGAGCCGGGCGAGGACCACCGTCCGCGTGGAGGAGGGAGTCCGCGGGGACGGGAAGACGCAGAGTCCGAACGCCCCTCGGAGCCGTGAAGGTTGAAGGGATTGGCACGGGCCCTGCTCGCTGTGCCTCACGTTACTCGGCGGCCTGCCCGGTGCCTCCGGGCCGGCGTCCCCGCGTTGGCAGGCGGCGAGCCGATCCATAAGGAGGCTCCACGGGGCCCCGTGCCGGGTTCCAGGAGTCCTGAGAACCGCCACGTCTGCGGCACCACCCAGCGCTCCTTTGCCCTTGGTCCCTGAGGGGGTGTGTGTGTGTAACTGCCACCAGGCCGGAGCCAGTCCTCTGTGGAGGGTCCCAGGAAGGCCAGGGGCACAGCCAGGCCAGGGACTGCCATCGGCCACGGTGCCAAGGTCGCCTCTGTTATGACGGGCGCCCCTGCCCACGACCTCTGACACTCCATCCACCAGGGCGGATCCGTCGGTCGCATTTAGTATTTTGATACCTTGAGGCCCCGAGGCCACTCGCCAGCAGAGACCACCCCCAGGGGGGCTGAGTTATTACCAAAGGGGCGATGTCGGGGGGAGCAGGGATGGGGCCTCCACGGCCTGGCTGTGGGGGGGGTGAGCGTGCGTGCTTGCAAATCTCTGCCGAGGCGGCAGGCCTGGCGAGCTGTCCCTGCTTTTATTCTTGCAAACACAGCTCCGGTCCGGTCCGTGCTTTCGGCCACGGGGGTCGCTGGCAGAGGGCGGTGGGAACTCCCACGTTAAAGGAGAAACTCCGGTGGGCAGTGCCAGGCCCCGGCGGGGGAGGGGCTCCTCGGGAGCGGCTGGGTTCACTTTGGAGGCTGCGGAGGGCGGGCGGACGGGGAGGCTTGCTTATTGAGAAGAAATTATTGATTACGGGCGATCGCTGGCAGTAGACAGTTCTGTCTGAATGGCTGGCCTCGAAGGGCGCAGCCTGGCTTCCCCCTGGCTCTCTCCCCGCCGGGGTGGAGAGCCTCGGGAGCCAGCCGGTGAGTTGGGGCTGAGACAACAAGGCTGGTGCGAGCCCGCCTGGCTCTCAGCTCCCGCGCAGGAGGCTTCCTTCTGACATCCGACGGCTCACCGAGTCCTGTCCTGGGTGCCCACGGCCCTTTTCCCTCCGGAAACCACATGGGGTTCTTGATACAGGATCTTAGCGGCCACGGTCACGGTCACGGCCACGGGAGAGGGCGGGACTGGGGAGGAGGCAGGCGAGGACGCTGTAAAGAACGCGTTTCCAGTGGGCACGGAAGAGCTTTGTTGTCGGACCCTCTGGTGGCCTCGGGAAACCAAGCCATCTGCTGGGGGCTGGCTGCTGAGAAGGGGAGACGGAGGGGCGGAGTCTGCTCACGGAGGAGGAGGGACCCCCCCTGGTGCCCGCCGCCCGCTGACCTGGTTTCTCAGAGCTGATGCTAACGCGGACTGGCGGCTGCTGGGAGTTAGGAAAGCCCCTAAGAACACGGACCTGGGCTTTCTGAGCCTGCTCCGTGCAGACGGGGCCAGGAGCAGCCTGTCTTCTCCCTCCAAGTCCTTTGTGGAGGGGCCGGAGGGGCGTGGGGCGGGCTGAGGTGGGTCTCTGGTCTCAGGGTGCAACTGGCGGAGGCTCCCCCTGTGGGGAGTGGACTCAGAGGGAGGCGGGCGGGCTCGCTCACCTGGATCCCTCTGGGTAAACAAGTGCAGCATCAGCAAGGCAGGCACGGGAGCACCCAGGGCCCCGGAGGAATTGCCTAACCTACTTAGTATTTCGGGAAAAAACAATCCAGGCGAACGCCGAGACCGGAAGTGCAAGGTGAAGTGCAGCAAAGCCGGAGGGGTTGTTCTCAGGCCGCCCCGAGGCTGGAACCACCGGCCGAGGCCCCATGGGCACTGTTTTCCCCTCAGGAGAACGTTTTACACCCCTCACTACGCCCACCCCCCACCTGCCGCCAATCAACCTGATACCACATGTGTCAAACACAAGGCCCGCGGGCCAAATCCGTTCCGCCAGGCCTTGCAATGTGGCCCGCACCGTGCTGTCATCACTGCACTCCGCTGCGTTTCCATCACAATGACAGTTTATGACTGTTCAGTAAACCATTCGGCCCGCGATTTAGGCTGGATTTTAGATTTTGGCCCCTTCTCTGATTGAGTTCGACACCCCTATGATAGACCGTTACAAGAGCCAGCCCATTTGATAGATTCTCCCCCGCATCCACCTGCCCTCCAGGGGCGTGAGCAGGCTGCGTGTCTGGGGGGGCCGGCAGGACTGAGCCCCACCAGCGCACACACAGCTTGAGGCGCCCGGTCGCCCTCTTGCGCCCGTGGCTTCACAGGGACAGCGACCCCCGCGATGAGAGGTGTCCGCCCAGGTCACGAGAGGAAGCTTGGGCCCAGGAGGTGGCCCGGAGGCAGAGTCCCAGGCAGCAGCCGGGCATGGAGCCGTGGAGGCTGACGGTGCGCACGTGGCCTTGCCTCCTCTCACCCCAGCCACTCCGAGCCTCAGAAGAGTTGAGGGGAAGCAGGGTCACAGTCAAGTTCCACAAACGTCATCGTCTTTGGCTTTTAACCACCACCCACCCTCGGCCTCCTCCACCTCTCTGACTCTGGCTGGGATGTCCTTGTTTCCCCGACACCTGCTTCCTTTCCTTTTGTGCCGTCCCTTCCCTCTCCTCCCTCTTCCCTTCTCTCAGGGTCCTTCCAGGCATAGTGCCTTCGGGCCAATAGATTTAATATATGTATATATATTTCCATTGAGAGGAAGGGAGAGGGAGAGAGAGAGAAACATCAATGATGAGAGTCATGGATTGGCTGCACCTGCACCCACCACACTGCAACCCGGGCAGGTGCCCTGACCAGGAATCGAACCCTGACCTCCTGGGTTCATAGGTCGACGCTCAACCACTGAGCCACACCGGCCAGGTTGGGCCAATAGATTTTACTATGGATTTGTATAAATGAATTTTGTAATCGTTGCTAAGCCGAATAATATATTTTTTAATCTACCAGGGAATTTTGATTTCCCTTCCAAAAGAACCCCAGAGGGAGTTCCCTGCAGAGTGCAGGGGTGGCAGCGGTCAGGGCCAGTGCCCCCGGGGCTGCCGCCTCCTGGGGGAGGGTGCCTTACAGGGTGGGGAGGAGGGTGCCTTATGGGGAGCACCCTGTGGGCTTCCTTCTACCTCTGAGGGCCCTGTGCCACCTCGCTCGGCTTTTGGGGTTGATCCAGAGTTTATCTTAGATGATCTCCTGGTCTATCTCTCTGTCTCTGTTTTACATAACAAACGCCCTTTGGGACGAACTATATTTGGAAATTCTACAAGATGAATGACTTCACCTCTCCCACAACTAAATGCCATTTAGGATGCTGCCGGTTCGGAGGCAAGTCCAATGTCATCCTTATGTGGGTCCTGATTCAAGTGAACCAACTGCGGAAAGCCGTGCTGTTAGGCCATCGGGGACAGAACGGGCAGGAGCCAGGCGGCAGAGGGCCCGGCGCCCGGCAGTACCGTGACTGTTAGAGGCTATCGTGTGTCATGCCGTGCTCCAAACGCCTGGCCTACTGGAGGTGATTTCCCAAGCGAGCACTGATGCAAGACACCATGTCTGGAACTGGCTTTAAAGTGCCCCCCCTCCCCAAGAAAGAAAAAGGAAAAGAAAAAGAAAAAGGAAAAAGAAGAACATAAGAATAGCAAACCGTTCCAACCCTTGAAGCTGGTCGATGGCTTTCTGGAGGCTCCTATTCCTTCTGCCTTTTGTGAATGGGGGGCATTTTCCAGAGTAAAAAGTTCAAGTTTTCAAACACGTGCCCCATTCGAATATTGTAAAACGCAACCTGTACCTGAACGGCGCTGCTTCTGTCAGAATCCTCACTGCTCACCCCTCTCCGCGTGGGGCGAATGGGGTGCACCTGTGGGAGCGCCCTCTGCTCAGCGGGGTGGCGGGGTTCCTGAGGACAGCGCCCCCTCCCCTCTCCCACGTGGCTCCCGCCCCAGCACAGGCGGCACCTGACCCCGGGAGGAACTGTGCTCGGCTGGGCGGCCAGGGGGCGGCCAGGGAAGCTCAGCGAACGTCCCCACGGCCCGGACGCCTGGCCACGGGCGCGGCAGGCAGGTGCGGGTGCGGGCGCTCCTCCCGCGGGGGCCTGCGGAGAGGGCGGAGGGCGGTCGTATGAAGGATCGCCGCCATCGAGATGCAGGGCTCCTGGGAAGTGAGCTGGAGCCGGGATGGAGAAAGCCTGCCTTCGCACACGGAGCAGAGCGCACACAGCACAGGTACCGGGCAGGGCGCCGTGGCGCCGGAGGGGGGGACCGGTGTTTGTCCTGCTCGTGTGACACCCCAAAGGCACTCTGTGGGACGGAGCACACGGCACACGCGTGAGCTCTGCCTTCGGGCCCTCACGGGGCTGTCGCCTCGCCAGGGAGGGCAGAGGAGCTGTGATGCCTCAGGGGGCTGGCGATGCAGATGGAAAAGAACAACATGAGACCTGGCTCCGAGGGAGAAAGGCAAATCCAATTGGGAGGAGCGTCCGCAGCGGCTAGTCCCTGGAGAGGACAGGGCAGGAGTAACGCTGCCGGCGGCTCAGGCAGAGCCACGTTCGCGGGAAGCGCCGGGGGGAATGGCCGAGCTGGTGAAGGACATTCAGAAAGGAGACATCTCCACGAGCCACTGGTGGGCGCCCCCCGCCCTGCCGGAGTGTCCTGGGCCTGAGACTCCGTCCTGGGCCCCGCAGGCCGCCAGGCAGTGTCCGCACAGCCGCAGGGGGCTTCCACGGTGAGGCCATCCTGGTGCCCGAGGCCAGACCAGCGTTTCCCAGAAGCTGCCCCGCTGGGCCAGCTCCTGGACGGCCCCTGGACTCGGACTGGTGAGGTTGACCCTCTGAGGCTTTCTGGGCCACAGGGAGAGCGATGGTGGCTTCTGGAAACACGCCCCGGACTGGATCTCTCTGCTCAGAGATAAAACTCGTATAAAACTCAAGCACTCAGCCAATCCGCTGTGAGCGCCCACTTCAATGCCAGGCATCCAAGCCAACTCGGTCTGCAACCCCAGCTTAGACTGGGCTGCACGTTCACACTGGGGCTTCGAGGCCCCGCCCCTGAGCCTCAGTCTTTCCAGCTGGGGAATGGGGAGAACAGGCCCTCTTCCCGATGCTGTGAGGAAGGAGGGGATGAGTTACGGCACCTGCCTCGGGAAGTACCCCGTGAGCAGCGGGCAGTAAGCTAACAGCTCTAGTCCAATGACCTTGATGGGGACAGGAAAATGCATTATTTCATCCAACAGAATCCAGTGACTTATTTCATTATGGTTAATTTTTTATCTTTATTTCTACTTAAAAGGCCAAACTGCCTTGAACACATTGACCTTGCCACACTGTGGAGGCCATCCTTTCTCTGGGCCTCGGTTTTCCCAGCTGTAAAGCAGGGGGCTGGATGCTCAGTGACCTCAGTGACCCTCCTTTCTCCCAAAGTTTGCTGACTGTGTGTCAGGCCGTTCCTTTTTGCCCCTGGAGCCGCAGGGGCTTCGGGTGCAGACTAAACGGCAGCTCCCCGCCCCCCCTCCCCACCTCAGGCCTGTGACGGTCGGCGTGGCTGGGCCTCCTGGTGCAGGACCTTCTCGGCGGCGCCCACCCAGACGCTGGCCCAGCAGAAAACTGGGAGCAGGCTTCCTGCTGCCCCCTTCCCCCCCCACTTGTATTGCCCCCTGGTTGATGGGGCCAGGTATTTATTTGCAAATTGCTTAAGCGTGAGCGCACACACACACACACACACACACACACACAATCGATATCACAGAGCATAAACCTGCAGCGATTGAGTCCGGCTGCCCTGCCCCGAGTGACAATGAAAAACGATCGGCGCTCGGATACTCCGTGTCTTTATCTGTGAGCCTCCCTCCAGCAGCGCGTCGAAGCCCGGGCCCTAAATACTCTCCGGACAGCGGGAGGACGCAGCGTGTTTCTTTGTGCGGAAGATGCATGCGGCTCTGCGCAGGCCTTAAACACGGGTGCGGGGAGCGAGCTCCAATGCCCGCCGCCTGGCCGCGTGCGTCCGCCGAGGCCGCGCTCCATCAGCGACCCTTAAATAACAGCCCGGCTCCGGGGCCTTTCCCGCCCGAGGAGCCCCCCAGGCCAGGCCCGCTGCGCCGTTCCTCCGGCCGGGCTCAGGGAGCCCATGGGGACACGGAGGCAGGGGGAGGGTAGAGTCTGTCTGATGGAAGTCACATGGCAGCTCGCTTTCCCAGGATTCAGTCCTGTGGCCCAGGAGGCGAGAGGACAGAGCCAGAGCATGGCTGGAGCCACAGGAGCCATCAGGTGGCTGGGATCGGCCTCAGAGGCTTGTAGGTGCCATATGAGGTGCCAGTCATTGAAAACGGGAGAAACCAGCCTCACTCCTTCAGGCTCAGAGGCACTGGGAGGAAGGACGCTGGCTTAGAAATAATAACAGCTGCATATGCTGGAACCGGTGTGGCTCAGTGGATAGAGCATCGGCCTTCGGACTGAAAGGTCCCAGGTTTGAGTCTGGTCAAGGGCATGTACCCTGGTTGCAGGCACATCCCCAGGAGAGGGTGTGCAGGAGGCAGCTGATCGATGTTTCTCTCTCATCAATGTTTCTAGCTCTCTGTCCCTCTCTCTTCCTCTCTGTGAAAAATCAAAATATTAAAAAAATAATAATAACAACCGCACAGAGGGGGGCAGTAGACCAGGTGTCAAGAGCTCCACTCACCCTCTCAGCTGGGTGGGCCTCCCGGAGCCGTGAGGTGGGCATCACCAGCCCATTGGCCCATGAGGCAACACTGCCAGTGCTGGGAGCCAGGGCAGGGCAGCGTGTCAGGCCCTGTGTGAACTTGGGCAAACCACGACCCTCTTTGGCAGGCTCAGTGACCTCATCCTCGATCAGGGCTGACTCTGTGAATATTCCAATAGCTGGGCACACCGTGTCCGCAGCCTCCGCCCAGGGCCTGCAGCAAGCCGGTCACGGGGTGGGGGTGGGGGGACACAGGCTTGCAGAACTGCTGCGGAGCAATGCGTCTCAGAGCAGAGAGAGAGGCTGGAGACTCCGTCCCTCCCCCATCAAGTTATGGCCAAAGGCAATCAAATATTAATCTGCTCTGGTGTGCCTGGCACGGTCGGGGCCCGATACAGAGCACCCAGAGGAGGAGAAAGCAAAGTTCCTGACTTGAAGGACTTGGCAATGATGCTGGAGAGGAGACTGGTGCCCAGTAAAAGGCCCTCTACTATCGAGGATGGGAGCAGGGCCCGGAGACTGGGGGGCAGGAGAGCACTGGAGGCGGGACCCAAGCCCTCCGGTCTGCAGTCAACCTCTGGGGGGCTGGGCCAGGAGCCCCGGGTGGATCTGAGTGCAGATCTAGCACGAAGCGGCACAAACATGTGCAGTTAGACGTTTGCTCCCTCCAACAAAGAGCCGGGAATGCCTGGCTGACTCAGAAACACTCAGACCTAATGGAGGGACCAGGGTATACCGTCCGGACTGACTAAGAAAGCAGGAACCTGCCTGGCCGGTGTGGCTCAGTGGTTGAGTATCAACCTATGAAGCAGGAGGTCACAGTTCAATTCCCGGTCAGGGTGCTTGCTGGCTGCAGGCTCGGTCCCCAGTGCGGGGTGTGCAGGAGGCAGCCGATCAGTGATTCTCTCTCATCAGTGATGTTGCTGTCTCTCTCTCCCTCTTCTCTCCTCTCTGAACCCAATACAAATGTGTTTTTAAAAAAGAAAGTGCTGCCGAAACCGGTTTGGTTCAGTGGATAGAGCGTCGGCTTGGGGACTGAAAGGTCCCGGGTTCAATTCCGGTCAAGGGCATGTACCTTGGTTGCGGGCATATCCCCAGTAGGGGGTGTGCAAGACGCAGCTGATCGATGACTCTCTCTCATCGATGTTTCTAACTCTCTATCTCTCTCCCTTCCTCTCTGTACAAAATCAATAAAATATATTTTAAAAAAAGAAAAGAAAGAAAGTGCTTGGTCACTGCCATGTGAGGCAAGTGCTTTCATGACCCTTGTTGAACGTGTGTGAAACACAAACCACCACAAGCGGAAAAACAAAGTCAAGGAGAGCAGCTGCTTTAAAACCCACTCGAAACGAAGAGGCTGCTGAAAGCAGGGTCCGGCTCCTCTTGAGCATGGCTCCTGCTCCTCGTCCCTCTCCCAGACCACACTCTTTCATCTCAGCGGTCCCGGGAACCCGGGCTTCGGGGAAATAACACCTCCATCCGAGCAGAGTGGGAGTGCTGTTTCCCATCTCGGGGCCCAGGTGTCTGAGGAGACATTTTCTGGGCCTGTCTTTCTAGCCAAGCGATTGATCAGACCGTCGGCAAGGAGGAGGTCAGCGAGCTGAAAGCGTGTGCCCCCTGGTGCCCCAGTCCCGCCCCACAAAGCGGCCCCGAGGGAAGCCGCTCACGGCCACAGACTGGACCGACGTCTTTCCACAGCCGCCGTTACTCCGTGTCTTCTTGTTGACGGCTGCTTTCCGAATCCCAATCCGGTAACTTTGAATGGGGGGGGGGGGGTGTTGCCTCCCCAGGATGGGAAACACGCATTCTAGGGGGCGTGTCCCGGGAAGATTCCGTCGTGATCCCTGAGAGATTTCACTGGTGCAGCTGGAGGTCTTCACCAGGGCTCAGAGCCCGCCCTCCGGAGTCTCATTGTCACCCCGGTTCCTAAGGCGTGTCTGCTTCCCTTGTAAATGGTGGGGTTCCCACACGGCGCCCCCACCCCTGAAATCGCCGGATGTCCGAGGAGGGAGCTCAGAGGCAGGCTTCTGTTTGGTGGTAGACAGTTCTTGTCCTCATCGCCGCCTGCGCTGCCTGCGGGGCACAGGCGGACGGGATCGCGGGTTTGGCTAGTGGATGCACCCACAGGTGTCACTGGTGCGGGTACCTCACAACCACTGCGCTGGGAAACGGGAGAGACGCCATTTCATCACCAGAGTGGCGGTGTGCGGAGTTCTGTTTTGGGGGGTTTGGGCTTATTTATTTGTTTGTTGTTTCTCATGAGTATGTATTGAATGGTATTTAGTACAGAAGTGTTTGAAAGTTGGGGGCAAAAAAAAGCCCTTTTCTAAGAAGACAGCTACTCGGGTCTGGATGTAAACGGGAGAAAAGTAGAGCTGCTTCGGCTGAAGAGGCCTGAGAACCAACCCCCCACTCCACACACATTCCCCCCCCCCCCCCCCCCCCCGTACCACCCCTCCCCTCCCCTCTTGACTTCTACCCTGAGACAGAACCTTCATGCTGCTTCTGAGGAATGTTGGCGCCTTGGGGAACCCACTTTGAAAACCACTGGGGCAGCCCTAACCGGGTTGGCTCAGTGGCTAGAGCCTCGGCCTGTGGACCAAAGGGTTCCGGGTTCGATTCTGGTCCAGGGCATGTGCCTGGGTTGCAGGCCCTGGTTGGGTCTCGTGTAGGAGGCAACCAATCCATGTCTCTCACATTGATGTTTCTCTCTGTCTTTCCCTCTCTCTCTCCCACTCTCCGTGAAAATCAATGGAAAAATATCCTCAGGCGAGGATTAATGCAAAGAAAAAAAAGAAAGAACGAAAAGAAAAGCACTGGCGCAGAGGCACAGCAGGCTTTGAAGCTGGGAGACCTGGCTCTCTCCTAACTCTGCCCTTCGCTGTTGACCTTGAGGGAGCCATTCAGTCCCTGTGGGCCCGAGTCTGTTAGACTGGCAGGTTTCTGAAATCCTGGACTCTCTGCTTTGACGTAATGAAGATCCCATGACGATAAGATTTGGATTACACAATTTTATGATTCTCAAATTCTAGAAGCCTAAAACTTAAATTCCCTGAGAGTGCTTGTGCCCTTTAACAATAATTTTATAGTAATGACTTCTTTTTTAAAAAGTTAAACAGGCTTGAAGAATTACCTTTATTTTTTTATTTTTGATATAAGAGCAACACCACCAATCAGGTGTCTCCATGCCCATCGCCAGGGGGTAAGAGTTACCTTTTAAAAAAAAAAAAAGAGTGATCAGAGAATAGCTCCACGGAGAAAAAGCATGAGTTATACAGAAATCGATGGAAAAGGCATTCTCGGGAGGAGGGTCAGCATATGCAAAGGTCCTGTGTTGGGGAATGAGCGAAGCCTGTTCGAGGAACAGCCAGCAGGCGGCGGGCTGGAGGGGCTCAGCACAGGGGAGGGTGTGGAGGGAGGGGCCCAGCAGCGCTCCGTCCTCCTGGGCAGGCAGGGCGCGGAGCCGGCTTTTACCCTGAGCGCCGTGAGGAGCACAGCAGAGTTCTGAGCAGGGGATGACCTGACCCGATCTGCAGTTTGGAAAGACACTTTGGGCATGGGAAGCAGAGAGACCAGAGCGCGCATTCCAAACGAGGGCTGACGGGGACGTGGGCCCGGAGACACCAGAGGGGGTGCTGAGTGACGGCTGGGTTCCAGCCACCTGATGACTGATTGGGCGGCACGCTACACGTACCAGGTGATCGTGGACGCAGGAAACGAAGAGCCGATTCTAACATGAGCCTTAAAGGTCGAGAGCGTGAGGCTCAGGATTGCAGATGCCGCGCTGCCGTTGGGCTGCTCCTCACGTGGGCGCGTCCGGGGCCCGCCGTGGGGGCGGGTAGCAGGCCGTGTTTCTGTAACCGCTGTTCAGGGCTCCTCACCACACGGAGGAAGACACATCTGCAGGACATAGACCGAGAGCCTGAGGGCCAAAGGAGGCATTGCGAGCCATCTGCTGCTTTTCCACGCACTTCTCTGTTTTCTAAGTTGTTTTAAATAGGGAATGCCTATCATTAATCAGCTGCCTCCTGCCCACCCCCTGTCCACTGGGGATGGAGCCCACAACCTGGGTGTGTGCTCCGACTGGAAATCAAACTGTGACCTCCTGGTTCATAGGCCACTGCTCAACCCCTGAGCCACACCAGCCAGGCTGAAACTCCTTTTTAAGAGGCGGGTGCTAAAGAATGGTCACGTCCACACGGACTGAGTGACTGCGCGGTGCCCAACTGCCAGGCGTCCGCTGGTGGGACCCCACGGAGGGTACGGCCGGAGCTGGGCTGCCTGCTCTCCAGGGGAGAAGCTCAGGCCGGGGAGGCAAGCGGCTCGCTGAGGTCCCACAGGAGCGAAAGGCAGCGGGACGTTCGCCCGGGGACGGAGGCGGAGCCGTGCCCACAGCCTGGCACCCAGCGTGCCTGGCTGCCTCGGTGCTCAGTGGGCACTTGCAAGAGAGGCTCCTGGGGAATCATGACTCATTTTAATAAGCACCGAGGTGACTCATTTACACATGGAAACGTGAGAGGCACTGAGTCCGGGGGGACGCGGGTGCACACACACACATACACATACACACTCACACACAGTCTCTCTCTCTCACACACACACACAGTCTCTCTCTCTCTCTCTCAAGCACAGAGTACACTTTGGAAATACAAGCGTACGTTGCATTCCCCCAGTCTGTCTTCAACAGTTTCTTAAATGCTATGATGTAGTTAAAAAAAAATAAAATATATATATATATATTATTGATTTTTTTACAGAGAGGAAGGGAGAGGGATAGAGAGTTAGAAACATCAATGAGAGAGAAACATCAACCAGGTGCCTCCTGCACACCTCCCACCGGGGATGTGCCCGCAACCAAGATACATGCCCCTGGCCGGAATCGAACCCGGGACCCCTCAATCTACTAAGCCACACTGGTCAGGGCTGTGATGCAGCTTTTAACGAGTACTCGCCCCCAGAGTGAGAAGACATGGGAGCCAAGTGGTAAGACTTTGCCAGTGGCCACTGTGGACAGCGGTGTGTCCTCCGAGGTATCAGGACGGATCAGGGTCATGGGGCGAGTGTGCGGGGGGAAGGGGCGGTTTTAGTTACCAAGCTGAGTGCCCAGTGCCACACCGGGAGGCCAGAGAGCATGAGCCCGCTTTCGGAAGCAGTTGGCACCAGTTCTAACGTAACTGGTGAAGCTGATGCAGGCCCACTCTCCTTTGTGAGGGTCTAACAGCCGCTCGGCTCAGCGTTGGGGCTTGAAGACTCTAAGAATCACCAGGAGTCACGGGCTTGGGGCTACCCGTAGCCTCTGCACCTAAAACCTTACAGGAGTCGGAGTCACTGTAACCCACGTGGCAGCCCCCGGTGCGAGGCAGGAAACGGTGCACCGCTGGGGAGATGCCCCTGCAGGCCTCGTGGACTTGGTGACTGGCCACCGGGGGTTTCAGCTCCCACGTGTCCCCTGGCCCGGAGCCCCTGCGCGGTGGCCGCCCCGCACGGCCACACTCAGCGCAGCTGCAGAGCGTGGTCGGCTATGAAGTTGGAGTGTCGACTCCACCAGGTGGGAACTCCGCTCACTCGTTCGGCACTGTGTTCTAGCCCGTCGCCCAGGGCCCGCTCAGCTGGTGCTTAACGGAGCACACGTCGCACAGACGGGCGAGTGGATGGAGCTGAGGCGTCACCAGACACAGGCGTGCCAAGTCGACGGCCTCGGGGACCCCCGTGCGGTTGCCTCTGTCATCGCAACTTTCCGTGGCCTGGAAGGCGTGGCCGCTGCGTGGCAGCCTCTGTCCTGGGGGCCCTGTGGGTTCTGCCTTTGGAAAAGGCACGAGGGCTCTTAGCAAATGCATGTCTGGGCTCTTGAGAGCTACCAAGAAGGCCGGAACCAGACAGCT
This sequence comes from Pipistrellus kuhlii, assembly GCF_014108245.1. Lineage (NCBI taxonomy): Eukaryota > Metazoa > Chordata > Mammalia > Chiroptera > Vespertilionidae > Pipistrellus > Pipistrellus kuhlii. The sequence continues at coordinate 843,474 of NW_023425571.1, forward strand.
CTGATGCTCAGGGCGGCGGGCCTGAAAGCATCTCATGTTGTCTTTTGTTGGTGGTGGCGGCGGTGATTTTTGTTTTGTTTTGTTTCGGTGGGGGTTTGAAGCGAAATCAAGAAAGAACCAGAAGAATAAGGCTCTTAAGGTCTCTTTCCCAAGGCCCTTCTCCAGGCCTAAGGACATCGATTCAACACAAAGACACCCTGTGTGGAAACCAGAACCCTCACGCCGGTGCGGAAAAAAGGACAGAGTCCCCCCCCCCTTTCTCCCCCCCAGGCTGTCCCCTCCTCTGAGGTCTCTGAGTGGAGACGGGAGCAGAGAGCTGCGCAGAGAGCTGCGGACGGGGACGGCGGAGGCAGAGGGGCCTCTGGCTGCAGAGGAGATGGAATTGTATTCACATCCCCGGCGAGTGTCAGGGTGGAATCAGGGCGGAGCGCCCAAGCTCTCAGGCCTCCCTCTCCACCTCCCCACCCAGGTCTGTCCCCGGAAGCCTAGTCACCCCCAAGCTGACCCCTGCACCGCGGCCACCAGGCTCGCTGGAGGATTCCGAGCAGTGACAGGTGCCCGCAGCTCCCGGGACCCTTTTCTCCACCCTCTGCTGTCATAGCAGCAGCTGCCATGATCCCTGGGGAGGGCGGAGGGCAGAGGGCGTCTGGCCCTGCAGGACCGCCTGCAGCTTTGCAGCCCTCTGCGGAGGTCAGCTCCCTCCTGCGGTCTGAGGCTGGGCCAGAGCAAACCTGGAACCACCGAGGGGCTGCCTCCCAGCCCCCCCCCCCCCCCCCCCCCCCCCCCCGCCTGCTGCCTTTCCAGAAAGCATTCACGTCCTTTCTTCTCCTTAAGCCAAACGTTTTTCCTTAAAGTCATACATGGCCATGATTTAACTAGACCTACAGGCTTATATTTTGAAAGAGCCCCACCCACTGACCCTAATACATTGCCCCAGAGGTAGCTATTGTACCTTCCGCTCCTCTAACTCCATCTTGGCTTGTTCCTTGTAGGCACCATCTACTTGGCGTCCTGCTAAAGAAAATAAGGTTTGCTCTCTTGAACATACACACGCAACCCCCACACATATGCACATGGGCACACATACGCACACGCACACGCACACACACACACATACACACACACTTGTGCGCACACACACCATCCCTCTCCTCACCCTCCCAATAGCATAGACTCCAGTTAGATCAATAGTCAGTGTTTACTGTCCTGTGATTTATGTAAATATCGTTTTCCACGATGCACTCTGATGGCATTTTTTGTGCAATTTTATGTTTCTCGGGGCTAGTCATTTTTTGGTCGCTTAGTTTTCCAGCTGTAGTTTATCTCTAAGCTCCCCTCCATAACTATAACGCTCCGGTTAATGCAATAAAAACCTCCGGAGCCTATTGGTCTTGTAGACACACGTCCGGCTCCGAGCCCCACGCCCGTGCGGGCGCTCCGAAGGGCCCTTAAATCTTGGAACACATTGCCGACAGAGCTGGGAAATGCCAGACAGGGTTTTTAAAGTAATTTCCCCCTTCTGTTCTCCCTGCTCTTTTTGCCTGCAAACCCTAATTTTGGGCATCGGCACACCTTGGTGTGGCAGACAGAGCATTGCCCCCCAAAGGTGTCTGCACCCCAACCCCTGCAACCTGCATGTTCCCTGACAGGGCAGAAGGGACTTTGCAGAGGTGATTAAGTTAAGGGTCTCGAGATGGAGAGGAGCTAGCCTGGATGACTGAGGTGGGTCCAGTGTCATCACCAGGATGCTTCTAAGAGGGAGGCGGGGAGGTCCGAGGCAGGACGCGGAGAGGGGCGGGGAAGCAGAGGTCACAGGTCACAGCGCTGCGCTTTGCAGGCGGAGGAAGGGGCCGCGAGCCAAGGGATGCAGGAAGGGCCCTTGCCTGGAGTCTGCAAACGGAGCACAGCCCCGCTGCCCCGGCGTTCAGCCGAGGGAGGAGGTTACGACCCCCCAGAACCCTGAGAGAAGGTGCGTGTGTGGTTTTAAGTCACGGGGCCTGTGGCCATTTGCTACGGCAGCCACAAACGACTAATGCAGGGCCTGACAAGTACCTACTGCGAGCCCAACAGTTTACATGGATTAACGGTCGCCCAAACTCTCTGATCCTTCAGGTCAGGAGGGGCCCCGCGTCGCAAGCTCCCCCTCGTCGCCTTCATCGGAATTCTGGTTAAATGACGACGGCTCCGCCTCTCCCTCAAGCGTCTCCCTCCCACTGGACCCCGAGGGCTCGGACTGTGGGTCTGTCCACTCGAGCCACCACTTTGGTGTCTTCGATGGGAATGAACGTGTGCCACGTGAAGGACTGTCATCACCAGGAGCCCTCACGGCAGCCCCGTGTCACAGGCCCGGACACCAAGCCATGCATGAGGCCCTCCCCCTCTCCCTCTTTTCCCAAGGAGGCGTGGATGAGGGGGCGGGGCCCGGATCTGCCCCTGGTATTGTCTGTCTGAGCCTTAAATCCCACGAGTGTAGCCACTAAACTAAAGACGTCCCTCCAGACTGGCTGCTGGGCCCTGCCTCTGGCTGCCTTCCCCCAGACCTGACACTGGGGCCGGTGCGTCTCAATCAGGCCGCCCTGCAGCCTCCGGGCCCCGGGGGAGGAGGCGGCAGCAATGGCACTTGGCTGGGCTCGGGGCACAGCGCTGCGGGGATTGTGAGCTGCTCCGGGCAGGGCTCCAGATTCCCGGTGTCATCGTCCTTATTATTGTGTTTATTGAATCTGCTCTGCAGAGCAACCATTTTGAAATCGGGCAAAAAATACAGCCTAATCTATTTAAACATATATTCTTATTTTTACAGAACTTAAAAATAAAACGCATGGATGTACATTTTCCAAGTGCCTCTGCCTGCTGCAAAACCCTAATGTAATACAACATGAGTCAGAGCTAAATTTAAAGAGAGGAGCACATATGTTGGGAGCAGGCACCAACTTTCCGTCGGAGGAGAAACAGAGTCAGGAGGGGTTTTTTTAGCGGGGAGCGGACTGAGTGCAAAGTGAATTATCTCCCAGCCATCTGGCAAGTCTGGTGTTTTTCAGTGCCTTCTCGACTCTAATTTTAAGCCGTTATTTGGCCTTTAAATAACAATATCTCTTCTCCCCGTTGGGATCTGCACCAGATTCCGCATTTATTGCGCCACCAGCTCCAAAAAGAGCCCAGGCTCTGAGAGCAAAAAGAGCAAAAGTTACTGCGCGCATCGCTCCGCAGACTGGCTCCGGGAGGCACGCGGCTGCCTGATATTGTGCAAACGAAGGTGGACTTATTCCCGGCGGCCGGGGCGCCTGGAGGGGAGGGTTTGACGAGAGCCCCTCGGCCGCGCAAAGCTGGAGGAACAAGGCTCGGGGTGCAAGGAACCGACCTCCACGTGTCCCCCAGGGCTCCGTTCACGCTTGGGCTTGGTTTTCACCTGGAAGGCAGGCGGTGCAATGGGGTGATAGCGCCTCAGCCCCCAGATACATGTCCCCCGCTTTCTGCTTGGAACCAGCCAGGGAGCTCAAGGCCGCTCCCACTGTGAACGATCCTTCGAAGCATGAGGCTGCCATCTTCCTCCACGGCCTCCCGGGAACGGGTCCTGTGATCGGACTCTCCCCAGCGGTGGACGTGAAGGTGAGTTGAAGGTCACCGTCTCGACCTTTCTCTGCTCCCAGCTGAGCACATCAGCTCCTCCCAGGACAGGGAGCGGGATGGCTCGGACCGGCGCTCGAGTGACAGGCAGTCACGCTCCGGGGCCGCTCAGGGTGGACAGCACAGGAGGCACCGGACCTCCCTGAAGCCGGATGTGCTCGAACCCTAAACCTTCCGTGCCTTCCGCAGCCGCTCAGTATGTTCTCTCCGGAGACCAGACTGACTGGGGCAGAGATTCTCGGACACAGGGGCCTGCGACCACACCGCGCGGCCCACGGACCCTCAGGCCCGCTCCTCCCCGCTCTCCCTTCCGCCACAGGAAGAAGACACGCCAGCCCGCGTGTCAGAATCGACTCGAAAGGCCTCCCACTGCGACTGGATGGGATGCGTCCATCATCCGCGTGGAGGCAGGTGCGGCCCGTCAGCGCTGTCTGTGTGACCTCGCCTCCCGCGGCCTCTCCCTTCCCTTCCCTTCCCTTCCCTTCCCTTCCCTTCCCTTCCCTTCCCTTCCCTTCCCTTCCCTTCCCTTCCCTTCCCTTCCCTTCCTTCCCTTCCTTCCCTTCCCTTCCCTTCCCTTCCTTCCCTTCCCTCCTCCCTTCCCTTCCCTTCCCTTCCCTTCCCTTCGAGGACGCTCTCCCGGCTGCCCACCCCGCCCCGGCCCCACCCCACCCCGCTCCCCGCTCAGAGGTCTCCTTGCCAGACCAGCCTCCCTGATCCCCCATCGCCCTGTCCACGCGTCCTGCTTTATTTTCCTCCTTAACATCCCTCCCGACGTGACACTTTATGGATGGCTGCAATAAAAAAGGCAGCAATAAAGCGCTGGCAAGGACGGGAAGAAATTGCATTGCGGGCGGAGATGTAAAATGACGTGGCCGCTGTGAAGAGCCCTGGCCGCGACTCAAAAATTTTAACAGAGTCACACGGTGACCCAGCAATTCCACTCCGGGCGAGCCTCCAGGGGGACTGGCAGCCGAGCCCACTCCACGGCTCCTGCGTGGATGTCAGAGCGGCGTGAAGGGTCACAGCCGGAAAAGTGGAGACACCCAATGCCCGCCAGTTGTTTATTTTATTTTACTTCATAGATTTCCAGGGGAAGGGAGAGGGGAAAGAGAGATAGAAACATCCATGATGAGAATCATCAACCGGCTGCCTCCTGCACACCCCTACTGGGGGTGGAGCCCACAACCCGGGCCTGTGCCCTTGACCAGAATGGAACTGGGGCCCTTTGATCCGCAGGCTGATGCTCTATCCACTGAGCAACACCGGCCAGGGCTGTCTACCGCTTGTTAAAGGTGCACAAAATGCTTATCTTCCTTTGTGGCCTCCCTGAGGCCGGAGGAGAGGCCACAGGGCTGGAGGGGGTGTTGGGAGGTACAGGGGCTGCTGCCCCACCCGAGGCCCTGATACCGAGCCCCCTGTGCTGCCGAGACCACCCACACGCCTGGCCGTGCCCTGGGAGCTGCAAGCGGGCATCTGCCCTGTGCCCACGGCTGCCGGGGGTGGGAGTGGGGGGCGGTTCCAGGTTCAGTAGCTTCCGGCCGGCGCCCATCGTCCTCTCGATCCTCACACACAGCTGGCCTACCGTGCGGGTGAAAGCTCCGTCCTGAGGTGTCTCACACTTAATCACGCGTGAGCGTGGCGGCGAGCGGAGGCCCCTAGGAGCACGCATGGCGGCGGATGAAGTGAGCCTGCAGGTGCACGATTAATCGTGGACTGAAACATTGAAACGCCTCCGGCTTCCTGGGATGGCAGGGTGCGGCTGTGTGGTCCCCGGGCGGCCGCCCTGCAGGCGGGGATCTGCCTGCCTTCCGGGCCTCGGCCCACGCTCCCCACAGCCAGGCCGGTCACACGCACCTCCCCACCCCTCTCACTGGCGGGCGGGACCCAACACCCCTCTGCCCAGGACACGGATCTCTCTCTCTAGAGACCCCAACGCTTCTGGGCAGCTGTCTCTGCACTCGAACCTCCTCACGCTTCACGTTGCATTTGTGGCTGCTACCCCTGCTGGGCCGCGAGCGAGCCCAGGGGAGCAGGACCTCGCTCTGTTTGGATCCCCCGTAACCCGTCTGTTTGGGGAATGCTGCCGAGCTCATGAAGGGGCTGGGAGTGCAGGGGTCCTGGGGCCGGGCTGCCGCCCGAGCTCACGGTGAATGGTGCTCCGTCCTCTTTCCTGAACTAAGCGCAAGCTCCGGGGTGGTGACCTCTGGAGGGACCATGACCTCTGGAGGGGCCGCCGCCTGCTGACTGGCTGAGGCCAAGCCTGAGATCCAGAGAGATAGTGTCAGGACGGAGGACCCAGTCTGAGCCGCATCCTGCATCGGCTGGTCCTTGGGGTCGAGGTGGTCCTCACCGTCACTGTCATGTCAAAACGGAGACAGGCAGGAGAAGAGAGAAACCCCGAGCGGGGAGGGGCGGGCTCGCCCTTCTTGCTTTGGGTGGATGATGACAAATCGGATTCTCAGCATCTAAATATATTTTATGGATTTTTACAGAGAGGAAGGGAGAGGGTTAGAGAGCCAGAAACATCAATGAGAGAGAAACATCGATCAGCTGCCTCCTGTACACCCTCCACTGGGGATGTGCCCACAACCAAGGTACATGCCCCTGTCCGGGAATCAAACCTGGGACGGGACCCTTCGGTCTGCAGGCCGACGCTCTATCCACTGAGCCAAACCAGTCAGGGCGGATTCTTAGCATTTAAATGTGACCGATGCCCTGAGGCTGAGGCAGGTAGATGGAGCCGGTCCACGCTGGGCATTCTTGGCAGCCTGGACTGGGGTGACACTGGGCCCGAGTTCATCATGGGCTCCCCAGACGTCCGGCAAACGGAGAAGCACAGGAAATACTCGGCTACTGAATGGCCGACTCGAGCGCCCGCCACGGCCCAGGCCTGTGTGCTGCCTCCAGCTAATCCTCGGAGCAAGTGTGGATTAGGCCACGCTTAAGCCACGCTGATTATGGCGGTGACTTCCTGCCTGGTGGCTTATCCAAGGCAGATTGCTTTTCAATCCTCCCGGTGACATTCTGGCCTGCCGTCCAGCGCGTGGCCCCGCAACGAGTGAATCCTTAATAATTATTAATTGATGAGGCGCTTTCGCCGCCCGAATGCTTAAACCACGTGCCCTCTGAAGACGGCGCAGGCTGCGGCATATTTTAATTAAATACTGACGACTTTAATTCGACTGCTCTCTCAATACTCTCGGGCCGAGAGCGCCGGGCAAATGGCCTGCTCATTTCGGAGGATATTAGCAGCAGGGTGCCGCCTTCTACCCAAACATGAGATCATCGTAATTAAAACCCGGTATTGTTGGGAGTGAACTCCTTTAAGGTGATTTATATCCCACAAACACACACCGAGGCAATATAGGTGCCAGCGTCCCCGGGAATTTACAGCTCCTCGGAGGAGCTCTGTCCGCTCCGTTCCGAAATGAAACCTTCTCTGGCCAGGTGATGAAAGACTCCTTACTGGGTTCAGGGGAAATGTGTGTTTCCACCGATCAATTTCCGGGTCTCCCCGAAGAGCAGGGCCACGGAGAGCTCCGGGAAACGAATGGCGGCGGGAGCAGAGTGCATGTGGACGTTATTGCGCCAACCCGAGTCTCAACCGCTGAAACAGAGCCGGAGACAAAGGAAGGCTCACTGTGCATGTGTGTGTGTGTGTGTGTGTGTGCGTGCGTGCTTGTGCGTGTGTGTGTGGGGGGGAGCTGAGCAGCAGGAAGGAGAGATGATGTCTGAGTAGACAAAGACATGAAATAATTTGGAACGAGTATAGCAGTGTGTGTGAACTCTCCGCTTCAGCTTAGCCGGAGCTCGGATTGTGTCCCCGGGCGTGGGAGACCCCGAGGCCTGAGCCATGCCCCAGCGCGCTTGCCAGGAGCATGACTCTTAACCAGGGGCCCAGGTGTGGGGTTTAGGGGGAGTATGATCGCCCTGAAATTATATGCAAAACCTGTTTTATAGGAAGATGTTGGAATGGGCAGAAATAGATGGGCACTTCTTTTCCCACGATAAGGTCTACGGTGTGGGCCACATGCTCTAAGCCTCCCAGGTCCCCCAGAAGATGCATCAACTCAAAAGTGGCGTTTGCTTTCTCTAACCTTCCCCTGAAAAGGATGGCCCAACCGAAGCCAAAACCGCAACCAGCCAAGGAGCACAGATGTTTCACGTTGTGAAGGTAAAGAAAAAGATTTTCTACAAAAACCTTAAAAACAGCACGGCGACTCTCTAAACAACACCACATTGCATATTGGAACATTGCTAAGAGAGTACAACTTTTTAAATATGTGTTTCTTTTAAAAAAATTGATTTTAGAGAGAGGAAGGGAGGAGAGAGAAAGAGAGGGAGGGAGAGGAACATCAATGATGGGAGAGAATCATGGATTGGCTGCCTCTTACACACCCCTCACGGTTTGTCTCACGGGGAGCAACATCAGGCCAGTTTTTGTTTTTGTTTTCAATATATTTTATTGATTTTTTACAGAGAGGAAGGAGAGGGATAGAGAGCCAGAAACATCGATGAGAGAGAAACATCGATCAGCTGCCTCCAGCACACTCCCTACTGAGGATGTGCCTGCAACCAAGGTACATGCCTTGACCAGAATTGAACCTGGGACCCTTCAGTCCCCAGGCCGACGCTCTATCCACTGAGCCAAACTGGTTAGAGCAGGCCCAGCTTTTTTTTTTTTTTTTTAAGCAGAACTTATCCTCACGGTTCCAGGAGCTACACCGGTGGAATTGAGATGGCTCAGGGTTGGGGGAGGGGGAGAGAGGTTGGAGAAGAAACGGGACTATTAAGGAGGAGGGTTTAAGATAAGCTTCATAATTTTTAAGATCCCTGTCCGAAGAGCCTGGCAAACAAAACTTTTCTTACCCCCTAGGCTGTGCCTGCACTGTCCATGCTCACTTTTGATGGCCATTGGAAACAATTTACTTAGACACAATTTCAGTCCTACCCTTGCAAGAATATAAATAATTTCTATATATTTTCCATTCAGATTCCACAGCTGTTACTCTCTCACTGCCTTTGCTTTCTCGTTCTCTAAGTAAACATATCCACCCCCAACCCTTCCTCCTCGTGCAGACATAATGATGCCCCTTTAGCTCCCAGGGTGCATTTCTCCAAAATGAGGATATCCTCTTCCAGAACCACAACACAACGATCGAGATCATAAAGTCCCCGCCGATAAAACACCAATTACTCCTCCACAGCCTGACTCGGGTTTCACCGATTGTCTGGGGCTTGTCAGCAAACGGAAGCCCGGGTCCTCCAGCTGTCCTGCCTCTCCGTCTCTCTGACGCTGGAGCTGTTCCCAGCCCTGTCTTGTCTTTCACGGCACCGGCTTTGTGGGAAAGTGCAGGTCGGTTGTTTGGTCGAAGGTCCTTCCGTCTGAGTAGCCTGACGTCCTGAGAAGGTCCAGGTTTTGCGTTTTGGGCAGGAAGGTCACAGAGGTCATGCTACCCTCTTCCTCAGGGCATCAGTTCAGGAAGTGATGTTGACCTTTGATCTCTTGGTTAGGGTAAGGTCTGCCAGGTTGCTGTGCTTTGAAGTCACCAGTAATCCTCTCCCCCTTTTACATTACTGAATTTAAAGATATATGGTAAAATACATGTTACATAGAATTGACCATTTTAACCACGGTTCAGTGTTTAAGTCCGTAGCGTCGAGTGCATTCACGTTGTTGTGCAACCTTCACCACCATCTGTGGGATTTTTTCATCTTCAACTGAAACTCCATCCCCATTAATCACTAACGTCCCATCCTCCCCCCTCACCCCCACCCCCAGTCCCTGGCAACCACCATTCCACTTCCTGTTTCTGTGAATTTTCCCACGTCAGGTACCTCACAGAATTGGAATCACACAGTATTTGTCCTTTTGTGACTGACTTATTTCGTTTAACACAACGTCTTCAAGGCTCCTCCATATCGTGGCAGGTGTCAACACTTCCTTTCTAAGGCCGAACTATTCTTTTGTCTGTAAACATCACAGGTTGCTTAAGTATTCATCTGAGGATGGACATGGGTTGCTTCTGCCTCTCAGCTATTGGGAGTAAAGCTGCTAGGAACACACGTGTGCAAATATCTGCTCCAGCTTGTTTTCCCTTCTTTTGGATCTGTGCCCAGAAGTGAAATCACTAGATCCTTGTTTTTTTTCCTTCTTAATTAATAAGTTCCTTGGGAGCGATACTCTGAGACGATATAAATATCCTGTTACTCCTCACACGTTCCCGCACTAGTTTTAGCACCCCTCGATCCTATCTGAATCAAGTATTACTCCAATGTTGACAAATGGTAATTTCCTTTGCATCATTCCCTCTACATTTACTAGTTGGCATTCCACTGTAGGAAATAACTTTCCCATATCTCCCACTTATTTACGGGTGTGGACTCACTTTATTTATGGGGGTTATGGTTTTTTACTCCATGGACACTATTACTCTGAGCAATTCTTTTCCATGTAACTCTCAAGAGCGCCAGTTTGGGGACTTTCTGTATTTCCTTGTCACCACAAAGAAATCCCAGCGTGCAGCCTTACTTCCCTAAATGGAGGTCACTTTCCTGTCCAAGTGTTTGTGTAGTTCAAACTAGAGTCCTTTTTTGATACTTGTCCCGCACAGACCACCTGAGCAGCCTCGCCCCGCGGAAACTACATTTCCCAGAGGCCTCCGCGCGCCGCGTCATCAGAGCGCGCGGCTTTCGGCCGCGGAGCGGGCTGTGGCGGCGGCGATATGGCGGACGCGCTGAGCATCGGCGTGAACCTGGAGGCCTTCTCCCAGGCCATCAATGCCATCCAGGCGCTGCGTTCCAGCGTGAGCAGGGTGTTCGACTGCCTGAAGGATGGCATGCGCAACAAGGAGACGCTGGAGGGCCGGGAGAAGGCCTTCATCGCGCACTTCCAGGACAACCTGCACTCGGTCAACCGGGACCTCAAGTAGGTACCGGCCGAGGGCGCCGGGGGCCGGCCCGTTACGCACCGTCCCGCCCCCGCGCGAGCCTCCCTCCTCGGGGACTGCCCCCCTTTCCGCCTCCGCGCCTCTGCAGCCCTCGGGGGCACGGCGTCCCCACGCCGCGGGCCTGTCTCCCTGCTCTGGGCCACGTCGTCCTGGCCTCCGCCGCCCGGACCCCGTCGGGGTCGTTCCGTTCCTCACGAGGAGACACGCCTTTCCTTGAACTTGGCTCCGCACGTCAGCCCAGGCTCTCACCTGTAGCCCTCGGTGCCCCAGCCGCCTCCCCGACTACTGATAGTCCCCACCGGCCCTGCCCCAAGCCCAGGTGCCCCCATCTGATGAGCCCTAATTCCTCGCGTGGCCCTGGAATTCATCAGGCCCACCTTTCCCACCCCCAAGCACCACAGAATTTCCCCCAAGCCTCGATCAGTCTATCCCTCCCTCTCCCCCTCCCTCTCCCCCTTCCTCCCTGCTCCTGCCCAGTTCCCTCCCAGGACAGAACCAGGCTCTGGCTTAACCACTTAACACCCCCTCCCTTCACTTATTAGCTTGTGGCCCTTGAAGGTGAAGGATTGTACGTTTCTTTCTCTTTCATACAGGGTGACCTTCATTCCTTCCACATGACAAGTGGTGGTGTCAGAGTTAAGTGGGCGGGCATTTGTGAACCGCACATAGTAGGCACTTGTACTTGGTTAGGTCCTCATCTTGTCTTCCCTCCCGTGAGCAAGCCACCAGCCTTTCCGGGTTTTTGCATTTTATTTCTCAGAACTGAGCTGAGCAGGGAAAGGCTCTTGGTGAGCTAGCCCTCCTGCGGCCAGATTCTTTTTTCTCAACTTGTCTCCTTGGTCACCAGATGGAAGAGGGAGGTAGAACCGGGAGGAGGTGGTGGCCAAGTGATGGGTGCCTCTCCCCCCCGCCCCCTGTAGGTGCCGTTCTCTTCTGGGGGAAGGCCGGGGAATCACACCCCCTGCTCAGCGCGCACATCACCGCTGTCCTCTGGCGCCGGCCTGTCACCACTCCCGCTCGGGGGCTGCGTTGGCCATCCTTTCCTTCCTCTTCCATTTCCTCCCGATTTGCTTCCCTCAGCAGTGTTCAGCAAGCTGTGCCCTTCACCGTGTGAGAGAGTAAGGAAGGTCCGAATTGCCCCTTTGCCTTCTTAGATCTTTCTGCGAGAAGAAGGTGACGGGAGCTTCTGAAGGAGCGTGGCATGAGCAGCTGCTCCTGGGGCGGCTCCTGGGACAGTTTGGGACGGCCCCTCGGACCCCCCGAACCCTCGGACCGTGCTCCTGGAATGTCCTTCTCCCTGGCTCGCTGTCCCAGTTCCTCTGGAGTTTTCTTGCTAGACGGAGGCAGCCCCTCCCGTAGGGTCTTCCCAGTCCATTTGTTTGTTTCATCTCTTCCTGGTTAATTTCACCGTCTGTGAGGCACCAGGGACAAACCTATCCCTGTGTCAGTGGTGAGTGATCATCACTGACTCGGGTCCTTGCTGTCCTGCCCCATGTGGCGGTCTGTTTGTGGCCTGAACACTCAGCACCGAGCAGTGTTTCCTTCACCCCCTTCCAAAATTCCCAGCGCCCCCTCCCCCCTCGCAGAGAGGAATGCGAGTTGTAAAATCCCAGTTTTAGGCGTAGTCGTACTGATTCAGGTGCTTTCAACTTTCCCCCCTCCTTGGGAATAGCACCCGAGAGCTGGGTTTTAAAATAGGCCCAGATAGGAGTGTTCTTGATTGTTCCCGATCTTTTTCACCAAAAAGAAGTCCTCTTTGCGGGGCTTCTGACGGCGGCTGGAGAGCAGCCTCCGACCACCGAGGTGGGAGCCGCCTTGCTGGGCCCTCAGGCTGCCCTCCTGCTCTTTGCAGCGAGCTGGAACGTCTGAGCAACCTGGTGGGCAAGCCGTCCGAGAACCACCCGCTCCACAACAGCGGCCTGCTGAGCCTGGACCCCGTGCAGGACAAGACGCCGCTCTACAGCCAGCTGCTGCAGGCCTACAAGTGGTCCAACAAGGTAAGCGCGCAGGACGGGCGGATGTGGGGGAAGCCAGGCGTCCCGCGTCTCCTGAGTGCAGAGGGGAGGGTTTTCTTTCTTGTTTTGCTCTTGATGCAGCATGGGGTTTCGGAGTTGGGTGTTTTAGAATTTCCCTGTGAGCGTGTGTCCTTGGAAGTCCTTGGAAGTTTTTGAGGCTTAGTCATGACGCTCAGGCAATAAAAAAATCTACGGTGTAATTAACCTGGAGGCTGGCTAAGGAGGCAGCTTTTTTCCCAATCCTCTCCTGAGGATGTGATTCTTACTGATTTTAGAGAGGGAAAGAGAAACCTCGATGGGTTGCCTTCTATAGGTGCCCCGACTAGGATTGGAACCCACCTATGGTATGTGCCCTGACGAGGCATTGAAACCACAACCTTCTGGTGTGTGGGACCAGGCTCCAACCACAGGGGCCCCCCGGCCTGGGCCATAGGAAGCAGCTTTTAAGACCCCTCGAAGCTATATCCAAAATAATGCTGTGGTCGCTTTTCCTGGGGAGATGTCCTGGCCCCGCACGATCGGCCCTCAGCCTGGGCTTGTGTGGTCATCCCGTCCTTGGTGAGGAGCACTAAGTGCTGTTCGGGAGATTTCTCTCTGGTTTCTCTCTGGTCACGTGAGTCTCTGTCCGAGGGAGACTGTTCTGTACATGCATCACAGAATTTGCTACTTCCGGTTTCCTCAGCTGGCAGGCCGGGGGCAGAGACCCCTGGGGCAGCCGAGAAAGGAAAACTAAACTGTAGTCTGAAGACAACAGGTGCCCGGCCGGCGTGGCTCAGTGGTTGAGTGTTGACCTATGAACCAGGAGGTCACAGTTCGATTTCCATCACGGCACAGGCCGGGTTGTGGGCTCGGTCCCCAGAAGGGGGTGTGCAGGAGGAAGCCTATCTATGATTCTCTCTCATCCTTGATGATTCTCTCTCCTTCTCTCCCTTCCTCAGTGAAATCAATAAAAAATATTAAGAAAAAGTAAAGAGAACAGGAACAGTTTGGTTCATAGCATGGAAGCAGTTTGTTTATTGACGAGTTCCTTTTGTTGGGTGCTGTGGGCTGTGTATTATTATTTTTCTTTCTTGTTGCTGATGGAGAGTGAGGCGATGTTGGAAAGATTTGGAAGCGCTTCCCTTTAGTCTGTGCTGCCTCGCTGAGACGCTGCTCACAGCCCTGGCCAGAGCTGCTCCGCGCCTCCTGTTCCCCTTGGCTTTTCTCCTCTCTCCTGTGGCCGCACCCGCAGGTCTTAGGTGAGAGATGAGCTAGGACAGTTTCTTCCTTGTGCAGTTTTTTCTTTGAACTTCTCTCTGGGGGCATTGAGTGTGCTTTGGTTTTAGGTGGAACCCTGGAAACTGAGTTTGAGAGTAGGGAGAAGGGATTGATCGTGGGGTGCTAAAGAAAGAGCTTGGGTCTTGGATGCGTACATTTAGCCTCTGAGGCTTGTCACCCAAACTCTGGGCTGCCGGTGGCACCTCGGTTTGGTTTTGAGGACCGGGGTGCCCAGGTGCTGTGGGCCTCCGTCACTCCTTGCCCTCTGGGCTCGCCCTCCTGGGGTGGCCTGATCTCCACGCGGCAGAGAGAGCCCGGCATTCGTAGGTTTGCTTGGTCCTTACAGGTGTCCCCTGGTGTCCCCTGGCAGAGGGCTGGCCCTGCTTGGAAAGTGGCCCCAAGACATTTCACTAAATCCAGGGTGTGGCATTCTCTGATTGGCCAACACAGCTCCCTGGATCACAGAAGGCACAGGAAGTGGGGCTCCTTGGGGTTGGCGAGAGGCAGTTCCCATAGGGGGTATGTAGACCGACAACAAAATTCTGTGTCTACTGCCGTTGCCACGGCCAGAGCCTAGACTGTCCAGCCCTTCACAGACAGCATGCCCCTCACCCTCCTGTGGTGCCTCCTTGGGCATTTCACGGGTGTTCAGCTGGTGAGGTGGGGGGTGGGGCCCTCAGCGCATGGCGGGGCTGGCCTCTGATCCGACTCCTCGTCTGCCTCTTGGTGTTTGGACTGGGGGCCGGGTCGATGTGTCACGTGGTAAAGTCGTTCTTCGAACTTGCTGGAGCGACGGGGACTTGTCAGCCGTGGGAACACTTAGCTGATCCTGAAAGCACACGTGACAGGGACTCGGGGGACGGGTGTTACATGGAAATGATGATGCTTAACTTCTGAATGAAGGTAGCTCAATTGCTCAACGGATTTCATAGTTGGAGAATGAAAATAGAAGTGCCTGCCCTGCCCCCTGCCCTTCCCCAAGGAGGAAAGGAGGTCATATTGAGGGAAAGAAACATGTGTATGGAGCCTCTTGTACTGGTGATGCTCAGGCTGGAAATGGAGACGTTTCTGAGATTGTGTCATAAAAGAACAGAGGAAAACAGGGCAAGGATTTCTTATGTACATTTCTTTAAAAACGGGGAAGTAACCCAAGGAATAAGCCAGCCAGTGTTGTAATTTCCAGCGGAGGCAGCAAATGACTATACACTGAGTGGCCAGATGGTGTATATCGTATATAATATAAGGCTAATCTGCAAATTGTCCCCTTGACCAGGAGTTCGACCAGCAGGCAGGCCAGCCAACTGCCCATGTCCCCTCCCCCTGGCCAGGCTGGCCAGACCCCACCTATGCACGAATTCATGCACCGGACCTCTAACATATATATATATATTTGTGAGTGTGTGTGTGTGTGTGTGTGTGTATATATATATATATATATATACACACACACACACACACACACATATATATATATATATATATATATATATATATATATATATATACACACACACACACACACACACACACACACACACATACTGAATGGCCAGATTACTATGAGTTCAGAGATCATAATAACCTGGCCACTCAGTGTGTGTGTTCATCACATGTGCTAATCTCGCCTCTCCTGCAAATGAAAAGGGCTTTCTCACGGCTGGGCTTTCAGCACTCATCACTGTAGCCCCCGGAGCTTCAGCCAGCAGGTGCATTACTGCGCGGGGAAGGCGGGGCGGGCCTGCCACTGTCAGCGCTGCGCTGGCTGCGGGGGAGGCGGGGAGTGATGCCACCCGCCCTGTGATGAACTCTCCGTCTCAGGCGCTAGTGGCCGTAGACGATAACAAATTATTTCCTTCAGGGGGCTTGTAATTTTTGTAGCGTCAGTTGGAATATTAATTACGTGGTAGTTGGCATAATTGTTAGGATAACATACTTAAAAATTAATCTCCCGAATGAAACGATGTCAGGTTGCTGTGAGCAGCACTTTTCCGTGCTGAATGGGGAAAGAACGGGCTTTTAACTCCTGAGGCTGACGGTTCTGCGGGATGACAGGCTCTGGCGGAGGACAGGAATAATTGGCGGCCGCACTGCTCGCTGCAGTCCTCCGCGCACACTTTCTGTCGCTTATTCTGCTCAGAGACGAGGCAGGCGTATCAGAGGCCCCTCCGAAGGCTTCGGTGTCCTGGGCTTGGGCTTCTGTGGGGGCTTGGGCTTCCTTCCTTTGTTGGAGGCAGAGGCTGCTGCTTACGCTGCCCAGCAGGTTGACACTTCAGCAGAGACCCAGCAGCCATTCTCCCCTGTGTGTGTGGGGGGGTAAGAGAGAAGCTGAAGCCGCTGCCATTGCCTCTTACGTTTCTGCACACTTAACTTACATGTTTATTAGAGAAAAGCCCCTTTTATTCTGAGGGTGTCCAACTGGAAAGTCCACACATTCCCTCTGCTCCACCCGCCCGAACTCCTCCACCAGAATGCAGTTCCTCACGGTTTTACGTGACCGGGCGTTCGTCTTCCCGGCCGCATGCTGTGGCGCCGTGGAGCGAACAGCCTTTTCCTCCGGGACCTGTCCTCCTCGGAGTCCCCAGAGGTGCTCTGTCTGCGGGGCCTGCGGGAGGCGCCTGCCCCTGCCCCGGGCCCGGTGCGCAGTCAGCGTCCGGCTGCAGTGCCTGGAATGAAGGAGGCTGAGAGAGCGCCTCCTGTTGCTTTTTCATGTGCAGCCCTTCAGGGGTCTTTCCGGCCGGTCCCAGCGCCTGGCTGTGTCACTGGAGAAAGGCCCGAGCCCGTGGCCGCCGTGGCTGGGCTCCAGAGGGAGCGGGAAGGACGGGCTGAGGTCAGTTGATGAGCCGGGATAAGCTCCGAGGGCTGAGCTTAGCAGTTTTATCTGTGTCTCTGCCACCCGGTGTGCCCTTTCTGGGAGCCGGTGCTTCGCAGGGGGTGGACTGGGTGGAATCCTGGAGTTGACTGAGTCAGGCTCGTGAGCGATCGCCTGATGTCAGGGGTCCTGTGGCAGCTGTCGCTTTGGCAGCAGCGTCACTTGCCAGCCATACGCTAATGACACTCCCTGTCCCAGCCTGAGCGCTCCCTGACATCCAGCCCGCGGGTCCACGGGGCTGCGGGCATCTGCGCTCGGAGACTTCCAGGCTCTCCCAGTGGGTCCAGACCCAAAACCCCGCGCCCACCACCTGCTGCTCGTGGTGGGCACCTTCCCGGCCAGGTGCCCGGACCTCACACCTTCTGATGAGGACCTGCTGAGTCCACCCTCAAACCTCCATCTGCGGCCTCTCCCTCTCCACCGCTGCCGCCTGGCCAGGCCCCGTGGTGCCGGGCGGTGCCGAGCTCCCGCCTGGTCCGTTTCCCAGCCTGCCCGGCTCCGGGTCTTTGTAAAGTGGACGCCGCCCCCAGTGCCTTCCTCCGCCGTCTGCGGACCCAGCCCAGCGCCCGGCTGGCACTGGCCCGCACCTGCTCATCGTGCTCAGGCCCTGCGTCCGGAAGCAGACGGCCCGTGGCCAGAGCCCCCAGCCTCCGCCTCCCGGCTGTCACATGGGCGCACGGGCCTGGCTCAGGGAACTTAGAGGACGGCATGCGCCCTCCCTGGAGGGGCATAGCACCCGGCAGCTCTCTGTCCCTCTTGGTCCCTTAGGCCTCGCTGAGCTGCGGCTCCTCTGGAGAGTCTTCTGAGCTGTGCCCCGTGTCCGCATCCGTCACTGCTTTTATCCCACTCTGCCTGTTTGTCATCCTCCATGTTAGGACTCAGGTAACTTTGGAAGGTTATCGAACACCTTTGAGCCTCAGTCTGCGGGACTGTGAAATGGGCAAAATACCGATCTCCTAGGATGGGTCTGAGGCCAATGGGAAAAGGTGTATAAAGTTTCCAGTTTGGGGGTGAATACTTAGTGGCATTTAAATAGCAGTTATTGGTAGTAGCTATTTCCATTGAGTCAGAAAACAGCATTGGACGGCTCAGTGGAAGCCTCTAAATCTCTTCTTTCATTTTTAGATTCTTGTGTTTTCCCTGTAGAATCTGCTTCTGTGTATTTCACCTTGACTTTGTCCAGCTTGCTGGTGTTGCCAACAGGAGCACAGAAGGGGGAGTGAGGCTTCATCCTGAATTCTGGCCTCTGTACCCCAACCTCAGGGACCCGGGCTGGCCAGGCTTCCGCCCTGTGAGCGAGCAGCGGCAGCGGCGTGCCCTGGCCCAGCCCAGCCTGCTGCCCTCGGCTTCCGGAGCTCCTGTCCCCCTCCCCTCGCTCCCGTCCCCCTCCCCTCGCTCCCATCCCCCTCCCCCTCGTTCCCGTCCCCCTCCCCTCGTTCCCGCCCCCCTCCCTTCGTTCCCGTCCCCCTCCCCCTCGCTCCTCTCCCCCTCCCCCTCGCTCCCGTCCCCCTCCCCCTCACTCCTCTCCCCCTCCCCTCCCCTCGCTCCCGTCCCCCTCCCCCTCCTCCCCTCCCCCTCCCCTCACTCCCCTCCCCCTCCCCTCACTCCCCTCCCCCCTCCCCCTCGCTCCCGTCCCCCTCCCCCCGTCCCCCTCCCCCTCGCTCCCGTCCCCCTCCCCTCGCTCCCCTCCCCCTCCCCCTCGCTCCCGTCCCCCTCCCCCTCGCTCCTGTCCCCCTCCCCTCACTCCTCTCCCCCTCCCCTCGCTCCCATCCCCCTCCCCCTCGTTCCCGTCCCCCTCCCCCTCGCTCCCGTCCCCCTCCCCCTCACTCCTCTCCCCTCCCCCTCGCTCCCGTCCCCCTCCCCCTCGCTCCTGTCCCCCTCCCCTCACTCCTCTCCCCCTCCCCTCGTTCCCGTCCCCCTCCCCTCGCTCCCGTCCCCCTCCCCCTCGCTCCTCTCCCCCTCCCCCTCGCTCCTCTCCCCCTCCCCCTCGCTCCCCGTCCCCCTCCCCCTCGCTCCCCTCCCCCTCCCCCTCACTCCCCTCCCCCTCCCCTCACTCTCCTCCCCCTCCCCTCACTCCCCTCCCCCTCCCCTCACTCCCCTCGCTCCCGTCCCCCTCCCCCCGTCCCCCTCCCCCTCGCTCCCGTCCCCCTCCCCTCGCTCCCCTCCCCCTCCCCCTCCCTCCTGTCTTCCTCCCCCTCACTCCGCGGCTTTGCTGCATCACTTGTTCCTGGACACTCCGCTCCCTGCAGCTGCAGGGCTTGGCCTCGCTGCCGGTGGGGCGCTCCCTGAGCCAGGGCTTCGGCCCGGCCTTCTGCTTTTCCTGATCCCCACGAGCCTCCTCTCCCGGCAGCTCACTCATCTGGCAGCTTCTGGCCGGCAGTGCGGGCGCCGCCCCTCTGGAGCGCTGTCAGCGTGCCCTCAGCCCTGCGGGCGCAGGTGCCGTCCCAGCCTCAGCTCTATTTGTGGCTGCTCTGCGAGGCGCCAGCCCTCTGCCAGGAGCACAGTGTACCTCCCTCCCCAGTGTGTTCCCTCGTTTCCTCCTCCAGCCGCATCGAATGCTGCTGAGAGCAGCCTCCTTGTAACCAGGCAGGGCCGGTCCCTGGCTTTGCCACGGCCTCTAGCTGCGCTGTGGCTGCTCGTGCTCCAGGGCTGGGGTTCGGCAGCACCTTCCGGCACCGAATCTAGTGCACAGAAGGACTTAGTCATCGAGGTCCCCCTGCCGCATTTCCAAACAGACTCTCGGAACTGTGCCTCCTTTGTGTTAGATCCCAGGGAACCTCAGCGATCATGTAGGTGATCACCCCCCTTTTATGGAGAGTGACAGTCCCAGGCTGCCCGCCGCCCTCTGCCTGGGGACACCCGGGTGGCCAGAAAAGCAGAGCTTCCCCACCGAGGCTGTACAGCGCTGCCTTTTCCTGGGGTTGCGGCTGCGGGTCCCGGCAGTGGAGCAGGCGCGGTGTGCAGGCCACAGGGCACATCGGGGTCGGCAGAGATCGCTGCGGTCCGCAGAGCAAGCTGGCAGCCAGCCCCGTGGGGACGCGGCTCAGGGCCTTACCTTGACCTCCAGAGCAGAGCGGCCCAGCCCTTAGTGTCTAGAGGCAGGGCACTCAGCTACTTTGAGCGCTGAATACAGCAAACTGGGGTCACAGCACTAACTGGCATCTTCGCTGGGCGTTCCATGGAGAGAAAGGGACTGCCTTGGTCCCTGACTGACAGGTGGGGACACTAAGGGCGGCTTGTAAGGATCAGACCACTCCCCCTTCTCCTTTTTAAATATATATTTTTTATTTCGGAGAGGAAGAGAGAGAAACATCAGTGATGAAGGGAATCATCGATCGGCTGCCTCCTGCACGTTGGACTGAGTCCACAACCCAGGCACGCGCCCTTGATCAGAGTCAGACCAGGGACCTCTGGCCCGCAGGCTGACGCTCTATCCATTGAGCCAAACCGGCTAGGGCCCTTTCCCTTTTTAACAGGAATTGTGCCGATCCTCCAGATGCCAGCTGCTCTTACCTTTCCCTCACTGGCGTGGCCTGTGTGTCTCAGGTTGAAGGTGGCACTGTGCCGTGTTATTTCCAGGAAGCGGGCTGCTCTGGCGATCGATAGCTTGTCCGTAGTGGCCACCACTAAGCGTTCTGGGCTCTGCTGTCTCCTGATGGCGCGTGGGGCATTTTGCAGGGACAGGGCAGGTTTGGAGTATGTGCATACCTTCACACGCCAGGAAATGCACTTGTAAGCGCTCCATGTTATTCCTTTCCAAACCGCGTTTGAGTAGTGTGCTTTTCTCAGTAGGAAAATATCTAATCCATCTACCCGGGACATGTTTGCTGAGCACCTATTATGTTCCTGGCACAGCGAATGAAACAGAAAATTCCCATCTTCTGGAACTTACACTAGATCCAATTCTCTGACTTGAGCAGAGAAGTTAAGTGCCAAGCCACCTGATTTTAATAATTCCTGGCTCTGTTGCTGATCCTTTTTCCTCCTCAGTCAGTGGCCTTTATATGCCTCAGTTTACCAGTCTTTTTTTTTTTTAAATGTTTTTGTTGATATTAGAGAGAGAGAAGAAAGGAGAGGAGGGAGGGAGAGAGGAAAAGAGAGAGAGAGAGAGAGAGAGAGACAGACAGACATCGATGAGAGAGAGAGAACATGGATCGGCTGCCTCTGCATGCTCCCTGGGGATTGAGCCTGCAGCCTGGGCATTAAACCGGCCGCCTCTTGACACATGGAGTGCCGCTCAGCTAGCGGAGCCACCTGACCAGCGCTGCTCACCAGTCTTTGCTGTCAGAAAGGAGCATAGCTCTTGAGTCCTGGTGACTTAGCTGGTGGATGTAACTTTGTGTCTGAACAAAGGGAATTTTGTCTTGTAGTCCTGGTATCTTAAATAGCATTCTGTTTGTATAGCTTGGTGCATTTTAATTCTGTCACATGCTTAACACAAATGCACATTTTTCCTAGTTATACACACTTCCCTGTTTTTTTGCATGGCACCAGCCAGCCCTTATCTTCCTCAGCCGAAGCTGTGTTTGTTGAAGGGGTTCTCACTGGGTTTGAGAGAGCAGTAAATACATACTTACCTTCGTGTCCGTTTGGTCAGCCTTGGCACCTTGGGCTTCTTCCCTGGCCAGCTGGTCTGTCTCTGTCATAAGCGAACTGTGCGTGTTCTTTGTCATGTGGTTCAGTGACTCGGTAGCAAAGGGCACTACACATGTGTTGTTCCCTGTATTTATGACCGGGTCTGTTTATTTATTATTTATTTATTTATTTAATTGATTTTTTACAGAGAGAGGGATAGAGAGTTAGAAACATCAATGAGAGAGAAACATTGACCAGCTGCCTCTTGTACACCCCCGACTGGGGATGTGCCCGCAACCAAGGTACATGCCCCTGACCGGAATTGAACCCGGGACCTTTCAGTCCACAGGCCAACGCTCTATCCACTGAGCCAAATCGGTATCGGCTATGACGGAGTCTGTTTAAATTTCATTTCGGTGCCCGGAGCCCTGAAGGGTGATTTGCACGTGGTGGGATTGGCCTTAGGCACCAACTTCAGTCCCTCCCCCAGGGGCGGGGCAGGCCAAGGCCGGGCCCCACTGTGCTCCCTCCCATGGCTGGCTGCCCGCCCGGCTGTCTATCCTATCATCTCTCTCTTTCTCTCTCTCGCCATTTAAACTCACACTTTATAGTTCAGTATGCCTCCCGGAGTTAAATGCACTGATTCTAATCCTACATTATCCTTGGGTTTGTGATGAGAATTAGAATCACCCTGAGCCTCCAGATGGAATGACTTCTGGACCTCTGCTGCTCAGCGAGCAGATGACTCAGCGATGTGGCCTCGGCGTTTTTTAAGGGAGGGAGCAGCTTTCCTTGTAGAATTACCGGCTTGTTTCAGTCTGCTGAGCTCCTCACCATGCCCCGCCCTCTGCCCCTGCAAGATGAGTTTGCAGACGCCCGCCCATAGTAGGCACTTGCTGGTATCAGTTTTTCTGTCATCACTGCAAGTTCCCATCTGCTGTGCCCTCCACCCCACGCACTGCACTCCAGCCAGGGAGACTTCCTGGTTCACTGGGTGGTTTGGATAAATGCTGGTCTTAAATACCTTTAACACGTTAAAAGAAATAACGGAATCCCGGAGGCCAGCACTCTCCCGTCTCTTGCTTTCCCCAGTCTGAACAGGGCAGCCCAGCCCTGGCCCATGTGGCTCAGTGGGTTGGAACATCTTCCGCCCATGCACCAAAAGGCTGTTGGTTCAGTTCCCAGTCCGGGCACGTGCCCAGGTTTCAGGTCCTGTCCCCGGCTGGGGTGCTTATGCGAGGCAACGATCGATGTTCCTCTCTGTCTAAAAAGAAAGAAAAGAAAAATATATTCAAACAGAGCAGTCCCAGTTAGCTCTAATTGCTCAGATGAACCATGACATTGAGATTTTGATGCATTTCACAGCACTCAGACAGTGTCACCGCTTCACCCTGCTGGCAGTTCTTGGGCTCCTTGGCCAGATGCTGGGCCGGGGACATGGCTTTTAAAGCTGGGCCGGCAGCTCCTAGCGGGCCTCTGTGGGGGCGCGGCTCCTCCTCCTCGGCTTCCCCCAGTAGCGGGCGTCGCTGCCTTCCTTCCAAGGCACGGCTGGTGCAGAGCTTTCGAGGAAGGCTCCCAGGCTTCTGCTCGGCAGAGGCGCCTCCGAAGGAGTCACTGCTGATGAGTCACAGAACGGCAAGGCCTCGGCCGCCTCCGGCTGCTGTGGGTCCTGGGCGCCGGGAGGGCAGCTCCCGGTTCTTCCTCTTCAGGCAGCCTGGGGAGGGCGGGTGGTGCGCCGCCATGGGAGCTGGGAACCCCGGGCTCGGTGAGTAGGGAAGACCAGCAGCGTCTACCCAGTTGGCGTGGTTGGCGCTGGTTTCCGGGCGGCTGGAGCCGGCCCTGCTGGGCTCAGTGTGTGTTGCTAATGGATGCGCAGACGCTCCCTCCTGTCCCGCTTCAGCCGCCTCTCCCAGAGCCGGGCCACCTGCAGGTCTCCTCCCGGCCTCTGTCTTCCCCACGCAGTCAGGGGGCCCTGACAGGGCTGAGAACGTGCAGCCCAGTCCCTTCTCATGCTCAGGACTCAGACCCGGTTTGAATGTAGCTGTCCCCTGAGCCCGCCGGGCCTGGCCCCGGGCACTCAGCCTGCGTGCCTCCTGCCCTCCCTGAGGCTGTTTCAGTCTCCCCCCACACCCCACCCCCCAAAATAAAATCTGGCTAATACCTCCCACTTTATGTTTCCAGTTCTGTTCGTGGGACAGTCCCTCCCCGGTCCCTCTGTGCTCACAGCCCTGGCCCCCATCATGGCAGGGCTCCCGTTGGCCTGTAAATGCTGAGGCTGGACGGGGACAGGGACCCTGCCTGCCTGGTCACTGTGCCCAGCGAGGCCCACCCACAAACAGACTCACAACACACTGAGTGAAATAAGCAGTCTCATTAGCGCGGCTTTGAGGGCAGCGGGCACAGCTTTGGGTGGATGACACTTGACCGCTGTGTGTCCTGAGCCCACAGCTGTGAGGTGTCTGCTCGGCGCATGTATTCCACTCACGGCTTCCTGCTGAAGGGTAATCACATTAAGTTGTGCGTTTTTGGCTTTTAAACTAGTTTGGGGAGACAAACAGAAGGCAGATTCTCCTGATTATTGTGAGGCGGCTCTGGAAAGGGCAGAGAAAGGGTACAGCGTGGCTCCCAAGGGCCTTTCAGCACAAGGGGCATCGCCTCGTTCCACCATAAGCCGTGGAGGGCGGCGTGGAAAGCGTGAGCTCTGGGCCCACAGCCTGAGTTCAAGTCCCGATCCCCCCTCCGCTCCTGGTGCCTGCTCTGTCAGAGGAGGGGGCGTCGGGAGGTCTCAGAAGATGCCGGCCCCCGTAGCTGTCACCACCACATCAGTGCTCTAGGAACCAACTCCCACTCCTCAGAGTTAAGCCGCTGCCCATTTCCGGGGTGTCAGCCCAGGAGGGTCCGGGCACTGCCCCAGTCCTCCCTGTGCCGGCCCTGTCTCAGCAGCAGGCGCTGGCCCTGGTTCCGGGAACGGGGTGTCTTTATGGCGAGGGCCTGGTAGGAAGTGGCTGACCTTGCAGGAACAGTTCTCTGCCCCCGTGAGTGCTGGAGGCGGGAAGCAGCTTTTAAGTAAGGAGAGCACCGCGTGCGTCCCCATCGGCAGGTCACGGCTCCCAGCTCCCAGCTCCTCTTTTGTCTTTGCCTGTGAGTTCAAGTCCTTCTCTCTAATGCGGTGGGGATACACAGCCCGCTGCTGCCGCTTGCTTCCCGACGAAGTGGTTTCAGCACGAGGCTAGGAGGTGAGTAGCGCCCTGCGGGGTTGGCACGGTCACCAGTCCCTCTGTTGTCGTGACTGTTATGCCATCGGGGTGGGTGCATTGCTGTTTCATGTGCCACTGAGACAGACAGCCCACCAAGATGACAGCTGCGGACGGCGTGACGGAAGGCACAGGGGGTTTCCGCAGGGTTTAGAACAAGCGAAGTAGACAGGTTGACAATGGAGGTGGTTATAGAATGCTCAGTTTTGATACTCTTTCACCGAAGCTGTGGAGGTTGGATTTGGAGGCACAGATGTTTTTGTCACACAGTGTCCTTCGCATGACCTTCCGTTTGCTGAAAAATGTAATGGACCTGGCCTGTCTGTGCAGTCAGGTGAGGGGCCCAGAATCCCCCGTTATACATGTTATGTCATGTTTCTTATGTGTGACTTTCAAAGATCACATGTCCTATTTTTTCACTCAGCCTAATATAAAGATTTTACTTTTAAAATCGGGGGCCAAGCCCTGGTCAGTGTAACTTGGCTGGTTGGAGCATCATGCCGTACTTGGAAAGGTCACGGGTTCAATTCCCAGTTAGGGCACATACTCAGGTTGTGGGTTCGATATTCAGTCTGTGTGCGTAAGGGAGGCAACTGATTGATGTTTCTCTCTCACATCAATGTTTCTCCCTCTCTCTCCCTCTCTGAAATCAATAAAAAACATATTCTTGGGTGAGGCTTAAATACATAGATAGATAAAGAGATAAATAAATGAAACTGGTGGCCCAGTGTTTTATAATTCTTAAAAATAGCACCATCACCTCGAATGGTTCTCCCCTTGCACGCAGAACATTCCCTGGCATTTGCTGCACTCCCCGGGGGGCACAGACGTGGAAGGGCTGAGGCCGTGGAGGGGACACGCTGGTCCGGCGCCTGGAAGAAAGCTGAGCTCAGTCTCCGCTCAGGGGCTTACAGCACTAGATCAGGGAGTCTCACTTCGGCCAGTAATGCTGGACCGCCTGCCAGGACCCCCGGGACAGCCAGGGTCCCCTGGGGCCGGCTGACTTAGTATCTGGGAAACTGAAACTCTGTCCTCCCATCTGCTGTGCTATGTGCTTCTGCTTATCCTCGGTAATGACGTTTCCTGCGCTCCTCCCAGGTTACTCCTCCACCTCCCATCAGCTGGCTATGATGCAGGGCAGTGTTCAAACACTTGCTGAGCTTGACTCGCCCTGGGCTCTCTCCACGACCCCATCTCTCCTCCCTCAGAGCTGGAGGAGCCCGGACAGAGGCCACAAGTGATCTTGCTCAGGGGAGTGCTGAGGGTTACCTCGGGGGGTGCAGGCCAGTGTTTGCATCTGCCTTAGCCTGGGCTCCTGTTCGCAAGGAAAAGATTCACTTGAGTTCATGGGAGCAAAAAGGGGCCTTTATTGGTATTTTGTGGGACCAGTGGTCAGGAAATACGCCAGAAAGGTATCGGGCACGGAGCCGTGCCTCTGCCAGGCTTGGCATCAGGGACCCGTGGCCCTTGTCCTGCTTCTGCATGCGTCTCCGGCAGGCCCACGGGGGAGCAGGACGGCCCCCGGCCTGGGCGTTACCCTGCCCCGCTGATGTGCGCGGTGGCCGTGGGAAACCCGCCCTGCAGCTCCACGGGCCTCCTGGGAAGCTGGTGTCGCCGTCCGCCTGGCCCGGGGCGTCCATGGGCAGTTCTCAGAGGAGAGGGGCCATGCCGCCCACCCAGAGGCGGCCCTGCGCGGTCGTGACCTGTTCCTCCCTCTTCTGCTCGGAAAGCCGGAGAGCGGCTTTTCAGAACGGCTCAGCGCCCCCTGGAAGTTGGGGATCTTGTCCCCCAGCAATTCTCCGCATTGCCGGGGGAGGCTGGTGGCACTGATGGCGTACCCGCGCGCCGACCGCCTGGTGATTGAGGAGTGCTCCTCTCCCTGTCGCGATGGGCCCATGAGGAATGGCTCTGATGGATCAGTCTGGGCCCCTCAGAGGAGCAGCGTGCTGCGGCCTAATGAGCTGTGAGGACGGCCGTGTCTGCCCTGGTAATGAAGTCCCCGTAAGGAAGGCAGGAAGTGGTCAGCAGGTGCGCAGACGGAGCGACTGTCACGCCGTTCCCTGTGAGGGTCAGCCTGCGAGTCAGGACCACCGTGTGACCTGATGATGGAGCACTGGGCTCTGGTGCCGGCTTCAAGCTCTGCCTCCGCCATTCCCTTCCTGGTGTCCCTTCCTAGTCTCCACCCCCCGTGCTCCCCGCCTGCAGGGCCTGCCCTGGGCAGCTGCCTCCCTGGCGGCGGGAGCCCAGGGAATTAATGCCACGGCCTGAGACTGGCCCAGTGAGCAGCGCTCCGCATTGCTCAGTGTGAGGGCCACCGTGGGGTGCAGGCTGGACTGAGATGAGGCTCTGCGTCCTGTCAGGTTGGTGGTCCCTCCGCTTTGACTCCGTGAAGGATGGTAATGGGGAGTCCTCTCTGTGATGATGCTCACCCAGGCCCCGGCTTCCGCACGGGCTGCTGTGGAGGCAGCGCAGCCGTGCGGAGCGTGAGGCATCTTAACGGCAGGCTGCGTCTGTGGCTTGGACCCACGTCTACGTCCTCCTTGATTTAATCGTCCTTGCTCTCCTGTTTGATCTTGTAAATGTTAATTTCGCCTGGCTGTGCGTGTGGTTTTCAGTGGTCCCAGGGTTAATTGCCGGGTTTTGTTTATAAAGTACTTGTAGAGGGCTGGCCCGTCACGGAGGGCGGAGGGCCCAGGCCCAGTGGAGCCTGCCACCCGCACTAAAGCTTGGGGAGCACAGGAGGAGGATTCCGGGCTCTTTCTGGATCTGGCTGGCACATTGCTGCTGGAGTCCTCCGTTTCAAGAACTCTCCGGGGCATGACTGTTCTCTGCCTTTCCCGGTGAGTTGGCAGATGTGAGGAATCCTGAATCTCATCTTCTGAGAAGGATGGGGGGCTATTTAGGAAGCGTGTCTTGAGGTCCTACTGTGTGCACAGCTGTGTGCTGGGCGGGGGGAGGGGCCTAGAGAAGACAGGCCCTGCCCTCCCAGGGCCTCCAGCCATAGTGCACAGTGGGACACCCCACCACGAGCTTCCCAGGTGCAAATTCGAATCTTCTTGAATTTGTTTTTTTTGGGGCTGTAATCCCCATATCACTTTTATTTTGATTACTTGATAACTTTTAGATAGATTAACTATTTTTCTTAATACATTTGCTTTCACAATGAAACTTTATGACATTTTATTACTAATTATGTGTGTGTGCTTTGGTCTTGTTAATTCCATTGGTTATCAGAGAGTGAGAGGGAGGAAGGAGAGAGTGTGGGGGGGGGGGAGCAGAGCTGGGGGATGGGTGTGGCGCAGGAGTTACACACCTTTCCTAGCTGTGCGGCTTCAGGCATGCGTCAGTCCCTGTGCCTCAGTTTTCACAGTAAAATGGGGTCACTCACAGTGTTTACCTTATTGGGCTATTGTGGGAATGGAGGTGATAGCTGTAAGTTACACCCTGTGGGGTTTGATACACAGCAAGCTCTCTCCAGTGTTCCTGTTTCTGTTTTTAAGCGGCTTCCCCTAACCCCTCCCTCCCTCCCTCCCTCTGTCCTAATGTGCTCCCGCCTTCGGGGCTCTCCTAAGGAAATGAGCGCTCCGGCCGCATTCAGCATTGCTTTCTTTCCCATTTCGGTTTTTCTTGGAAGCCGAGCCAACCACAGGTCTCTGAGCAGCACCCTCGTGGCCTCCTGAGCGCCGTGCCTCGAAGCGCAGAGGAGTGGTCACTGCGCCCGAGTCTGGCTGGCTTTGTTCAGACTCGTTTCTCTGGTGTGTATTTAAGTCTTCCTTTGAAATGTTCCTTCGACAAAGGCTATTAGGCTGCCTCCCGGAGCCATTATGTACTTCAGAAACACGCCGAGCGCGCGCACCGCCACCAGATAGCCGCTCCGCATTAATCTTTTGTTATTAAACCTCAGCACAGGGGCTGTTTGCGGAGGAAGTGTCAGCTCTTCCCCAAGACGCTTTGTTTCCTTTTGCTTGTGAAGCAGAAGTTTGTAGACAAGTAGCCGGCCCTTTTAAAGGAAATGTGAGAGGATAAAGTTGTCTTCAGGCGCCTGCCTCTCAGGGCCAGGACCCCGGCTGCTGGCTGCTGCTTTCTTCTTTCACAGCCCCTTTCCGAGCGGCCGCCATCGCTGCCCGGGAGGCGGGGCTGCGCCGGACAGCTCGGCCTGGGCTGGCGGAAAGGACTCTGAAGATGGCCCTGCTGCTTTCTCCTGGTGCCCTTTCCTGGAGCACAGGTTGTTTTGTTTTGTTTTAATATGTTTTCATTGATTTCAGAGGGAGAGCGAGAGAGATGGAAACATCAGTGAGAGAAAGAGAGATGGATCAGCTGCCTCCTGCACGCCCCACACCTGGGATCGAGCTCACAACCCGGGCCTGTGCCTGACCCGTAATCGAACTGTGACCTCCTGGTTCATAGGTCAACACCCAACCACTGAGCCACACCGGCCAGGCAATTTAATTTGTCCTGTTTTGTTGCCTGTCTTTTGTACAGTTGATCCTAAGCCAACGCCCCTTTATAGTTACGGGGCGGAGGCCCCTTCTCTTCCCCTGCCCCGGAGTTCTCTGTCCGCACTGAGGGTGTGACTGCTCGTGTTCTGGGATGAAGAACTCTGGATGATGGCGATGCTCTCAGCTGTTACTCGCTGTGATAGCCATCAGTCACGCGTCACTAGTGAGCACTTGCAGTGTAGTTAGTGTAACTGCGTGATTATGTTTTATTTAATTTTAATTAGATTCAAATTAAATAGCCACACGTGCCAGTAGCCATTAGATGGGATGACATCGATCTAGAGCAGGAATGAACCCCCTTTTTCATTTCGCTGAGAGCGTTTCCTGGCTTTCAGCTCGGGGGTGGCGGACGGCACAGGTCTTTGAGAAGCATTGGCTGTTGTGACTGTAAGGGCAGAATGAGGACGAGGCAGACCAGCTAGAGGGAGTCAGTCTGTGGCAGGACGAGCCCTCTTTCCCCGACGTGGTCAGTGTTAGAGCCAAGTACACGGGCATGAGGCCTGTGGGCTGATCCTTCCCGAGGCCCAGGTTCGGCCGGCTGTGGTTCCGCTCCTCCTGCTCCGCTCAGGGCCGGGCCGCGCTGCAGGTGAGCGTTAGAGGGCTGAGTCCGCGCTGAGTGCTCAGAGCGCAGCTGCCAGCTCGGTGCTTTGTTGCTGTCAGCCTTGTTTGGGGTGCACCTCCCCGGTGATTAAAGAGACTGACACCTCAGTCGAAAAGATGGATTGATCAGAGCATGTGCAGCAGCGTGCGGGCAGGTGTATGTGTTTATGCACGTGAATTTGTAAGTATTGAGCCAAGGGTCTCCTGGTGACTTACGAGTAAGAAACACTGGTTGAGCCATGACGGAGTCCTCGGGCATCCATCCAGGATTTACCGCGCTCACCATGTGCCAGTGTTAGCAAGATGGGAAAGCCTCAGTCCTTGCCCTTGTGGCGTTTCCATTCTGGTGGTAGACACACCCCAATATAGATGGATCATGTAGTGGTACTGCCTTAGAGACAGAGTGAGGAGACCAGCTGGAGCTCGCTTCACTGGGGTGTGTGTGTGTGTGTGTGTGAGTGTGTTTATGTGTGTGTGTGAGTGTGTGTAACTGTGTGTGAGTGTGTGTGTGAGTGTGTGAGTGTGTGTGAGTGTGTGAGTGTGTGTGTGTGTATGTGTGTGTATGAGTGTGTTTATGTGTGTGTATGTGTGTGTGTATACACATATACACAGACACACACACACTCACACACATCTCCCAATTCGGGATTCCTTTGAAGCAGTTTCACCTTTCCCCTCCTGATGTCTTCCACTTCTGGCAGTGTGCTCAGTTCCCACTTGTCCTGAGAACTGGGAGTGTGTGGTTAGGCTAATGGGGGCTCTGGGGCCAGCCTTGTTGATGCGATTGCTCCCGATGTCTCTCTTCCTCTCCCTTTCCATCTGTGAGCCTGTGTGTTTTCCTCGCTGGGCCGGCCTGGCCCTCTGCTGACTTTCAGCCGGATCTCCCCGGCCGGTCACAGGATGGTCAGGACCAGTGACGCATCCGCTCCTGCGACCTGGCTCCTGTCACGGCCTCGCCCCCCGGGCTGTGTTCTTCTGGCGCTGGAATGAGCCCGGCATGGAGCTCTCCTGGCAGAATATTGGAGCTTTTCCCTGATTTTCCCACAGTCCGCGGAGCCTGACTCTGGCCGCACCAGGATTAAGTGCGATTACCAGCAGCTCCTCTCGTCTCTCTTGTGTATCTTGTATGATGTGTCCTAATAACTATTGATGTCAAGTTCATCCCTCCAGAAGCCGAGCCTGACCTTTGGTGTCCTGCTGAGGCTGCAGTTTTATGATGTGTTTTTCTTGCAAGTAAAATCAATGGAGATAAATCTCCCCAACTTTTCCTGCACGACGAGGCGGGCGGGCCCGGCTGCCACGGGAGGCCCCTCCCTCTGCAGGGCACTCCGGTGTCACATGCGGGGCTGTTCACCACAATTGATCGGTGGGCCCACTGCTCTTAAAGGTCACGCTTAATGACATTTTGGGAAGATTGAGGAAGGTGCCCTGGTCGGCCCGTTCTCCTGCGCGGCTGTTTGCTCTGAGCCGCCTCCTCTCATTTACCAGGCGGTTACGCCGGTGCTTAAAGGGCAGGGCCCGCTGTGCATTTTTATCCGGAAATTGAGCCCAGCTCGTCTGCTGCAGTTCACAAATGGCCTGTTTGGCTCACGGGAATCCTAATAAATGGATGATGCCCAGGATGCTGCGAAGCCCTCTCCAGCCCGTTGCCAGGGTGTGGGCTGCAAGACGGGCCGTGGCCACAGCGTGGGCCAGTCATCCACGCGGCTACCCGGCCAGGCTGACGGGTCCCGGGGGCCCTGCCATCGGCCTTTCATGTTGAGCCGTGCTGGAGAACAGATGGAGGGGCAGGGGCCTCCTTGACAGTCGGGGAGGGTGGGACCTGTAAGTTAGAGGAATCAGAAGAACAGCTTAGTTATCAGTGGCGTGTGCGTGACAGCCTGACATTTGGTAATGGTCCACCGAGACCTCGCTGCTTTGGAGTGGGCTCTTGCAAATGCGCCACGTGGCATGCTTTTCCCAATAAGGAGGACCGGTCTGATTGGGAGAGTTCTGAATAATTTCACATTATTTATTAACCATCAGCAGGAGGGATATTTTTCTTTGCCATCATGGTTGACCAGAGGATTAGAAACAAGAGTAATTGAGATCCCTGCCATCAAGAAACATGATTTTCATTCTTGAGAGAAACGTGTTGGTTGGGAAATTTCTGTGATATGATTTCGTATCCTGAGAGATCACATAGTGAATGTTCACAAGATAGCAAACTTTTTTTTTTTTTTTTGGCAGTAAGTAGTCAGTTACCATATTCAAAGTAATAAGTGCTCATTATCCCAACTGGAAAATACAGAGAAGCACAAGAAGAAAAGATGGCATCTCTAATCCTCCACTTAAAGTGCAGCACAGTCAGCAGCTTAGTATTGTCTTTTTAGTCTTTTTTCTACATAAATGTTTGTGTTTAGATGTGTTGTAGTCATTCTTCATATGCAATGAAAACCACTCCCACTCTAGTTCCAATTATATCCTAAGAATTGTGCCGTTATGTGGTGATACTATTGTATATAGTACTCAGAAAATTTCACATTGAAAAACTGGGTGACAGTCTCATAGTTCCCAAACTGTTTCCCTGGTAGTTCAGACATTCATTAGGTTACCAGTGTTACCATTTACCAGTGTTACTAGTGTGGATGGGGTAACTGTCTCCATGCACAGCTTTTTCTTTGTCCAGAAGTAGAGTCACTGTGGCAGAGGTCTGTTTTATTTTTCAGAACAAGGATAAGCTTTATTATGTATAAAACCATAGCTCACCAGTTGAGCCACTGCAGAGGCGCCAGGTGGACACGTGTGTGTGTGTGTGTGTGTGTGTGTGTGTGTGTGTCTATTCTAAAAATGCCATTCGTCTCCTTTGTAACTTGTTTCTTTGCTAAAACTTTTCTATTCATTTTAAGAGTGCCCTTTACTCATTGGATTTCTATAGTAATCATTTGATGTCTCTGTCAGAGAGTTCCAGAGTCTCTGACCTCTGTATGACATCGTTACCTGAGTGAACGGAGGTTTTCCTTATCATTGATGGCCAGAAGCGTCGGCTTGTGTCCTAGACGTTGTTGCTGTCACGTTAGGAGATGTGGACATTCCACAGGGAGCAGGATGCTCTCGGGTTAGAAGGCAGGCAGCCCTGCTGGGTTCAGGCTCCAGGTTCAGGTCGCCTTGTATGGGTTCAGGTTTCAATGTCAGTTTTGCTTTCAAAGACTTGGCATGTTTTTTCCAGCCCATCTCACATGTGTGCCACTCAGAGGCTCGGAGGTCCTCGGTCCTGTGTCCATTCGCCAGTTCTCCTTCTCTGGAAGGTCCAGTCCATCTGGTGTAGCGTGGACGGAGCAGGCGTTCACAAACGGCCTCATGAGGTCACTCCCCAGCACTCGCTCCTGCAGTCCCTCCCGCACCTGCTGCTTGTCGGGGCCTCTCCTCTTCGGCCCCGGCCAGAACTGGGCCTGTGTTTGCGCTGCTCTGCGTGCAGGTCTCTCTGTGGCACCGGGACGAGGCAGCGGGCTGCGTGTCTCTGGCACTGGGGACAAGGAGCGGGCTGCAGAGAGAATAAAAGGGGGCAGAGAGTGTCCCTTCTCTCCGGGGACTCCCGCTTCCGGTGGGAGGGCCATTTCCTGCCTCAGAACCAGATGCTTCTGGGCCCCCATCGCAGCCTCTAACGCCGAGGTCAGCAAGGTGCTCCATGCTGAGGGCGGGGCCTGGGGACCGGAGCGAAGGAAGCACCACTGGGGGCCTTCCACTCCTGGAGCGGAGCTGGGCGGGGGCCTGAGTGTTTGTCTGCACTCCGGGCCGGCCAGTGTCCGGTTGAGGCTGGGGATCCTGGGGGGCAGAGGGATGCTGGCGCACCCCTGGTTCGGGGTACTTCGGCGTGGGGCTTCTTTCTTCATCCCCGCTACCGCTTGCTTCTCAGAACCCTCAGCTGCTCGTGGTTCTGCCGTTTGTGGCTGCATCCGGTGGAGCGGCGTGAAGGATGCCAGTCTGGCTCACCGGGCCTGGATGAGGATGGCTTCTAGGCTCTCGGTGCATCTTACCGGGAGCTTTCTAAGTGGCCACACCAGCTCACAGTTCCTGCCAGGCGAGCTGGCCTGTCTCCGTGCACGTCATGAGCGTCGGGAACGCTGTCAATCAAAGCATATACTCCCGTCTCTGCTTCCTGAAGGAGAGCCACAGCAGCTGCGGGGCCAGCCTCCTCAATTAGTGCTTAGGTCAGACTCTGCCTTTATATTTACTACCGAGGTGTGTCTCTTTTCTTCTTTTCACTGTTACTTCAGGTCCATGGCCCATTACGTAGCTAAATGGAGACAGATACATTTATGTCAGGGTCAGGTCTGGGTGTCAGTAATGTAGACCTCCCAGGAGGCACCGGGCCTCTAGTTCTCTTACAATTTTCTTTCATTCACTAGCATCACATGTAAGCACACCATCCATGTGCTGTTCTGTTACATGGCTGTGCTGTGATTTACTTAATTTTCCTATTGATAGATGGGTTGCCTAGTTATTTCACTTGAAAATGTGTTGCAGGGGATATTCTTGAAAACATAGCTTGGCACACTTTGTACAAATATTTTTCATTGTTTTTCTAACACCATTCACACTAAGCTTCTCATTTTTGCAGATATCTTCCCAATTTGTTGTTTGCCTTAGACCTCATTGTATTCTTCTTCTTCTTTTAAATTTTACGGATTTTTAGAGAGAGGAAGTGGGGGAGACAGACAGACAGACATTGATGTGCAGGGGAAACATTGATCAGTTGCCTTCCGTACGTGCCCCAGCCAACGACCAAACCCGCAACCAGTTGGTGCATGGGACTACGCTCTAGCCAATGAGCCACCTGGCCAGGGCTTTGCATTCTCTTTCAGCATAAACTGTTTGAAGTGGGTTTTTTTTGTTTATTTTTTTAATCAGATCTGTTGTCCTTTTCTTTGTGTCTTCTGTCTCTTTTGAACTAAGTAGTTTATCGTGATATGCTCACATCGTTTTTCTCCCATGTTTTTCTGTGATTTGATTTCATGCTTTTAACTCTAATCCTGTGGTTCCCAACGTGGGGCACACGCCCTATAGGGGGACAATTCTAGAATGAGTTATTAACTGAAATTTCTGCATTTTTTATGGTTGTAGAGGCCTCCTATACAGTATGTAAATATATATTGTGACATACTTATGCATTTCAGTTCTTTTTATGTGTTTCAAACTATTTGCTGTTTTTTTTCATATCTGTAATAATAAAAGCATAATATGCTAATTAGGCCTATGTCCTTCCGGACGACCTTCCGGATGAAGCTGGAACTGCAGGGGAAGCCTGAGTTCCAGGTGCCTGAGGGAAGCAGGTGCTGGCAGCTGGGGGAAGGAAGACCCACTATTGCATGAATTTCTGCATCGGGCCTCTAGTCACTTCATATTATTATTATTTTTTAAACAATTTCCTCAGTACTTCAACTGTCCTTTCGTTCTTTTATTTTTCTCTTTTGTGGATGCCATATTCTTTGGAAGCTTGTTTAGACCAAGTTAATGGCCCTTTAGGATTCCCCCATGTGACTAGGAGTCACTTTTTGAATAATAAGGATTCTACATCATGAGGGTGGGAGGGATCAGGATTTTAGCGATGCGTAGGAGGGTGTGGCCAGAAAAGGCTCGGAACCCTGGTCTGATCGATCTAACATTACTTCTGGTGTATGGCATGAGGTGACACTCAATTAACACTTCTCCTGTTTTTAATGCATTTCCACTGAGTTAAATGCATTTCATTTTTGCCTTGTTAATAGCATGTCTTCATTAACTGGACACTGACCAGAAATGAAAGCAATTGAGTTGGTTCTCCAGGTAATTTTCCAGCCGTGGCATTTGTGGGTGAAATGTGCATTGTTTTCATCACTTAAGCAGATACAGGATTGTCCTTCAGATGGGAGGTCAGCAGATCCAACTGCAAAGCAGATAATTAGAAACAGTTTGCAGACTGAAATATGGTGCAGCGGCAGACCGGCTGCCAATGGCGCACCCGCCCGCCCCAGGGAGAGGGGGCCGGGCCGCCCTCCCTCTCAGGACAGGCCTCCTGGGCACCGGCTCCCTCCTTCACTTCTGCTGGAAGACCCTGAGGGAGGAGTGGCCGTTAGAAGTAAGAATCGTAAGGAAAGAGCATTGGCTGGGTACTCAGGACCTGTCAGATGGTGGGCGAGGGGTGTCACCCTATTTCAGACCCCGGAAGCAGCTCTGATGTGTGCACTCTGGTTCCTGTTCCAGGAGGAGGACCCTGAACCTGGGGGGTGGGGACCTGCGCCAGGGCCACAGCCCCCACGTGCAGGTGCCAGCGTGCTGCCCGCCCCCACCCCACGCCCCCCTTCCCTCCTGCCTCCCTCCACCCATGTTCTCTCTCCCTTTCCTCCTCTTTAAAAAAATATATTTTATTGATTTTTTTTTTACAGAGAGGAAGGGAGAGGGATAGAGAGCTAGAAACATCGATCAGCTGCCTCTTGCACACCCCCTACTGGGGATGTGCCCGCAACCAATGTACATGCCCTTGACCGGAATCGAACCTGGGACCTTATAGTCCACAGACCGACTACCAACTGAGCCAAACTGGTTTTGGCTCCCTTTCCTCCTTTTTCTGTACTATCCTATGAGTCACTTTAAAAATTACATTTTAGGTTTAGAAAGTAGCAGGTTTAGTATAGAAATTTGGAGATATTGCAAATATGAGGAAGAAAATAACTCGCTGTTTGCACCCTTGACTGGTGTGTGAAGGGCGTTCCCTCACTCATGTCACTGCTGGAAATTACCAGAAGGAAGTCTCTCCCGCTGCCCGGAAGGCAGAGGCACTGGCACCTCCGTGCACACCACCTTCGCGTGGGCGGTTTGTGGCTTTTCTTTGGAGATCCACGGCCCGTCCACTGCGCTGTCCACTGTGGGTGCTCTCCCGTAAGAATCAGGAATTGTGTTCCCATTAGAATTCCTTTTCACATCTGTCACTTACATTTTAATGAGCCATTTCTTTCAGCTTTTTCTTTTTTTGGTAATCCTCACCCGAGGATATTTTCTATTGATCTTATAGAGAGAATGGGAGAGAGCGAGAAAGACAAAGAGAAACATCGATGTGAGAGAAACACATAGATGGGTAGTCTTCTGCAAGCCCGCCTGTCAGGGCCCAGGCTAGGGAGGAGCCTGCAACCAAAGTACGTGCCCTTGACCGGAATCGAACCCGGGACCCTTCAGTCCACAGGTTGAAGCTTTATCCGCTGAGCCAAACCAGCTAGGGCTCAGCTTACTCTTTCCTGATAGCATGTATTTTCATTTGCTCCCCGCAATAGGGGAATCAGAAGAGTTTTTCCTTTTTTAAACCGGGAAGGACTTGCTATGGAAAACCTGAATCTGCTCATGCGTGAATGGTGGCACAGTAACAGGGGAGCCAGGGAGCCGCTCCTGGCTTCAGAACGGGCAGGAGCAGCTCCAGCCCAGGTGCCTGTGAGCCCGCCCGGGACACCCTCTAGGGACACCCCCTGGGGACACCCCCCCTCGGAACACCCCCTGGGTAACCCCTTGGGATACCTCCCTGGGGACACCCCCAGCTCCCCAAGGACACTGCTATCCCAGGCAGTGTTCTGGGCTTTGAGTTTTGAGTTATTTCCTTTCTTGTTTCTTAGATGGAAAACTAAGCTTTAAAAGGTTCAGTGAGTTTCCCAAGTAGGAATAGCGTCTTGGGGTGTCTGGTTCCCTCTCTCTCTCTCTCTCTCTCTCTCTCTCTCTCTCTCTCTCTCTCTCTCTCTCTCTCTCA
Organism: Pipistrellus kuhlii; assembly: GCF_014108245.1. Lineage (NCBI taxonomy): Eukaryota > Metazoa > Chordata > Mammalia > Chiroptera > Vespertilionidae > Pipistrellus > Pipistrellus kuhlii. The sequence goes on from NW_023425571.1 coordinate 880,867, forward strand.
AAATGACTGCCTGCTCACTGGCTAGTAGTATGGCATTTCCCTCCTCGTGTTCACTACATAGATTTCTGAAGAGTGAAGTCAAGGTGCTTGTTGGAAGCAGTGCCTTTATCCACATTTAAGCCTAAGGGCTTACACTTGTTGGCTTCAGGTGTTATGGGAAACTGGTGTGTGGGCTGCACGTGTGTCCTGCTTGGTCCCCGGGGCTGGACACCATCGCTCCCTCACACCGTAGGTGCGATGGTTCAGTGGGTGAACACGTCTGGAAGATACGTAGATGGCCTTAAAAAACCCAGTCCTGGGATTTTCCGCTGGATCCGATCGCTTTGTTAGTGTGCACAGCGCCATCAGCATTCGGCTCCCAGACGGAGGGGGGGAGCTCAGGAACAGATTCTTGCAGTAACAGGCGCAGTGGAGTCGCTCCTGGTCCGGGTGCCGGCGTCAGAGGTGGTGGCTCGGAGCAAAGGCAGGGCCCGGCCGCTGCACCCTAGACACTGTGGGGACAGGAATGGGGGCCTTGTCTCCCTGAGGCCTGGGCAGCACAGTGCGCAGTCACTGGCGGCGTCCGGACTCACACACATACTGTGGCTCTCCCGCTCCCCGCGTGTGACCTTGGGCACGTGACTGCCTCTCTGAGTGTTTTCTCACCTGTAAAATGGGCCCATCAGTACACACTCTGGTGTAAGGAGATGAAACAAGTATAAAAAGTGAGAATGAGATCAGTGGTGTCAGCGCCTGTCCCAGTGCAGGCACAGCGTGCTTCAGTGATGGAAGCTGCATTGTCGTCGCCGTCTCTCAGCAGCCCCCCGAGCCTACAGCCACTCAGGCTGAGCTGAGACAGGAGTCCCGGTGTCCGGCCCGGCCTCTGCGGTGCCCCCTCCACACACACACACACACACACACACACACACACACACACACACACCACAGCCATTACCTGTCACCTTCCTGCCTCTCCGCAGCTGCTGCTCGCCTCCCCTCTTGAGCCGGCAGATCCTGACAACAGATGGTGCTGTTTTGAATTAAAACAATTTAACTCAGGATCCATCAACTGCCAACATCAAACATCCTTAAAAGAAGGAAAGAACCTCATTATCAAGAGTGTTTAAGCAAAGGAGGTATTTGATCTAGCCTCCTCATTTGCATTCCTAAGCAGAAGCAAGGCGGTGGCAGCTGCCGCCACAGGCAGCCCCGCACTGGCACCTAATTGCCTCGGGATGGATGTCCCCTTTCCTTTGCGCTCGGCGCTCATTTGGCCGTGGGTCCCAGGCTTCCAGCCGCACTGAATATTAACAAAGCGTTTGAACCTGATCTTGTTGTGGGCACAAGCCCCGCGGCTGTCCATCTTTCAGCGGTGGGCTAACACTCCGCTCCTGCTTTGTCCAAACGCACGTGGACACGGCAGGCCCACTGACCGCGCGGGGCTGAGCCTGCGGCCCTGGGGGCGGGCGGCGCTGCTGGCACTGAGCCAGCCCGGGACAGTCTCTCTCCTGCTCCCAGTGCAGCGTCCAGAGGTGAAATGTATATTTGGTGCCACTCCCCCTGCCGCCATGCTGTTCTCTCCATCTTCCCAAAGGCCACCGTCCACAGGGCCACTCCTTGCACCCAGTCCCCGACTGATGGGGAAGGGGAGGGAGTGATGCCGTGAACATACTCAGACTCCAGTCCAGGCGCTGGGAGCCCAGGCGCTCACCCTGCTGCTCTCTGCTCCCCGCCTGTTCCTCTGCCCGCTCAGCCCTCCCTCCCTCCCTCCCTTCTCGCCTCCTGACACCCAGGTGAAGGCTGAGGGGCAGGAGTTAGTGCCCCTTTGACCCGTCTGGTTCCTGTCCTTCTCTACGCCTCCTCCTCTGTTTTCTCTTTCTCTTTCCTCTATTCTCTCCGCTGCCAGTGTGGCCTCATGACTGATGCGGGCACGGCCACTGCCTTTCCCTGCTCCCCGGGTAGACGTGAGTGGCACCCCAGGAGCCACGATCCCGGTGGCCCAGGTCCGGGTCCCGGCTGTGGCTGCGGCTGGGCTTAGCTCAGCCTAGTGTCAGCAGGGGTAAGAGGACTGAGGTGAGCATCCATGTGTCTGCAGCCAAACAAGAGGTGCAACTGCAGCCGGGGCCTTGCTGTGTGTGAGTGAGGAGGCGCCAGCAGAGGGACCAGCACCTGCCGAATGAGTGGATACTCGTCTCCTTCAGCCATTCTTTCCCGGCCTTTGTGTCCTTGACCCAGAGTTCAGGCCTAACGGGCTGGGGGTCCGGTGCTCCCCGCGCGATTCTGCTGAAAGCAAATGTGCTGTCTTAGTGTTTGCTTGCCCGACGCCTGGGGTTGAAACCTATTTCTAGCCTCTCGTGACATTTGCACGGACAGCCCGTCAGGAGATGCCTCCTGCGTGAGCCCCGTGCACCCGGCCCCACCCCGTGGCCACTGCGATGTCTGGCCTCCGTGCGTGCTCCTCCGAGCGGCGGCCCGCCTCTGCTGAGCTCAGTGGAACCGATCCTCCCGGGGACCGGAGGCGGGAAGGCGGCCCGGCTGTCAGCGTCTAACCGGTTCCTGCCGCACGGAAGGGCGAGCCCAGCGGCCGGAAAGGCCCCGTTTGCTTAGGGTCCCCGGGCCCCGCAGGCCCGAGCCCGCCTTAGGAGGCCACAGACATGGCGGGTCTCATAAGGAATCAATCTGTGTCTGCGGCGCTCTGAAAGGTGATGTGTGCAGTGGGTGCTGGCGTGGTGTGTGAGTGATTTATCATATCAGAGTCTGTGTGAGGGGAATATCTGTGGTCTGTTTTCACTTTATCAAAACGTCCTGCTTCTGCATTGACACTGTCCCCCTCCTGTGGTCTTTGGAAACAAAACATGGAGCCATGATGTCTCAGAACCGGAAGGGGGGGCCGTAGAGCCAATACCTTCTATGAGGGAGGGGCCCATGTCCGGGTGGGGGGGGGGAGGGAGAGAAGGTGTTCCCGGTGAAAGCCCCGGGGTGGGGGGGGGATCCAGGCCCCCAGGGACCTGGCTGTGCCCCTGCTTATGGCGTCCTGGGGCCGGTGAATGCCGCCTCCTGGTTCCCTACCTCATCCTCAGATGCGGGGTCTTCACTCACTCTCATGTGGCCTCTGGAAGCCCGGTCCCCCTGCCAAGGCCAGCAGACAGCTGGGGTGAGCTCAGTTCCCTGTCCCTCCCCGCGAGGGCCTGCCTCCTGCTCCCCTCACACAGGCAGGGGGAGGATGCGCGGTGGGAGCTGACAGCGACGGGGCTGAAGCTTAGCGTGCACGCGCACTGGGCGCTGGGCTCTGGGCTGGCCACTGGGCTCTGGACTGGGCACTGGGTTTTGGGCACTGAGCTCTGGGCTCTGGGCTGGGCACTGGGCTCTGGGCTCTGGGCTGGGCACTGGGCTCTGGGCTCTGGGCTGGGCACTGGGCTCTGGGCTCTGGGCTGGGCACTGGGCTCTGGGCTCTGGGCTGGGCACTGGGCTCTAGGCTCTGGGCTGGGCGCTGTGCACGGACGAACGCTCTTCCTGCACAGCAGCCTGCGGCATGGGCACAGCTGTGACTGACTCATGTAAGAGCCGAGGCGCCTGGTGGGTACAGAGCTTAGTCCTTGATGGCGGCGGTGAGGTTGGACCCAGAACCACGCCCGTCACCAGCAGAGCCTCCTGCCTCTCAGCTGAGCTCCTGGCACATCACCCCCTCGGAACGTGACAGGTTTGACGTGAAGTTAAAGCACCAAATGCCACAGCTCCAGGGCTTCTGAGCTCTCACTCTGCTTCCACCTGGCCGCGGTCTCCGTCCAGAAAGCAGCCCCATGGCATGGGGGTGGCCCCGGCCTGTGGCACTTGCAGGTTAGAAGTCCAGTCGGAAGCGAAGGGACCGCAGTCACACCTCTGGCAGCTGTGGCCAAGCCAGCGGACCTCACATTCTCGTTCAGGCCCCACCTGGATTGGTTGGCGCCCTGCTCCGTCAGCCTGCGCTTGCCCAGCAGCCAGATGCCCGAGGCTGGCAAGTCACGTGGTGCCACTCCCCTGCCCAGGCCCGCAGGGCACCCGACCAGGGCGCCCGCCTCCCGGGAGGAAAGCCACATGCTTGCGGTGGCTTCCACACCCTGGGGTCTGCTCGCCACCCACCTCCTGCTGCCCTCTCCTCCACTCTCCGCCAGCCACCAGCCTCCTTGCCGATTCCAAACATTCAGCTGAGCTCCCGCCTCTCCCGGCCTCGGGGCTGACTGCTCTGCCTCCAAATAGCTCAGAATCTCTGCTCAGAATCAGAATCCTTAGCCTGCCGAATTCCCCACTCGCTTCCCCTCCCCTCACATCTTAAAACCCAGAACACACTTTGGCTTCTAAAGCAGCGCACTTTTATTGTACTTTTAAAATATAAAGCTTATTGTCTGTCTTCCTCTACTGGGGGTGTTCTTTGTTTCATTGATGTTTCCCAAATGCTTTGAAGATACCTGGCCCATATTTTTTGAATGAATGAATGAGCAAGTGAAAGAAATGGATGAGTGTAGCGTGGCCGGCATGGCTCAGTGGTTGAGTGTCAACCTATGAAACAGGGAGGTCATAGTTTGATTCCCAGTCAGGGTACATGACCAGGTTTCGGGCTTGATCCCGATGTGGGATGTGCAGCAAGCAGCTGATCAATGATTCTCTCCCATCATTGACGTTTCTCTCTCTCTCTTTCTCTATCTCTCTGTTTCTCCTTCTCCCTCTCCCTTCCTCTCTGAAATCAATAAAAATATATTTTTAAAAAAAGGAAATGGATGAGTGTTTCTTGGTGAGCCCCTTTCTCGTTGGGCCGTTTAAAAGTCACATAGCTGCTTGTACCAGAGAATGTCATGTCCTCCCGACGGCATGTTCTGTGGGTCTCTGCACCTTGTCACGTGGCTGTGTCACCGCAGGAAGTGGGATTTGCGGGGCAGGCAGCGCTGAGCTGGTGCTGAGGAGGCAGGTGAAGGACACGCTGGAAGCAGGCCCGCGCTCTCATCTCGTTCTGATGGAACACGCTCTGTGTCAGCGGAGCGGATGCGACGAGGCACGCTGCTCACCCACCCGTGTCGCTGGGGTGGGCGGGGGGCCTACCTATTTGCCAGTTTTCGTCCCGTGATGTTCCGTGGAGACTCGCAGCCCCGCTGTGGTCATTTCCCCTCCCCGGCGTGGCAGCCCCAGCACCCGGGCCCACTGCACAGGCCCAGCCCGGCCCACATCTCTGCGGGTTTGTCTGCATATTGCACGCCGCCTGCGTTCTGTGCCGTGCAGGCTGTTGGCTACAGGGCACAGAGCTGTGTCCCGGGCACCGAGCACCATGCCTGGAACAGAATCGTGTGCCTGGAACAGAATCACCGCTGTCTGCAGTGAGGGCTGTGCTCCGGGCTGTGCAGATGGCCCACTGGGTGCATGCACGTCATCGTTCCTGTCTTAGTGCCCGGGACACTGGGCAAGGGAGCTCGGGTCACTTGCCCGAGGTCACCAGGTGGCAGTGGCAGAGCCAGGACTCAGACCTCAGCCTTTTCCTCCTGCAGGGGACGCTGGCCCTCAGGTGTACTCATCGTAACCAGCCCCGATGCAGTCAGAGCAGCAGTGCAGAAACCAAAGACCCGTGTTCTAACTGCGTCTGAACACGTGGGGAAACGAGGTCTTCTTATTTATTAAATGTCAGCTAGAGCCCTAGCTGGTTTGGCTCCGTGGATAGAATATCAACCTGTGGACTGAAGGGCCCCGGGTTCGATTCCGGTCGAGGGCATATGCCTGGGTTGCAGGCTCGATCCCCAGTGTGGGGCAGGCAGGAGGCAGCCAATCAATGATTCTATCTCATCATTGATGTCTCTCTCTCTCTCTCTCCCTCTCCCTTCCTCTCTGAAATCAATAAAATATATATATTTTTTAAATGTCAGCTAGGAAATATTTTTGTCTTATAGCCTTTTCAGATGTTTCCAACATGTCTTTCTGCTTGAATCCAGCGCAAATGTATTTCGCTATTGTTGTTGTTTTATAATTTTAATTTGCTGTTGAGGAATGGGCAGTTTTTCCGGCGCCATCACCAGAATGCAGCTCACACCGGCTGGCTGGGCGGGTGAGCAGCCGCGCAGCCTCCTCGGGGCCAGGTCCGGGGCTGGCGGTCCCGGCTGCCGGAGCTCCGGCCGTGCGAGGGTCTGCAGCTGGTGTGGCGCCTCCTACGGGAGCCTGGCCGCCACCCACACTCTCTGAAACTTGGACAGGTTTTCCAGCGTTTAGGGAAGTGACAAGAGTAGCACCTTGAGCTCTGCATGCTTTTACCCACCTTCGCGTTTCCTGTCCCCCGTCACTCCCTGTGGGTGCGATTGTGCAGGCGTCTCTCGGGGGTGCAGGCCGGCTCGGACCGCCACGTAGAGCACATGTGTCAAACACAAGGCCCGCGGGCCAAATCCGTCCCGCCAGGCCTTGCAATGTGGCCTGCACCACGCTGTCATCACTGCACTCCGCTGCGTTTCCATCACAATGACAGTTTATGACTGTTCAGTAAACCATTCGGCCCGCGATTTAGGCTGGATTTTAGATTTTGGCCCCTTCTCTGATTGAGTTCGACACCCCTAACGTAGAGCGTCAGGCGCCGCGGTGAGGCAGTCACACTGCTCCCTGGCTCCCGCTGCTCCTAGAAGTTACGTTCACACTGTTCTGCCGTCTATAGCAGCATCTGTGATGTACATTCGTTAATGCCTATTGCTAAAAAGTGCTGGCGTTTCCCGCTGGGAAAATGGCACCAGTGGGCTTCCTCGCTCGGTAGGCCTGTGGTTTGTAATGGTAACTGGCCCTTCACTCCCCAGAACAAGGGCGCCCTCCTCGGCCACGTGCAGTTGTCAGGATGCTCCGGGCCACGGTCACAGGCGGCTCTGAGAGCTGAGCCTCAGCACACAGTCCCGCTTGTCTGGCATGACAATCGGATGTTTGTAGTAAAGGCCCGTATCTGAGTAGCGCTCTCCTGCCTTGAGTCTCTCGCTGACGTGTGCTCGCAGCCAGGCCGCGGTGCAGGCAGGCCGTCTGCCCAAACCCGCCCCGGGCACAGGCGCCCGAGCTCACAGCACGGGGACGCTGAGGAGACGGGAGCAGGTCCAGACCCAGGCTGTCCACGCGAGGCCCGCTCTCCATCACGCCTCCGTCAGACCGGGGGGAGGGGGCTCCGCTTCCCGCAGCATCCGGAGCGCTTTGCCGGCTGCCTCCTTGGCCAGACTCGGTGATGCCACCTCAAAGGGCAGGCTTTGCTAGGGAACTGGCTCTGGGAGATGTGAGAACCAGACTTTGTTTCCCCATCGTAATGGGGGATGTTCATGTCTTCATTCCCGAGTCTGATGCGCTCTGAGCATTTATAACCTTCATTTGTCCCGGACACTTCCTTTTACACGCGCCTTCCCTTTCTCTTTGAATCCAACAAAGGTAATCACTTGTTTTCCGTCTCAGATCTGTGCTGTTTATGAGAGCTAACGAGTGTTATGCCTTCGGGGAGGAAAGGAAAAGTCCCTGATTCTCAGGCTGGGAGGGGCGAGCGCCTCTCTGTTCCGCGTATTTAATAAGGATTGTGCGGGCGCTCCTGGCCCCGCATCTATTCATGTGGCTGTGTCGCTGCCTCTGAGATTGGACTGTTATATTATTAATGGCGCTGCTCACACATGCCTGGCATTTAATGTCCAACATAAGAGGCTCACCTAGTGTGAGTGAGACATCTCAAATTGAAAGTGTAGATGCTATAAAAATTTTAAAGGCGAGAATGTGCTATGGGTGAACTTCTGAAATAAAATTAGTGTATTTTTAATCACCAAGTCAGGAATGTCCTTGGGTTCTTGAGAGAGAGAGGGCCGGGGGGTGGGGGGGGAGGAAGTGTGTTTGCTTGCTTTTTTTGCCAGGTGGGATCCAGAGACCCAGGTGGGATTCCAGGTGGGATCCAGAGACCCAGAGGGAATGCAGGATGGGATGGACGTGAGGAGGGAAGAGGAGATAGGAGACGGCCGCTCCGTTATTAGCTCGCCCGGCGGCGGCGGCGGCCACCGAGCCCAGCACAGTGGGAGACGCACACACACAAGTTCAGGAGCTGAAATGCCAGGCTCGGTGGCACGCGGGGGAGGGTAACCTTTGATGATGAATTTTCTTGCCCTTTTTAGGGGAGTGGAAGGGGAGGCGGTGCTACTTCACACGACTAAATTTACCAAAGTTTTTCGAAGTTAAATTTGCTTAGAAAAAATGTCAGAGGACTGTGACCGCAGAGCGCCTGTGCTGGCGTGTCAATGGGCTTTGTTTAGCCGGGTGAGGTGCGCAGGTGGGAAGCTAAGCTGCGTTTTCCTGGTGTTTCGGTATTGAGTCTGCACCAGACGGCGTCCCAGCAACCCCATGATTTATCTATTGTGTGTGATCTTTTCTCAGACATCGTTAACCTGTGCCCTTTGCAGACAATGCCGGGCAGAGAATGTCAGGGGGCGTCCCATTGCTCTCACGGGCTGCGAAGAAAATGAGTGTCCTCAGCCCAGCGGCTCTGCCGAGACACCCGCGGAGGCTGCGCTGCTGCGGCTGCAGCGGAGAGGAAGACAGCTGCTCCCGCCCCTGCCGGTGCCGGAGGGCTGTGCGGCTCCTCGCGGGAGGCTCCGCGGTGCCCATTCACGCCGGCAGTTTATCCGGCTGAAGGGAGGCTCGGGCACATGCTGGGGAGATGGCTTCCCTGCAGGCTTTGGGGGGCGGGGGCGGGGCGGGGCGGGGTGGGCAGCAGAGGCCCATGGGAGGCGGGGGGAGGGAGAGCCCTCGATTGGAGCAAATGGGCCCCGGAGCGCTGGCCTGGTGCCCCGCCCGGTCCCCTGCCTCCTGGACCTGTCACTCCCCGAAGATGGCAGCGGGCAGGGTGCTCTGCACAGACGCACTCGCAGAGGAGAAGGGAAGCTGTCATTTGTTCATGTCACCACCGAGCTCATCACTTAGGCACCGAGTGAATCGAGGCCAGGGGCAGTTCTTGGGCAGAGCCGACGCCACGTGACTGTTTTCAGGCTCCTCGGGCTCAGCTGTCCGGGAAAGAAGAAGAAAAACCAAACGTGTGGGCTTAAGAGGGGTTTTGCCAAATTACAGACCCGGGTTGAGTTCGGATGCTACATCATTGCATCCCCAAGTTTTACCTTCTGGTGAACACCGAATGGAACCTACGGAAAGGAGCCCAGAGCCATGAGGCACAGCTTGTCCGTCTCCACCATTTCCCGTGGCTTCTCAGGTTCCCACGGCGTTGCCATTCTGATCCCGATGCTGACGAAGCCAGGGGGCTTGGCTGGGGGGACCCCCCCCGCCAGGAGCACCGGCTGCAGCAGCTCCCGCAGCGCCTCGCCCACCAGCGCCCCGGCCGCAGTGCAGCGCTCCGCGCCTCATTATGCCCACCACCTGAGCGGTTTGCAGTAATTGATGTGTGGGAGGGAGGCATCTGCTGTAGTAAAGCCTTTAACTGTGCAGTAAAAGGAAATAAAATTAAGTGCCGCTGGAGTAAACCCGCAGGCCCAGGCGGGTGGGCAGGGCGGGTCTGCGCGGCTCCTGTTTCAGGGCCCGCTTCACGCAGGGGCTCGCTTCCCATAAAACCTCCTGTCCGTCAGGGCCGGGGAAGGCGAACGGGGTGTCCTGGGCGGGGCGCAGCAGCCTCTCCCGGGGGAGCGCCCCCAGCCCTGCTAGCTCGTCTTTGGATACCTGCCCGTTTTTTCTAAATACCTCACTGCACCTGCCTTGTTAGAGGTTGGCGTGGACTCCACTCTGGAAGCTTTGTATCCCCGCTCTCCATTGATTTGCTGATTGATACTCAGTGTGTGTGTGCGGGGCTCTGAGCACTGCTCACAGCGGAGCCGTGCGGGCACTGTGCCTGCCGGTCCTCCAGGTGAGGGCAGGCGCGGGGGCGCGGCTCGCTACCCGTAAAGCAGACCCACCCGCGCCCGGAGCCCCTCAGTCGCCCCCCTCCTGCTCCTTATCCTGGCCACAGCCCTGTGTCGCTTTCCGCCACCTTAGTGGGTGCGGGGTGCACGGGACACGCCCGTTCATCCCTGCGGGCGCACCCGGAGAGCTCGGGTTTTCTCCTTTAACTGTTCTAGTCTCAGTTGATATCATCCAGTAACCCACTGAATCAAATTCTGAATTTTATTTCTGGCCAATTTAGCTCAGCAATTCCAAGAGACAATAGGTTTTGTGTATTTGTTCGCTTGCTGTTTTTTAAGTATATTTTTATTGATTTCAGAGAGGAAGGAGAGAGACGGAAACATCAATGAGGAGAGAAAATCATTGAGTGGCTGCCTCCTGCATGCCTCCCACTGGGGATCAAGCCTGCAACCCAGGCACATGCCCTTGACCGGAATCAAATCCAGGACCCTCAGTCTGCGGGCTGACGCTCTATCCACTGAGCCACACCAGCCGGGGCAGAGCGTGCGTTTTGAATACACGTTGCTTTTGTTTACACACAGACTTGCAGCCTCTTAACTTTGTTTCTTACGGAGCTGAACTTTCCAAAACAGCAGCAGCGCCATTGGAATGAGAGCCACCTCCCTCGTGCTGGGTGGGGAGAGCCAGGCCGTGCTGCAGGGGCGGGGGAGGGGGGAGGGGGAGCGAGGAGGATGTCCTGAGACCAAGCCAGGCTCTGGAGCCAGGAGTGGCGCACATGGCCCGGCACTCACCAGGCTGTGCCGCCTGGAACAGATGCTCAGTGTTGCCGTCTGTAGGTTTGAGCCCCGCCCCCAGTGCACATGTGACTGATGAGGAGCTGGCCTTGGAGAGGGAATGAGATGCGGTCAGGAGGGTCGGTTTCTGGTGATGGGACTCGTATCCCTACAAGAAGTGACACAGGGACCTGGCGGGCGTGCAGGCCAGGAGGAGGACCTGCGCCCAGGAGGGCCTCCTGGCCCCGCGCTCCCGTCGGCAGAGCGAGAAGCAAGCGCCACTGGCTGCCCACCCGTCTGTGGTCTCTTCACACCCTCCCCGTCCTTGGAAACCAGAGACAGCCACCAGCTTAACACACTGGTCCTCGTGCAGCGCTGTTCGCGCTGCTCATTATCATGGTGACGAGATGCCACAGGGACGCACTCTTGTTGATATTAATTATTCTCCAGTAAATTGGTATTCTTTGGGCGCCCTGCTTAAGTCACAGAACCTATTGGTGATGAGTGGGAACTCACTGGGTTTGCCTGTGGGATCCTTGTACTTCCTGTGGGAAACGCAGCCCTCAAACCCCCTCTCCTGACCTCTGTGCCACCGGAGGAGCAGGCCACCCAGAAGCCCGGCTGCCCTGACCTCAGCTTGGGGGCCCTACCTTCCATTTCGTCTCTTTCCCCGAAGGCCAGGCAGCGTGGCTCAGAAAGCCCGTCTCATGCATCACTGAAGCCGCACCCCCTGTTCCCAGCTCTCGGTGCTGACTCAGAGGCAGCCTGTTCAGATCGGCATGATTCTGGTGTGAAAAACCGTTGGCTTGTCTTCCCTCCCACCCCCTCCTTCTCTGTAACCCGCTTCATGGAGGCTGTTCTTACGAAATACCATCCTGGGCTCATTGGAGGGTTATTTGTAAACTTAATTAACTCTCTGACAGAGGCGGAGGGTTCGGGCAGCCGCTCTGGCCGCGGTCCCCGCACCCTGGCCCATGTCTGTCTGAGACGGGGAAATGGTTGGGAAATGCCAGGTGGTGATGTATGGCTCTCTTTAACATTTCTTTGATTTATGTGCAGTGCCGTGGAAAAAGGCAAAGAAAGCAAATTATATGGCGAAAAATGTTGCCAATCTTCACTTTCTTACTCTTGGTTTTAAAAGGTACACTTATCAATCAAATCTGATGGATTTTTGTTTTTTGTCAAGATTGAAAATTTAACTATTGGAAGACCGTTGCAATGCATGGTCTATGTCTGCTTAATCAAATGTGCTGTAGTTAGCACTGAGTAGATCAGCATTCTTTTTTTAATATATTTTTTTGATTTTTTTACAGAGAGGGATAGAGTTAAAAACATCGATAAGAGAGAAACACCTATCAGCTGCTTCTTGCACATCTCCTACTGGGGATGTGCCCGCAACCAAGGTATATGATCGAACCTGGGACTTTTCAGTCTGCAGGCTGATGCTCTATCCTAGGGGTGTCGAACTCAATCAGAGAAGGGGCCAAAATCTAAAATCCAGCCTAAATCGCGGGCTGAATGGTTTACTGAACAGTCATAAACTGTCATTGTGATGGAAACGCAGCGGAGTGCAGTGATGACAGCGCGGTGCGGGCCACATTGCAAGGCCTGGCGGGACGGATTTGGCCCGCGGGCCTTGTGTTTGACACATGTGCTATCCACTGAGCCAAACCGGTTTTGGCTAGATCAGCATTCTGAGAGCTCTTCCGTCTCTGCTGTTGGCCCAGCCTGCTCTCCGCATCACTCTTCAAACGCGTGCACAGGGCAGTCAGGTTTTTCACAGGATTTGGGACAATGCAAGCTCCGGCTGCTGGAAGCATGTCACATCCATGTTTGAAAGCCTGAGTCCAGCTGCTGGGCGAGCGAGCTGATTGCGACTTGTCTGAGGGTTCCCTCTGGCGTGTTCGGGGTGGGTTCCAGGTGGAGACCGGCTTCTGCAATCAATCAGGGAGTCACAAGTATCTGAGGCATTCCTTGCTGGCTGCTGCTGGTCCCCGCTATGGTTGTTTGCTTGTTCATCACAACTAAGTGGAAGCTTTGAGTAGGGCTGCAAAGCATCATGGGAGTAAGTCACTTGTCCATGGAGCAGAGGCCCAGCTTCCTGTCAGGCCAGCCATCCCTACTCTCCCCTTCCTCAGACCCACCCCCAAGCAGGCACCTCCTCTAAGGGGCTGATTGGTTTTGTCAGAAGCAAGGCCTCCCCGTTACTGGCTCAGTCGCCCCTGAGCTCAGTCTAGTTGCTCACGGCTCAGCAACCTCAGCCCGATCCTAATCAGTTAACACATATTGAGTGCGTGCCGTGTGCCAGCCACGCTGCTCAGCACCGTCATGTACGTAACCCTCACCGCCTGGGAGTACTTGAGTGGGTTTTGCTCAGTGAAATCCCAGTCACTTCGAGAGTAAGGAGGTCATATCACCAGCGGTGTCGCCCCAGAGGAGAGCGGAGGCTCTTGAATGTGTCTAGAGAGAGTAACACGCCCAAGGTCACACCGTCGGCTAAGTGAGGGCCCTGTGACTTCCACCCGGACAGCAGACTCCTTCCCCGCATTCCAATTAGGGGGGGGGGGGTGGAGGTCACCGCGGTCATGCTGATCCACAGAAAATTCCCTCCCATCTGTGGTTCACCTCACACCAAGAACATGCCACTGTTAGCACATATGACTGCTGCTGCTTTTCCTCACACAGCCCCCTTTATCAGAGGAGAACCCTGCCACGTAGGCCGGCGCCTGCGTTGCCTTCCTCACACTTCCTGTGCACAGTCAGACTGCAGTCGCAGGGAGACGTCAGTGCCCTGTAAGGAGACAGGCGCTCAGAGCTGGAGGCAGACTTTGATCTTCGGGTGCCGAGCGCTCTTAGCTGCGTAAGCACGGCTTCCTAACGCGATTGTTTAAGACGCCGAGGCTGAGCCAGCGTCCCGGGCATCTGGGTGTGTGCAGATCAGAACAGTCTCTGCAGTGCATAGAGGTGCTTCCCACTGCCCCTGGACCTTTGGGTCCGAGAGCTGGGGTGGGCGGAGCCTCAGTTGTACGGAGTCCCTGGGCTTCCTTCTCAGCAGCCGCTCCTTCAGAAAGCCTCAAGGTCCTTTTCCCTTACTCTGAGCAGCTCATTGCCTGACACGTTGAGGGTGACAGTGTTTGATGAAAAGATGACCATCTAATCAGCTTTGTGAGCGCTCAGTCGTCGCTGGCCTGGCTGGAGGAGGCGAATTCCTGGGAGAGTGATGCTATTCCAAGCACGGGCCTGTGTGTGCCGGGCACTGTGCTCACGGGGCGTTTGCGCAGATCGTATCACTTAATTCCTGCAACTGCGCTGCTGCTTCATCCGGGCGAGAAGCTGACAGTCCCTCCTTCCGGGCCGCGGGCAGGTCAGGGAAGGCGCTGGCAAAGCCCGTGTCGGCGTGCGCGGCCATAAGATACGGCTCTGAGATCACATCGTCTTCCTGTTGGGCTGAGGGAGAGGGGCGCCCGCCTGGGGCTGAGCTGGGGGCCGGCCTCAGTTGTCTGACGGCAGAGCTCCGCCTCCATCGGCCCTGCTGCCTCGGGCCCTAACCTCTGCACCCAGGCCCCTCGCCCACCAGTGCTTCTCAGTCACCAGGCTTTATGCCTCCTGTCCTTGAAGCGAAAAGGCAGCTGTTAAAAATGATCAATAAAAAATGTGTCTTTCCCCTGGCCATTGTGGCTCAGGGGTTGAGGACTGACCCATGAACTGAGGTCATTGGTTCGATTCCTGGTCGGGGCACAGGCCCAAGTTGTGGGCTCACTCCCCAGTGTGGGGCGTGCAGGAGGCAGCTGATCCATGATTCTCTCTCATCATGGATATTTCTCTCTCTCCCTCTCCCTCTCTGGAATCAATAAAAACATTTAAAAAAAACATGTCTTTCCAAATGCTTCCTCCGGCCTCCTGACTCCTGTCCTCCCAGGCCTCCGAGCAGAGCAGCTGTGCCCTGTTACCGTGTCTGATGTCACAGTTCTGTTTCTGTCACAGTTAGGGACATGTGGCCACGTGGCCCCTTCTGCTGAGGTGCGGGAAGGAAGAGAGGGAGCTGAGGGCGGCATCCGAAGGGATAGATGGTAAAAGTAAATGGTGCCAGCGCAGAAATCGTCACTTCCTGACCCGGGAGGAAGACGTCTACTCTCCAGCCAACCCTACACCGATGGGGAGGCCCGTGGGATCACTTTCACGCCCCTTAAGAGAAGCTGCGAGTGTCTAGGTTACAGTTATCCGAATGGTGACTTTTAAATAATCATGTTTGCTGGTTTCTTTGAAGAGTCTTTTTTTTAAATATATTTTTATTGATTTCAGAGAGAAAGAGAGATAGAAATATCAATGATGAGAGGGAATCATTGATTGGCTGCCTCTTGCACATCCCCTACTGGGGGACCGAGCCCGCAGCCTGGGCCTGTGCCCTTGACTAGAATTTTTAAAAATATGTATTTTTATTGATTTCAGAGAGGAAGGGAGAGGGAGAGGGGGAGGAAGATAGAAACATCAATGATGAGAATCACTGATCGGCTGCGTCCTGCACGCCCCACACTGGGGTCGAGCCTGCAACCCAGGTGTGTGTCCTGACGGGGATAGAACCGTTTCCTCCGAGGTCATAGGTGATGCTCGACCACTGAGCCCCACCGGCCGGCTTGTCTTCCTCGCTTTCCCAGAGGCCTGTGAAGGTCGCCTCCTCTGTTTGCAGCCACACGCACAGTTGGCTTCGCTCGAGGATCTGTTCTGAGATGAGTGATACCTCCCCCGACTGATTGGCATCTCTGACATCTGGTGACACGCGTGCAGCTGTCGTGTGAGCGGGCCAGTTGTGCGGCAGCCTATTAATAACGGTGCGAGTCCCGGCTGCTCCAGGCGAACCGTCTACATGCCCCCCCCTCCCCCCATACCAAGGAGGGAAACGCCGTACCCCACCTCTGTTTGCTCGGACAGCGTGGGAGGCTTGGGCGTTTGCGGATTTGTATGTAGGAAGAAAGAAGCCCACATGGCACTAGCATGTCCATGTCCGTGACACGCACTGAGCGGGGCTCGGCCCCGGGCCGTGTCTTGCCTTCGTGGTAATTGAAAGGACTGGAATCTGGCTTCCCCGTGGGAACAAATAGGCAAATAAATTGGACGCTTCCTTCTGACGGTTTATTGATGGTGTTTTGACCAACTAAAAAGATCTTTTAGCCAGGAAGGCTCAAATGTAGGGTTGTTTTTCTTTAAAAAAAAGTTGGCTATTTGAAAGAAGCCTTAGGAGATAAAAGGAGGGTAGAAGCTAATACCATTATCTGATATTTAGAGAGAAATCCAAGCGACGCAATTAGACAGATGGGTTCCGTGGCTGTTTTCCTCGGCACAGATAACACCAGGCTGCTGCCTGGCTCTCCTTAGAGCTGCGTTGAAAGGGAGAGGCGCGCGTTAGCATCACACGGCTCGCTCATTAGCTGCAAACAACACAGACTCGGTAATGAGGGCAGAGGTCGCCACTCAGAGTGGCGATGGGTGTTTAATGGTTTGGGGGAAATGGGGCTGTGTGAGAATCACATTAGCACCCCCCCTACCTGCCACAGGCCCACACCCAGCCACACGCGGTGGCTCAGTGCAGGTGTCCTTGTCCTTGGATGGGGCTGTGAGCAGGGCCTTTGCCGGCAGCTCTGGCTGTCCGGGTCCGGGTGAGAGGGCAGGGGACGCTGCCCGGATGGTGTCCTTTCTCGGCGCTCTCCTGGGCTGGCACACAAACTTCCAGAGCGGACCTTGCGTGGCCCAGGTGGACACCAGTTGCACACGTGGCTCTCAGGACGGTAAAGGGACTTGTAAAACCCACTAGGCACTGGCATGACGCCCCGTCAGACAACAGATCAAGGCTGATGTGCTACTGCCGAGTTTAGAACTTAGATTTTCTGACAATATTGACATCTCTGACTCCTTTCTCCACGGTGTGATTTTTCCTTTTTTACCTTGAATGATGTTAAAACCTTAAAATGACAAGATAGAGAACTGCCCCAAACTGCCCACGTTGCTGGTGCCGGAGTCAGGGAGGAGCAGACATGCCTCAGCGCCTAGCGGGCAGAGCGAGGGCGACGGGAGCTGGTGGGGTGGTGATGTGGGCCCCGCAGCTCCGGGCACGATGGGGTCCCTGGGCGGGAAGAGCCGTGTGTCTCGTTGCTGGAGCAGAGAGGACACACGCAGCCATTCCTCCACGTAGACAGGTGAGCACTCACCCGCGGTGACTGCCCAGTGGCCCGCCCTCCTAAGGGGGGGGTGGCCCGGCCCAGCCACCTCCCAGGCTGGCGTCTCCTCAAGGGAGGGGGGAGGACACCGCTAGGGCCTTTCTCTGGCCTTAGAACCCTGTTTTCTTCTCAAACTGCTGTCCATCGCACAGTCCATCCTCTGTCCATTCTGGAGCAGGAGGAGCCTTAGGACAGTGGTGAAACCGAACGCCCCTGTGACTCCCTTAGAGACCAGAGGAGCCAGGCTTCCGAGCTGGGGTCAGGGGAGGGGGTGCCGTGCCGGAGGGCAGGTCGGGAGATGTGGACACAGCTGTGGTTACAGGCGGAGCCCGGGGGTGGCCTTCCAGGCCCATTCCCCCCGCCCAGGTCTCGGTCTGGCCCTTAGGTGTACCAGGACCCCTGGCAACACTTGGCAGCTTTGCAGGTGAAACAGCTTAGTTAAAACCCACTCCGCAAATGGAGTTCTCCCGATTCTCAGCGGGGGGTTTCCGGGTCACTGTGCCTCGGGGAAACTTGCCCGGGCCCAGGGGTCACTAGCGGACACGTGGGTGAGGAAGGGCTTCGGGCTGAGAACTGACAGAACATCCCAGGTCCCGGTCACAGGCATTAATAGACAGCAAAGTTGGAACTGAGAGAATTGCTCTCAAAATCCAGGGAACACTGCATTTGCTGAGTACCGAGAGACCACTTAACCCAGAAAAGACCACCCGTCCCCCGCACAGACACGCGTCCGCCCCGCGCTGCGATGCGGGAGCCGAAAGAACAGAGCGTTTCATTTTCCTCCGCTTTCACTGTATCCTTGCTGGCGAGGGGAGAGCTGACCTTGGGTAGAACAATCACACGAGAACTTTGATAAGTTGCTTTTTGAAACCGTTGTTTCCGTGCTCAGACGTTCGGAGCAAAGGATGCTTACGGAAATGCATTTTTATGGAAAACATGGCGGAAGCTGTCACTGAAAACTCCCGGCAGGACTTGTGGAGGGGGATGCGTTCTTAATGCTGATTGTAGGTCAGCTGCACTTCCCTCTGCTGTTTGAAACCTTTGGCCGAGGCACGTGTTCCAGGAGCTTTCCAGATCCAAACTCTTCGTGGAATGGAGTATTTAGTGCTTAAATAATGCATAAATCCAGTTGGACAGGAGCTGCCTGTCAGTTTTATTAACTTTGACCTTTTCTCCCATTATAAAGATGCTTCGGTAAATATTTAATGGGGCCGTATAGATCCTGACATCGGAGCCGTGTTCCTGGAAGCCGGGCCGAGTGTAGTGATTAACAGATGTCCCTAATCACCGTGAGTCAGCGTTCTCCCCCCTTCGGGGTGCCGGTCCACTGCGGCCGGCTGAGACGCAGAGGCTTCAGGAACCTTCCAGACAGCCAGCAGCCGGCATGCATTTCTGCTGTTTTGTTTTTTCTTTTGTTTGTTTGTTTGTTTGCGCAAGTGATCGAAAGGATGCCAGGTGGGCAGAACCACCCCGCCACTCTGCCTCGTTAGCAGGCCTCTCCCCCTCAGAGTCAGCAGGCCGGAACGGCTGAGCTTGCACGGACCCTGACAAGATCCAGAGCGGAGGAGAGCCAAGGAGAGCCGCCGCCCCGAGCCGGGAGCGGACCCCTGCCAAGCTGTCTTTCCCTTTAAGTCCATAAAGCCCGTGCATATTGCACTCATTGCAGATTCTGGTGGGAGAGATCGAAGCCCAAGTAGCTGACATTTTGAAACATTGTCTTTCAAACTTGTACTGTCCCTCGCCGCCATCGATTTCCCATTTCAGAACTCTGCAGGAGAAAAACAAATTTGAGCAAAATTCATTGGCCTAAGATGAGTTGTTAAAGCCAAATGATGCCCCCCTTTTCCACCATGAGGGGAGCTCTGTTTTTATTATGAATGCGATACATCTTTGTCTTGTATTGTGCAGCCATAAGGCTCCCGGGCAAATGGACCACGTAAATCAAGAGGCTGTTAGAAAGCAATATGGATGCTCCAAACACAGACGCCGCAGGCTCCCTGGGTGCCGGCATGCCTTCATTGTTATGGCCTCTTGCGAGAAGCAGATCGTTCCGTTTGGTTTGGTTTTCTCTCATTCCCTGTGTGTGTGTGTGTGCGGCCAGCGGCTGCAGGTGAGGCCACTATTGTTCCGAGCACCATCACCCTCTGCATCCAGGGCCACCCCTGTTAGCCGGCGCTCACCGGTCTCATTACCGGGAGCCGTATGCCGAGTAGAGGACCCCGCAAAGGAAATCTATCCTTTGAAGAGCATTTTGAAAAGAAATTGATTCAGGGACTCGGAATGAGTTACTATTTTGTATGTTCAGTTAATTCCAAATACGTGTTTGAAAGGCCTTGCTTCATTTGCGGAAGGAGGAGGCAACATCATAGATGTTATAAATAGTCTCCGTCCAAATTCTCAGCTTGGCACGTTCTCGTTTGAATGTGTTGTTTACATCTGTTCAAAATTGGGATACCCTTCAAGGATAATTTTATTATAGACAGATCGATGACAGCTCTTAGGATCTAAAATCCAAAAGTATGGGATTTGAAAAGGAAGGTAGGAGTCAATATCACCTGTCAAATGGAATGTAAGCTTCATTTGTCAGCGAGTGAGAATTAGTTGTATTTAAGTCAGAATGTCCCGGTGGTAGGCGTTGGGGGCTGGGAGATTGCCCTGAGCATGAGGGCAGTGTCTGCAGAGATGGAAACTTCCGTGTCCTGATGCGGGTGGCAGTCGTACAGATGTATACATATCAGAACTCATCAAGCTGTACCCTTAACGTGTGCTTTTCATTTTATGTAACTTATACCTCAACGCATTTTTTTAAAGTCCTGTTTGGTTTGGAATTAGGCAGCATTACTTCTCATTTCCACCGGAGAAATGAAGGTTGGAGAAGTCAGATGATCTCCTAAGTAAACTCACAGCTCAGCAGTTTGTCCAGAACAAAGCACAGGCGCTGGCCCTGAGCCCATTCAAAGTGTGTGCTTCCTTACCGCTGCATGCATTTATGCATTTGTGGATACAAGGATGAGAGTAGCTTTTCCATCCCCTCTCTCCAGTGAGCCTGTATCCATTGGTGTCCATATCTTCCTGAGCTGATGATGGTTGACATCGTATCTTAACCACTGAAAACGGTGCCCAGCGCTTCTGAACCTGACTCCGGATATGTTTGAATCTTTTCATAAGCGGTCTTCTGCCCCTGATTTTCTGTAGTAGACTGTGGGTTATGTGGCTGTTAGTGTAAGCAAGACATGACAGCAGCAAGCGTTCCCAGAACTAATTTATCTTTAAGAACGAGTGGTTCTTCTTATTAAAAAATGACATTGGTTTTAAAACTATTTACATAAGCATATATGAATAGTAGTAAAAAATAAAGTAAAAATTACTCTGATTCTGCCTCTTAGAAACACACTATTAATATTTAGAGGACATCTTTTTGAGCGTCTCTCTGTTTATAATGCAACCTATTCGTTTGTTTTTCAGTACAACAAAATGATATAAAGTTCTTTGAATATTCTAGCCAATTCCTAGTATTGTTGGGTATTTAGATTGTTTTCAGTTCTTCCTCATTATGCAGTGCTGTGCTGAGCAGCCTAATTCGTGTTTTTTTGCCTGTTTTCTGATATCTCCCTCTCATGCATTGCTTGAAGCAAACCGGTAACTGCTGGATTTGCAGTGATTTGAACTGTTCTGAAGGGTGAGATGTAACGTGTTGCTGGTTCAATGCCCGCCCTGCCTTTCCCAGGGTCATTCTCCCTGTTGTTCTGTTTCTGGGCAGTTGCAGTACCACGCAGGCCTGGCATCCGGCCTCCTGAACCAACAGTCGCTGAAACGCTCTGCCAACCAGATGGGGGTGTCCGCGAAGCGCCGGCCCAAGGCGCAGCCCACCACGCTCGTCCTGCCGCCTCAGTGAGTACCGGGGCCAGGGCCTTCCTGGGCCAGCGCCGTGTGCGCATGGTTCTGGCTAACGGAAAGTTATTCTTGCGAGATAGTTTTTTTCTCTTAAAAAAGCATCTGTTAAAATTAGAAACCCAGCGTACAGGTAACATGTTTTGTGTAGATCTTACAAGAAGCAGTTATAATACAGCTCATACTGTATGTATTCTGTGTGTGACTTTTCCACGTAGGATTTTAAGATTCCTCAGAGCTGATTCTTTGTTTCCTTGTACCATTTCCATGGTTGGCGGAGGGTGAGTGGCCAGCCTGCCAGGAGCACATTCTGAAGGCTACAGGCTACCTAGTCGACCTGCTGGGCTGGTGTTAGAGTCTGCACGAGGCTCACCTGTTTTCTTCTCCCTCTTTCCTTTTATTTTAAACTAGAGGCTGGTGCAAGGAAATTCATGCACTGGAGGGGGGTCCCTCAGCCCGGCCTGCCCCCTTTCACAGTCCGGGAGGCCTCGGGTGGAAGGCGACCTGCCAATCGGGAAGACAACACCCAGTCACACTGTCTGCCAGGCACTGTCCTAGGTTCTGGGAATGAAACCAGGAGCAAGACAGACACGGTCCCATCTTCCTGGAGCTTTCCGTGTGGGGGGTGGGGGTGGAGGCCAA
The DNA here is from genome assembly GCF_014108245.1 of Pipistrellus kuhlii. Taxonomy (NCBI): domain Eukaryota; kingdom Metazoa; phylum Chordata; class Mammalia; order Chiroptera; family Vespertilionidae; genus Pipistrellus; species Pipistrellus kuhlii. Next base: position 902,216 of record NW_023425571.1, read on the forward strand.
AAAAAGCCCCCTTAAACAAATGAGTGCATCCATCAGTAATACCGTGATCTCTGTTGGGATCGGTGCTTAGGGAGGGAGCATGGAGGGTGGTGGGAATGGACGTGGGGAAACTCGGAGAGTGAGGAGGAGGAAGGTCAGCGGGGAGCTGGGGGGACTTTCCCTCCCGTGTGAACACCGGAGACCACCATCGCAGCGACCTTCAGGTTTTCCTCACAATTAACATGTGCTTCCGGGAGAGAGCGAACCGAGCCAGCTGGCCTCGGCGGGTTAGTGCTGCAGCACAGGGGCCGTGTTTTCCCACCACGAGGGCCACTCCTGTGAGTGACACGAGCGTCTTAAGAATGTGATTCCTGTTCCTCGGGTGACGAGGTGGTGATTCAGGAAATCTCAATTCCAGCTTTGGTTGGAGGCTAGATCCCCGCCCGGGCTGGGGGTGTGTCTCTCTCACATCGATGTTTCTCTCTCCGTCTCTCGCCTTCCCTTCCACTCTCTCTAAAAACCAACGGGAAAATATCCTTGGGTGAGGATTAACGACAACAAACAGATCTCAACTTCCAGCTCTCGGAAGTCTGATGGGCCTTGTAACCTGTCATTTTCTCCGCGTGGATTGTCTGCTGAGGCAAGACGCTGGTGAGAGTGAAAGGCTCTCTAACGTCCCCTAAGACTGGAGCCGGGAAGTGCGGCTGCTCACTCTCTCCTTCGACAAAAGTCCGTGCTCCGGCCATCTGTTCCTCGCTCGCTCATTTGCATTGGCTTACACCTGCTTCCAGGTGACATGCTATTATGAGGACACTCAGCAACTATTTTAAGCACCGAGGCAATCAACAGACTCTGTTCTCGTGCCAGGAAAGAGAGGTGCTCACAACTGTCATTATACATTTATAACGAATCACTCAAAACAGCCCGTTTCAAAGGGAAAAGGGATTGCTGTGTCCTAAGAATACGACTTGGAAATGATTTCCTATACTGAGCAGCCTGTTTCCTGTGGAAATTGACTGTCACCTTCTCACATCATTGAGCTTTCTGGGCTCCCGTTATCCGGGAAGCCCGTTACAGAGCTGCCGCCCTGGGGGCAGGGCCCATAGCGAAAGGCCGCTCCGGGCGCCTTATTGAGCACCTGCTATGTGCCACTTAGTGTGCGGACATCAGGGGAGAAACCCGAGGCTGCTGCCGGCTTAATTGGATTATAATTTTTTTTAATTAAAAATAGGACACAAGTTAATATATACATTATCATAGGTTTTTGGAAAAACAATGAGAACAAAAAAGTCAGGCTGCAGCGCCAGAACCGGCTCTGAGTGCCGAGACCGAGACCATAGGCCCGGCAGGGGTGCAGGCCACGTGTGCGGTGTGTGTTATAATGCAGCACCCAGATTCCCGCGTTCCTGTAGGGTTGGTGGGCACAGTGACCCAGAGCCGGCTCCCCCTCCAGAGAAGCTTGTGGGAGACACAGCTGTTCGTGCTGAGAGATCCTTTGTCACTCAGCTCTCCGAGGGCACTCACACGGCAGCTTGCTCCTCGGCTCCCGAGTGTTCACGTGGAGGCGCCTTTTCGTCGTCTTTGGCTAATCCTCTCCCAGGGATAGTTCCCCAGTGATTTGTAGAGAGAATGGAAGGAGGGGAGAGACAGAGAGAGAAACATCCCTGTGAGAGACACATCGATTGGCTGCCTCCTGCATGCGCCCGAGTGGGGCCGAGGACCACGCCTGCAACCAAGGTATTATACATGCCCTTGACCGGAATCAAACCTGCATCCCTTCAGTCCGTAGGCCGAGCTCTGAGCCAGACCAGGGCCCCTGGGGTCTTGTGAAGGGGAACGGGTTTGGGCGGTAGCGGAGCTGAGGGCTCCTCTGTCCTTATTCCACACACACAGCTCACCCCTGTCCGGGAATAAAAAGAAATGGTCTCCCAGAAAGGTTAGAGTGAAAAATACTGCCTCCTCCCCTGGACGTGGTGGGGACAGGCTGTTTCTCCGCGTCACGTTCTCTTTCTTGAAAAGGTCCTGCTGCTAAATCAAGGGCACATCTCCCTCCATGGCGCCTCTGCCAGTCCCCGGAGGTGCCGCACAGCCCTCCGCGGGCCAGCCCACCCGCCCAGCACCCTTCGTCCTGGGTCACCCCAGAAGAGCACAAACCCGCCCGCCTCCATGGAGACCCCCGCTCACCCCCCTGCCTGGCAGCCTCTCCACAGCGGACCCCCTGGGAGAGGCGGCTGCTGGGCTGCGGCTCTCACGCCCCGCAGCGCTGGCTGTCTCCGCCCCGGGCCCCCCTGTGCCTCTTGCCGACGCCACACAAGGGCCTCGGGCGGAGCGGTGGAGGCTCGCTGTGCTGTGTCCGGGGCCGGCGCCTTCTCGCTGGCAGGCATTCCAGTGTTTGCGGGGCCTCCGGGCATCTCCCGAGCCGTCTCTGCTGCGGGGCTGTCTACCCCCCCACACCCACTCTCCCAGGCCTGCCTGGAGCGGCACCCCACAGGCCCGGTGGGCGCCAGGCAGTGCGGTTCAGGAGGTGGCAGGAAGTGCAATGCCGTCTGAGCCTCCAGCGCGGCCACTAGTATGGCTCCAGGGCTTTCACCGAAAGGGAGTCATGCTCCGCCACCGCCTTGCTGCTTCCCCAGATCGCCGCCTGAGGGCACACCCTGCTCCCATGGCGACTGCTGCTCCCACGGGGTCCTGGCTGCCCTGCCCAGCACGAGGCCAGCAGCGTCCTGAGCAGAGCCCAGCTTGGGTCTGTTGTCACAGTCACTGGCGTTAAACCAGGGCGGGCACGTGGCCGGATGACACGTATGGGACCAGAGGCCCTGCCATTAGGTCACCCTCTCCCCGGGCCTCGGGTTGCTGGGCCGTCACGGAAACCCTGACGCTGGGCCACTCGAAGGTGACACCTCCATCAGGGGCCCCGGTGGCTCGGTCCCCGGAGGCCCCGGTTTCTGTGGAGGGCAGATTGTGAATGCTGGTAGCTGATGGTTAAATCCTTCCACAGACAGCGGTGGGAACGTGGGCAGAATATCTGGCCTCGCTCTTCATCGGAGTGTTGCCTTGGCACAAAGGCCAGTGGGTGAAGCGGGAGTGGGGAGCCCGCTGGCCCTTTGCCATGAGCTTCTGAAACCAGGGCATCACTTCCGGTCCCCTCGTCCAAGGATGGCGCCACCCAGGCCGACCCCCTAGGCTCGGGCTGGGGGGCAGGGCAAGGGTGGGGCCTGGACTGAGTGTCCCCGAAAGGCACAGAGAACTTCGCAGCTGCAAGTTTGCTGAGTTTTAGAAAAAGTCATCAAAACTTGAGCTGAAGTTCGCTAAATCCTGCTTTCCCTATTGGCAAGTATTAAGTAACAATATTCATGAAATGCCGCGGAGAGGCTGAGTAATAAAGAAATAAGCCCTGGCCTCGGTGGCTGCGGGCCCCAGAAGAGCGGAACGGAGGAGGTAATTAAAGATGGAAACAGTGTCTGCCTCTCCGGCGGCCGCATTAATAAAGAGAGATCAGTGCCCAGTAACACACCTCACGCTCATTTATTAGCCCGGCGTTCAGCGGCGCCCTCAGTACTCGCTGCTGCTCTCCTGCAAGACTGGAGCTGCCTCCAGGAACGGCCAGGGAAGGGGTACCAGTCTTAGCCCCAAAAAGGCGCCTGAGCCCGGCCGGGTGGCTCAGTGGTTAAGCATTGATTTGTGAACCAGGAAGTCACAGCTCGATTCCTGGTGTGGGGCGTGCAGGAGGCAGCCAGTCAGTGATTCCCTCTCATCACTGATGTTTCTATCTCTAGCTCCCTCCTCTTCCTCTCTGAAATTAAAATAAATAAATAAAAATAGGTGTCTGAGTCTGTCCAGGGTCCTGGGCGGGGGAGGGTCTCACTGCAAGGTCACCCAACTGGACTACCTGTTCTGTTACTCGTCATCTCTGCTTGTCCACAGCAAAGGGTCTGTCTGTCGGTCTGTCGGTTCTGTGCAGGGTTGTGGGTTTAGGAAGAAGTGAGTCTGGCAGTTTTAAGGTTTTATACCTGGCGGGAAAGGGGTGAGACACTATAAAATGTCGTCATGCCATCTCGACACAGTGACAGAAAGCCGTGTATCAGATGCCTGGTGCTCAGGGCTGTGGGCGGCGGCCACCCTGCCCGTCAGGGCCTGCCTGATGGGGCGGTAACAGGTAACTGACCAGCCGTCCACTTCCTCCTGCTGCTGTTTGGGTTGCTGCCCGCTTGAGACTATTGCCCATTGGCACTGGTGCCGAGGCGCAGGCACCCTGGGGCCAGGGCGGGATGGTCCTCCCTGCTCGCCTCACTGCGGCCTTGCTCTTGAGTTTTCAGAGTTTCTCCTGGAGGGCCCGGAGCAGGCCTCAGAAAAGCCCCTGAAATGCCTTTTCTTTTCTTTTCTTTTAAAAAAATATTTTTATTGATTGCAGAGAGGAAGGGAAAGGGAGAGAGAGAGAGAGAGAAACATCAATGAGAGAGAATCATCGATAGGCTGCCTCCTGCACACCCCCTACTGGGGATTGAGCCCGCAACCTGGGCATGTGCCCCCGACTGGAATCGAACCCGGGACCCTTCAGTTCACAGGCCGACTCTCCACCGAGCCACACCGGTCAGGACTGAAATGCCCTTTTTTCTGTGCGTCGTGCTCACACTTCTGGCCAGTAGAGAAAGGACGTGTCTCGCAGTCTGCGCCACTGACTGGGAAGGAAAGTGTGGTCAGGGGCTCAGACCTCCCGTGAGGCTTTCCCTGCAGCCACGGCCACTGCCCACTGCCCACCCTGGGCTTAACGTTACTCCTTTGCTGCCCAGCCTTGGCGCAGGTGCTGATGGCTGAGCAAATGGGCCCTGCAGGCTAGTCTCCTTTATGCTGTCTCACACACACACACACACACACACATGCATGCGCACACCCCCGAGTTGGTGGTGTGACCATGTTTTTCCAGGAGGTTCTGGCCCTGTGTTTGCACTGCTCACATCTTAGTAAAGTGGGAGAGTGAGCGCTGGGCGTTTTGGTGCCGGGAACAGGTGCCGCCTGTCTGACAATCGCCTGCAGTGAGGAGCTGGCCTTCCAGTCAGACCACCCCGCTGAGAGGAGGGGAGGACCGGGGCGGGAGGCTCCAGCCACCGAGGGAGCACTACCCGGGCTGGTGAGGGCGCGTGGCGGCGGGATCAGGAAGGTGAGGCCGCTGGCGGGTGCGGGAGCTGCGGGGCCTCTGTAGCTGAGGGAGAGCTCATTGCTCACGCTACTTACCGCCCCCTCCTCCCTGGGCTGGAGGAACCTGGAGGATGAAGGCGGCGTCCTCATGAATATTAATGCAGTGATCTGTCTGTGGCGAGTAAAGAGAGGGACATTCTGTTTTAAATGCTCCATGCCTTATGCCTCATTAGCATAGATGGTGTAAAAGATCCCGTCTCCCCTTGAGAGCCATGTTGGTGCAGCCAGTAGCCGCCCTGGGATCAGTCTGGCGGGACTGTCATACCAGGGGGCCTGGGGGACACCTCTGCTCCCTGCTTCACCCTGACCAGTGCGGGCCAGTGCGGGCCGGGCCAGGAAGCCAGTCTCAGGCGCAGAGCCCTGCCTGTGAGCAGGTGAGGGAGGCGATGAGTTCCGGGCCAGGGTAGCCAGGGCCTCGGGCTTGGGTGAACTAGGATGGCCTCGCTTGGCTTTAAAACCCTCCGCCTCCCCTTCTCCAATGTGTTGGGGGGGTGGGAGGTGGGGAGTGGGGGAGGGTGTATGATAAAAACAGTTGCTAATTGTTGGAACTGCCGGGCAAGAACATAATGCTGCTGATGAGCACATTATACTGTTTTATCTACTTTTGGGTAAATTTGAAAATGTTCACAGTAGAATGTTTTTAGAAATGTGGGTCTGAAGCTTGGATTGTTATTGAAGAAACAGAATTCTGGTAATCAGTGTGGGGTGAGAGGAGAATTCTCGGGGTGGGGAGAATCTGCCGGGGCTGTGGAGGGAGACCAGTGAGGGGGGGATGGGGGGGGGGCTGCGTAGGCAAGGAGCCCGCCTGCAGCCACGTGGATGACAGCCTTTACCGCCTGGCCCTCGCCTGGCCGCCTTCAGCTGCTCTGTGCTATGGTCAGACCTGCTGTAACAGGCTAAATGCACCATCACCGTCGTCTGCAGATACTGAATCAGAGCAAGTGCAAGATAAAGAGCCCAGCCATTAGGCACAAGGTGCAGTGCGGCCGCCTGGGACAGCGGAGAATTACGTTCGTTGCCCCCCTAATTGCATTTCTCACCGCGAGGCGATGTGCAGGAAGACAGCTCCTGTGGTTATGACATCACCAGGGCCATTGCGGGCTGAGGAAGGAACCGGGTGGGCGGGCGGGTGGGTGGTGTGGCTCAGCAGACAGGAGCTGGCTTTCGGTCCCTTTTGCATAACAAAGAGCTGCAGGATTGTTCATATTTCACCCCGTGCCCGCCCAGCCAGCGCTGTGTGTAAGCCTTTCTGTGCTTTCCTGGAATGGAAAGGAACTTGCTTGGTCTTTTGATGTTTCTGTCTCTTTTCTCTCTGCTACATAAGCTCTTAGTAACCCACAGATTTTGGCCCAGAAAGTCCGTTTATGGTGATGCGTGACCAAGAAGCAGGGAGCCGGTCTGTGTTCCCTGTGGGGCGTCCCCGCGCCCCCCAGCGGAGTGCTGGGTGTGAGCGGTGTGTGCGGCGGTGGCTGCGCAGAGACTGAGGCGGCGCCGAGGCGTCTGGGAGAGGAGGTCATTCACAGAGCCGGTGGCTCGGCTCTGCGCCGTGGGGCGGGACCGTGTCAGGGCTCCCCTCGCCCCGATGGAAGCAGACACCAGGCCTCTGGGTCTCCCAGCTGCCGCAGTTCGGCTGCCCCTCGTTCTCGGGTTCCTGGCTGAGCTGGAGGAAGGCGGAAGTCACCCTCGGCTTTCCAGTAGGCCCCGCACGATGGTATCGAGGGGCGTCTCCCGGGGTGCGGGCACAGGCCCTGCGGCACCTGCCGTGTGAGGTGCAGCTGTACTTGAACGCAGCAAGCGGCTGTTGTTTTGCACGGCTGCCCTCAAGGTATTTAGGAAGAAGCAGCAGCCCTGAAACTGTCAGGAGTTGCCTTGGGAGGGAAAACAGGCTCTTCCTGTAGTGCCTCCCGGTTATGATTTCAGAGGCAGGGCTCGCCCGCTCCGCCCGGAATGACCCGGTAACGGACAGACCGCGGTGTGTACGGGTGTCGCACTCCACATCCCATCAGCGCGCAGCGCCACGGCCCTCGCCTCGCAGGAGCTCCGTCCGATCGAGGGGCGCGGAGCTCAGAGGCGGGCGAGTCGGTTTCGGGCGGCTGGCCAGCAGCCTTCCTGAGCTGTGAGCTGACGTCCCCCCGGAGCCCGCCCCCCAGGTCCCGCTCTCATGGGACTCGCTCTGCTCGGACCCCGAGTCCTGGACAGCGCTGGCTTTCAGGCTGCAGAGCCTGGAATTCAGGGCGGAGCAGAGTTCTCATCCTCAGGGGACACTGAGATGACGTCCTAGGTGACAGGCCGGGCGGTGGCTCTGTGGGAAACAAGCAGGATGCTCAGGAAAGGGGCGGGGGGGTGGGGGTCCTGTTGCAGGGACTGGGGGTCTGGGATGCGGTACCAGCGGGAGCGGTCCCGTGGGAACTGGGCGGATAGGGAACAGCCCCCGTGGGCGTCCGCAGCGGGAGGGTGCGCTGAACTTGGACTAACTAGGCGGTTGGGGCGGGTTTCCGCCAGGCGCAGCCAGTTCACTCACGGTCAAGGTGAGTATATTGCTTCCCAGGCGGGTGTTAAAATAGAACCAGGTGCTGCCGAGGCAGATTAGAGGTGAGGTGATAGTGATGCCTGGGATATGTGTCCTGTTTCAGGTTTGGTGTTTCTTAAGCACATCTACGTCGGGGGGTAAATGAAACGGATGACACAGTAGAAATAACTGCAGAGCTGGCTGACATGGAGTTTATTACCCGGCTCTCTACTTTTGGACGTGTTCCAACATTTCCATAAAAGAAAGTGGAATTGAAAATAGAATAGCTGCTCGTACACCTGTGAGTGCACCCAGGCTGTTCACTGAAGTGGTTAAGACGGAGCGTTTTATGTCGTGTTTTTTACCACAATTCAAGAAAATGGTTAACATGGCAAATTTTGGTATGTGCATTTCACCACATTAAAACAGCATCGGATTGTGACTGCGGCCACAGAACCTACTTGGAGGCCTCTTCAGACATGCTCTCAGCCCTGGTACGCCAGGTGGGGTTCCATCCCCAGCCAGGGCACAGACAGGAGTCAACAATGAATGCATAAATAACTGGAACACATCTCGATATCTCTGTCTCTGTCTCTGTCTCTCTGAAATCAATAAAAAGGCCACGTTTTCCTGGGACGGAAGGTGAAGGGACACCCACTCCTGCCGCTGTCTGGGAGGGAGTCCCAGGGAGACCTGGAACCAGCCAGCTCCTTGCTTTGTGGTTTTGCTGAAGGAAGCGCAGACCATAATTAGTGCTGTCTGAAAAATAGAATATTTGCAGTGTTATGAATGTGTTCTTTCTCATACACACCAGCTATTTACACTGTAACCTCCAACTTAATTCATTCTGGAAGGCTGTTCAAAAAGCCGAAGTTTTTTTCCCCACTAGAAATCACGTCAGTTGAGTTAATCCATTCCAGGACTCCAAGTGATTCTGTTTTAACCTTTCTCATATATGGTACTGTTTACAAATAAACACTTAAAACCATGAGATGAACTGTCCAATAAAAAATGAAAATTTAATAAGAAGCAACAATAAAAATCAGCGCAGAGATGTTCCTGTGAGGGTTAGCAGGAAACCGACTCCTACCCCCATGTCCTGTCCATTGCCGCCTGGGAGGGTGGCCGGGCTGAGAAGCCAGTTGTTGGAGATGGGAGACGGTCGAGAACCGGGGTTGACTGCGTGTAATTGCCATGAGCCTTGGTTTCTGCCCCACAGAATAGCGCTCCGTCATTTACACCTGTAGCTGTGTGGACGCTTAGGTGAGGTTGAGTGCTGATTCTGTCTCCCTGCTCGCTGAGCCTCCCGCTGAGGAACAGGCTGCAGAGAGTGGTTCCTCCAACAACTCAACCGCAGCCAATCCGTTCACAGCTGTTCCTGGGTAAGTGGCTGACAAAGGAGATTTTCTCAATATTTACTCGGCCATTTAAAAATATGTATCTATTGATTTCAGAGAGGGAGGGAGAGGGAGAGAGAGATAGAAGCATCAATGATGAGAGCGTCATCGGCCGGCTGCCTCCTGCACGCCCCGCCCTGGGGATTGAGCCTGCAACCCCGGCCTGTGCCCTGACTGGGAACTGAACCTTGACCTCCTGGTTCATAGGTTGATGCTCAACCATTGAGCCATACCAGCTGGGCACTTGGTCATTTTCTTTTTTAATTAAAAAGTGTGATTAATCACAATGCTACAGAAAATATTGTAAGGTGGGGGTGAAGCTCACAGTTTTACTTCTTTAATATCATGATTTGATTTGATTTCATTGTATTTTACAGAATGATTTTCTCAGCTCATATTTTTTTTTTAATTGTAAACCTAAAAGTCAACTAATTTCGTCCCAGTCTTAATAGACAGGAACCCTGACCATTGCCAACAGTTTTGGCTGCCCAGGCCCTGGGCACGCATGCAAGGAGACAGAATCAGCACTCCAGGCGGTTTACACTTACTACCTCACCCTGCGCGCTCCTGTGTGAGGGGAGCTGAGGCCGGGCCGGACACCCCTCACCCGGAGGGACACAGCCAGGCTGGTCGGGTCCGGGCCCACCAGGTGCTCCCCGCTGCCGCGCAGGATCCAGGCTGAGGAGGCCTGCTGGCACTTGCTCTAGCAGGGAAAGGACCAGTTTCGCACATAATTCTTCATGACGGCCCATAACATTTTAATTGCTTGCTATTGTGTCAAAATATTGTCCTCCTGGCAGTCGGGATAATGAAAACAGAAAGCCAGAGGAGACGGGAAAGGGGTAGGTTTGTAAGAAAATAGGGATGCTGGAAACACCTGAAAGACCGCTGACTCTCATCAGGAGCACCAGGATCTCGGGCGTCAGGTGCGATGGGTGGGGAGCTGGTGATTCTTTCTTCAGGACTGAGCCTGCTCAGCTGTGGCTTCTCGGGTTAACGCGGCCCTGGGCGGAGCTCGGGTCCTGCAGTCTGCCCCCCGCTCCCCCCTGAGGAAGTGGCTGTGGACCAGTGGAGCCACGTAGCACTTCGCATCGGCCTGCTGGCTGCTCAGCCCACGTCTTCGCTGCTTCTCGCACGGTGCCTTAGCTTGGTCCTGGTTTCAACCCCCTGGCACGCTGGCCGGACTCTGTGCGCCCGCAGGGAGCAGCAGGAGCGTCGAACGGGACAGACGCCAAGGCTTTGGTGTGGGGTGGCCGCTTCCCAGACCCCGGCTGCTCCCACTGCGCTTGATGAAAGGACCAAGAAGTCCGCCAGCAAAGGGGGCGCCTGTCAGGCAGGCAGGTGGCTCGGAGTTCTTCCCCGGCAGCACTCAGGGCCCGGGACCAGGAGCAGGGCTACAAACCGTGGTCGGAGCGTTCTCCCGGGAACCTTACGGTCAGCCAGCTTCCGTTCCAGAGGCAGACAGCACTTCTTTAGCAGTAGACCAGCTGACCGCCGGTGTGGCTCAGGAGTTGAGCATCAGCCTATGAACCAGGAGGTCACTGTTTGATTCCTGGTCAGGGCACGTGCCCAGGTTTCGGGCTGGATCCCCAGTAGGGGGCATGCAGGAGGCAGCCAATCAATTCTTTCTCATCATTGATGTTTCTATCTCTCTCCCTCTCCATCTCCCTTCCTCTCTGAAATCAATTAAAACAAAATGAATCAACAAACCACGGACTTGAGGAAAAGCCCATAAGCCTGTCCTTAAAACCTACCAGACACACAGCCCAGCGAGTCGGGTGAACTAGTCCATTCGTTCCTCGGCAGTCAGCTACTGAGCCCCGCTGGGTGCTGGGTGCCGGGCTCCGGCCTCAGCCTGGGGACGGAGTGCCATTGGCTTCCCTCCCGCGAATGATGGCGAGGCCAGCGGTCTTTCTGAAAATACAGCCACAGGGGAGCTGGAGGGAGTTAGCCATTAGGTCTCTGACCCGCTCTTGAGACCAGAGCTCCACGCTGGCCCTGATCCAGCCGAGGCAGAGGGAGGGCCTGAGGGATGGAAGCTGATGGTGACCTTGGCCCGCTGGTCGCTGGCAGTTCCGCCTGGTGCGCTATAAACAACAGGCCTGGTTTTATAAATTGTTTGGAGGGTACAGTGTGTGCTAATTTCAATTATTAAATTGTCCATTTAGAAAATGTATTAGCGCAAATGAATTCAATTATTTCAAACACAGAAGCAAAACATTGCGTGGAATGCACACAGACGATGTAATTAGCCTTAATGGAAGCTCGCGTCCCATTCCTCGCGTGATTGAGAGGGAAAGCCGCTCCGCCGCAGCCTCCGCGGCCGGGCCGCTAGTCACCGTCTGTCTGAGACGCGCGCTTTAGGCGCTAAAATCGGCGTCGCTAATGACGGGAAGGAAGTCCAGGTTCAGCGTGGTAGTCACTCCCGTATTTATCTCACACCCAAGGCAGCCCGTTTGTCAGTGCTGCCGGCGGCCTGTGAAGGAGCTCCGTCCGGGCTCGCAGGGCCTGCCCGGGAGCGGGAAGGAGAGCTGGCGGGTGGGTCTTCTTGGTCTGGTCGGCATGCCCGGGTCTGGGCGGGTCTTGGTCTGGTTGGCATGTCCTGAGACAGCAGCCCGGCACTGAGTGACGTCAGGGGCCGCCACACTGATAGTTAAGTCACAAGATCATCCTGGACCGAGGAGAGGGGGATGTAGGTACCGGGAAGTGTCCCCCTGGGGCTGTCCTGTAGCCGACACCACATACAAGAACCTCTGACGTGTTATATGCTATCTGCATGTTACGTGCTGTCTGCAACTAACAGGTACACACATGGGGGCGTCTAAGTTAGTAAGCTCCTTTCCCCAGACGCTCTCCCCCATAGGAATCCTTTCCCCACCTCCGTCCACTTCTGAGTGAAGCGGGGGAAAGGGGTCAGGTCCCCTTTGGTCTGTTAGGAAGATGCTCATTCCCCTGCAGTGTGCCGCCTGGCGCTCCTCCTGCTCCCGTGGGGCAGGCGGGGTCCAGGGGGCCGTGGCTTTGCCCTGTGGTTGTGGCTGCATCCACAGTCAACCACCGGTGGCTGTGAATTCTCTGAGTCCCTGTGCCAAGCCGCCTTTGGGCTGGGGGTTTGGGGAGGAGAAGCTGAAGGGAGAGCTTGCAGCTTGCTCCGTTAGGGTGGTTCTCACAGATGCCACGAGTTAAGATAAACTCGGGGGGAGGGGAGAAGCATGCTTCATCTGTGTGCTCCTGCGTGTGTGACTTCACCAGCGTGGCGCAGTCTCCGTGGAGCTGGCGTGGCGCGTGGCAGTGCTGAGGGGAAGCGTTGAGCCGTCACCGGGGCAGAAATCTGAGGCAGTGCATTTGTTGTGATTCAGCCCAAACAAATCGTGGTTTTCCTGAGACTCGCCATCGCTGGGAGCGAGCACATGGCACCCAGGGTGTGAAACGCGTTCCCGAGGCTCAGGGCGCTCCCAGCAGCTCGGAGCGGGTTTGTGTTTCGGTGACAATGTCAGCGCTGTGGTTTGTTGCAATTAGGAGCCTGCTGCTGCGCAAATGATACCTCGTCCCGATTTCGCTCCCGAGAAAAGAAAGCCGCACCGGTTCCTGATGAAAACCCGAGGCTCAGTTCCTGCTTCTAAAATGTGCAAATTCTGTCAAAACTCTGGTGACTGAAAGTCTTCCTCCAGGGTTTTCTGTCCTGATCGCCCCCCCCCCCCCCAACGATTCCCCCCAACAACGAGGGGAGCTGCCTCCGCCGCTGTCTGCCGCGCCTGTCGGCGGTTAACGCTCCGCATCCCTCTGCCTTTTTAAAAAACGGGACACGGCAGGCGGATGCTTCTCTACAGCTTTTCCACCAAACAGTCAGACCCATTTAAAGAGTGTTTCCAAGAAGAGCAGGATTCACAAAACGTGTGCGCCTTGTGCTCGGCTTTTTCAGAACTAATTGGGAAGCTCACCCGTCTGCTGTCACAGCTGAGAAGCGGAGGGAGATGTGTTACTTTGCGCCCCTTCCCTCCTGGTCCCAGGTCCCATTGCTCAGTGGGGAGACAGTGCAGACAGGAAGCGGCTGGCTGCCCTGAGCGGCCTGCAGCTGGGCCTGCAGCTCTCCGTGCGGCCGGAGGCGGCCGGCCGGTGTGTCTGCCGGAGGAGGCTCCGCCTGGCCCGGCATTTGGTACCTAATGAGCCAGGGCTGGCTCGTTTCTGAGGCCGCTCAGTGCTCAGAGCTCCGCTCCTGCTCAGTGACAGCTCGCTTACCCCACTCCCCTCCACACACACACCTCCCTTTATTTTATTTTTTTTAAATACATTTTATTGATTTTCCACAGAGAGGAAGGGAGAGGGACAGAGAGCTAGAAACATCAATGAGAGAGAAACATCGACCAGCTGCCTCTTGCACACCCCTTACTGGGGATGTGCCCGCAACCAATGTACATGCCCCTGACCGGAATTGAACCTGGGACCTTTTATTATGTTTTAAATAAAAAGTTTAAATGTCAGTTTGGGCAGACTAAGTAGCCCAGGGTTTTGAGAAGGAGATCCTGCAGAGTCCCGTGGGTGCATTTTACTGTTGGTCCGTTTGACGGGACCTTCGTCTCTGTGATCAATAAAAATATATTTTAAAAAAGAAAGAAGAGTTCCCCAGCCCTCCAGACCCGCGGCCCCTGCTTCTCCCCTCTGGCTCTGCGTGTACAGACTGCGTATGGTTGGAGTCACACCGCTCATAAGCTTTCCAGACTCACACCTTTCTGTGAGCATGATCTGTTTAAGTTTCCTCCATGTCTTCCAAGGCTTAGCTCATTTGTTTTTATCACTGGATATCCTATTGTATGGAAATCCACATTGGTCTGTGCATTCACTGAGTGGAGGGTATCCTGGTCGCTTCAATTTTTGACAAACATAATACTTTATAAGTTTCTGTGCAAAAAATATATATGTTTATATATACTTATATATATATATAAACAAATGTACGTATATGTGTATATATATGTAAACAAACAAACAAAACACACCACCACAATACTGTAATCTTACTAACAATAACAGCGGTTCCGTAGCATCACGTTTCCAATCTTCAAACTTGCAGGTGCTCCTGAGTGTCACAGGCTCTTCACTTTTTCACAGTTGGTTTGACCCTGGATCCCAACAATGGCCACCTCCTGTGATTGGTCGCTGTGTTTGTGTCTGTTTAATTGAGAGCTTTGTGTGGGTTTTGCCGGGGCCATCGCCGCTGTGTGGTGAGCCTGCTCTCCGACCTCGGTGTGAGTCTGAGGGGCCAGATGCTCGGCTGGAGTCACGGTTGAGGTGTGTGTGTGTGTCCTGGCCAGGCTGCCTCATTGCGGCTTCTCCCCTCTCAGAGGCACAGAGGTCTGGGGTCCGTCTTCTTGATGACACTGCAGCCGGTTCTGCTCAGCGTCTAGACTCGTTAGCGTGCAGAGGCTGACATGAGTGCTCTCCCTCGCTCATCCACTCGCTGGAATGCTTCCAGAAAGACAACTTCCCCATCGACTATTTGATTACCCTGATTTCACAGTAGAGCAGATCCCCTCGCAGCCTGCAATTAAGACTGGCTTTTCCCTAAGTGCTTTCAAAGAAAGCTCTTGTGTGTTGGTTAGGAACCCTCACCTGTGAGATGGCGTGGGTGATTCTTCCATGGCCGGGAGCAGCCCCCGGCTTTGGGGGAGCTGATGGGTGCCCTGGGTCCAGACACCTCTCAAGAGTGACAGTGCCCTGCTCCCCGGGGCCACCAGCAGAGCGGAAGGCCCGCCCCACGCAGCCTGCGGCCCGGGGCTGGTTGGATCATGGGATTGCCCTGACCTGGGTTGTCAGGGAGCGGAACACTCCTCGGCAGCCATCTAGACCAGTTCACTTCCACAGACAGGGCAGGGAGGCCCAGGATGCTGGTGAGGCCGCAGCGGCGGTGACAGAATGGAAGCCACAGCCACACTCTGACTCTCAGCGCAGCACTGTGCCCGCAAACCGGCTGCAGCCTGCCACCTCCGTCCACGGCTCATGGTTGGCACTGGACTGCTCTGTGGGGGCACGGCAGAGGCCCCTCCGAGGACGTGTCACATGGGGTGTTCCCCTGGAGGCAGCTTGGAACGAAGTGCCTCAGCCCTGGCTGGAATAGGGGGCGGCCTAAGGGTTAACCTCCCGGATCACAGGCGTGGTGGGGCCATCAGGATTCCGCTCAAGTTCATCCTCGTAACCGACATCAAAGCTTGCAGCTGCAGCCCGAGTCCCAATTAGTGCTTTTCCCGGTGAAATGGGCGCCTGCACGTTGACTCTGAGACAGCGCGCTGTGATCTGGTTTGGGCGCAGAGAGGGGCAGGCCCTCGGATAATTGCCGTGTCTCCGAGCCTAATGGCCCGTGTCC
This sequence comes from Pipistrellus kuhlii, assembly GCF_014108245.1. Classification (NCBI taxonomy): domain Eukaryota; kingdom Metazoa; phylum Chordata; class Mammalia; order Chiroptera; family Vespertilionidae; genus Pipistrellus; species Pipistrellus kuhlii. The sequence continues at coordinate 917,655 of NW_023425571.1, forward strand.
CCGTCTCCCCTGATTAGATGGCGGCGGGGGATCAGACGCAGCCGCTCCGCTGCTCGCCGGGCTCATTTGCTGTGCGGTCGGATGTCTTTGGTAGCTGATTCTGTAATCACTGTAAACAGTTTATATTTACAGATTTATTTTTTTATAAAAGCAAGCGATGAAGCAAATTGGTCAGAGTTCAGCCTGCCAAGGAAGGAAAGAGACTCCGAGCACATTTCTCTGCTCACTTCCCAGACTGCCTCGTTGTCCCAGGGGGCCGGGCTGAATTCACGGGCAAGGCCTGTCAGTTCAGGAAGCCTGGACCAGTGATAACACTGTTCACATCCGGGTACAGGCAAGCACTCCCCACTGGGAACAGCCCCTCACTCATTTCAGAGTAAATGGCCCCATGCACCCACACCGCCCTGGTCTGTGTTCCTGTGTCCTTGGCCTTTGACCTCAGATATAACTCACCGTGACCTGCTCAGGGCTAATGAACCCGGCATCAGCGTGTTAGACCATGTGGCCAACTCCTGGGCTGAGTGGGAGGCCAGGGCGGGGGCCGTGGTGGGTGCTCAGATGGCCGGGTGGCCTTGGACTCACTCGACTGTAGTTCACCCGCTTCCTCACTGTGAGCTCTGAGGAGCGGGACTAGTGCAGCTCTGAGTTAGCGCCTCTGCACCGGCCTCTGGTCCTTACAGAACCAGACAGAACCTCCCTGGACACGGGACTTGCTGCTCCCACCACTTGTCTCAGATAAAGACAGACCAACAGAGAGATGCTGCCTCGATCCTCACAGCCCCTCCGCTCTGAAGGCTACAGCTTTCTGTCCTGGCGTCTGTGGGAGACGCCTGGGTGTCCCGCCCAAGATCTTGCCGCTTCCCTCAACTCCTCAAGGGATCCTGTTCCTCTGTCAGGGGTCCCAGGCGGTGCCTCCTCATACCGCCCACGTGGCTCTGGCTCCGTCCTCTCGCCCAGTTGGGTGTTGATGTTCCTCTGCCTCTGGGCATGAGCTGAGGGTGGGGCGGACCTTGCTCATCTTCGCACTGAGGAGGGTACAGGAGGTGGTACATGCTGGTTAAAGAATGGAGGACAGCTCCTTTTTTCAAATTTAAAACGGGGAGATATTTGCTCAGACTTCGTGCAGCTTGCTCATAGAGAGGTGAAAACTGGATCAGAACTCAGGGCTTTTACCAAATGCACGTCCCTGCAGCCATCGATGTTAGTGTCTGTTAGTCCTCTTCTTGTCTGTCAGTCCTCTTCTTGCTGTCTTTGCTTCTGCCCACCAGAGGCCTCAGCGAGCAGTGGGGTTGGCCAGCAAAATTAAAGCAGAGCGACGTGGTCTGCTGGCCCACCAGCCACATTTCTACACTCTCTTTATAACAGAGGGATGACTGCATCTTATCCATTAGGTGAGCTTCTCGTAATAGAGGCAGAATGCTCAGCTGCCATTTCTTTGGTAGAAAAAAATTAGAGATTCAGTCCCTTTAAAAAATACTGGCTTCAAGATAGTATAAAAACTTACTTGCGTATTCAGCAAACCTTCTCCAAATCACACATTTGAAGGATAAAAAATAAATAACAAGTAGCCAAAACAAGTTTTACAAATGACTGCAAAGTAATTAAGTTTCTTTTTACGACCTTTTGCATCAGCTTAAAGGTCAGTGTGAAATAGATGAGAGTTAAACTAAGAACCAGGTGCACCAGACAGAAAATCGCTTCGGTGCCACTGCACACCAGGCTCACCCAGCTTTCTGCCCCTGAAGCACGGTTCTCGGAGGGGCATAGCGTGCCACGTGGCATCCAAGCAGTGACGTCACCAGTTCTAAGCTGCGCCTTATTTTATGACCCACTGAGAAAGGAAAGTGTCCGTTGAACTATGGCAAGCTGTTGATTATGGACTCATCTGACTGCTTTCAGACAGGATTGGGTGAAATCGGTGGCACCGTCCTCTGCCAGCGCCCTCCCCGCCGCTGGTCCTGGCCTCGCAGCCTAAGCGCGGGCCGGGCTGCCTCCGGGGCTCCGTTAGGAAGGGGCCGGGTCCCAGAGCCGCGTCGGCTCCCCGCCTCCTCGGTGAAAGGTCCTGCTCACACGCCTGGTGGCGTCCCCGTCGCTGCCGGGGGACCAGGAACTACGCGGGCCGAGTCGGACCCTCAGGACTTACCTCCCTGCCCGCCGGAGCAGGACAGAGCTGTTCGGGGCCCGTTCCTCCATAGGCTCCGAGGTCTCCCCCGAGAGGCCTCTCGCGTGGTGATGGGAAGCACCGCGGAAGACGCCTGCAGTGGAGCTGCGGGCGGCGTGTTCAGTGAGCGTGTAGCCAGCCTTGACCTCTGTCAGTGCCCGCAGCCTGTGTGGGTGGCTTTGCTGTCTGTGCGGGGCCCAGGTAAGGCAGAGTTCTCAGTGACTTACATCTGACAGTTCCTTTCAAAGAGGCAGGCTCCGGGGCACAGAGCACCTGCTGGAAGTCAGCCATGGACACCTGCAAAGCTTTCTCCTCCCTGGGGGAAAGGCTCCCCTCAGACAGCTGACATGACAAGACCAAAGCCAAGAGTAAATGTCCCTTCTTCACCCCCACCTTCCCACTCTAGTCCATTAGCAATAGCTTTTCAGTTACATCCCAAGTCCCTCCCTCTGTCACCACCAGGGTGGCCCCGGTTCAGCCTGCAGAACAGTAACTGGCGTCTAGGACGCGTGACTCCAGCTCCACAGGTAGTTTTCCATTCGGGAGCCCCGTGTAGTGGGAAGGAAGATGGGCTTCGCGCCAGAAGCAGAGCAAGACTCTTGCCATCTGTGCCCTTGCCATGACCTGAACGTGACCCCTTCCTGCCATTAGGGTTTCTTCCATCACTGAGAAGGGCTAGGGCCTTTTGCCTGTGGGGACTGGGACTCCTGGAGATCCGTGGCTTCCCCCGGATTCTGACTCCCAGCACCGGAGTCGGGAGTGGCGTTTCTGGTGGAGACTGCCGGGAGTGGCCTGATGGTGGAGGCAGAGGCACTGCCTCAGGGAGCATGCGCTTCCTCTCCGTTTGCACTTCCCATTTGCAAGGAGCCGCTGCGCATTTTGTGGATTCGCAGAGCGTGTCACGGGGATACATTTACGGGAGTTTCCTTGGCGAAGTGCAGTTCTGAAAATAGTACCGTGCCTTGCTGAAATTTTTGAATTAACACCCACAAATTGGAATGGCCCTGGGTTTGTATTTTGAATAAGCTGTGGCACACTGTTTATTCAAGCGCGAGATTCTTGCCAGATTAGAAGGCAGCGGGAGGAAGTAATCGGTTACTGACGTGACGATGCTGGCCACCCATATTGAACACCTACCGTGGACCGGCCCAGGCCAGCACAGGAATCTTGGCCTGCCCCAGGAAGGCCCCCACTGCGCTTCGTCCCCCAGGCCTCCCCCCGCGCTTGCCGGGGGGGCCCCCCTGGAGGGGTCCTCGGAGACGGCGGCCACAGTGACCACTGGCCGCCGCTCTGTGTGGGAGGCGGGCGCTCCCGTGTCCCCACGCCGGTCATTGGCCGGGGAAGCTGTGGCCGTCAGCACGGGGGCCAGGCTGAGATTCCTGGGCTCGGACCCCGGAGCGTGTGTTGTGCACTGGTGGCCGCCCTCCAGCAGCTGCTTACGCCTGACCTTCGGGAACGAGGGGGAGAGTTTTATGAATAATTTATTTCCAAAGAGAAGATGAAGGGACCTGAACTTCCCCCTTCCCAGATATTTTCGACTCGAGTGAAAATAACCTGCGAATGCTCGCCATCAGGCGGATGAAGTCGTCGCGCACTAGACGTGTGTTCGCTGGGAACCTCGGTGAGGGGGCAGCTGTAAGCACGGCCCGGGCTTGCTGGGAGGTGGGTTCGTGCTGAGCGCATGAGCAGAGCGCACGGAGAGCTGCAGGCGGTCCCCGTGTCCTTGAATCGCAGAGGACGCGTCAGAGCAGCCAGTGCGCCCTTCTCAGGCGGGCCCCTTCTCCGATGGCGCGTCCTTGGTCAGGTCCAGATGGGAGCGGTTGGGGCAGGGGTTGAGTACAATTTCACCATACAACCACCTCCCACCCCCTTCTTTCTCCTGTTCTTCTATCCTAACTCCCTTCCTCCCACCCACACACTGTTTTGTGCTGCGGCCAGAGGATGGCCGTGACATTGAAGGAGTGAGCAAGGGCACCGTGTGCCTGCATACTGCTTCCCAGTGGTCATCCCCCGGCGTGGGTGGTGGTGGCAGGGGCAGAGCAAAGCACCCTCTTGGAATGACCCAACTTCTGACCATTGTGTCTGGGAAGCACTGACCTCGGGGGTCCTTGTTCGGCACCTGTTGGGGAAGGAAGTTCCGCTGCTCTGTGGAACGGACCGGGCATGGCTCCCGGGTGGTCCGGGCTGGTACCCCGGGACAGTGAGTGGGGTTTGGAACGGCTGGGCGGCACCAGCTGGAAGGGAGGCCTGGCGGGCAGTGGCCTAGTGGGCATGAGTGCCTGGTCACTGTGCACGGCGTTTTAGAAATGCATGCTTGGCTCTTTAAGGTTTTATTTTTGGAAACTTTCTCACGCACCAAAATAGATGAATCAGGAGCTTTCCGATCAATGCCGGAATGGCATCCAGTCTGCAGAGTGGAAACCAGTAGGCAGCCACCGAAATCCACAGACTGACACCCACTCACCGCGGCACTCTCTGCACGAGGGAGGCAAGCGGGGGTCCGTGCGGGAGGGGCCGGGGCCGGGTGGCACTGTATTCCAGAGGCGGCTCAGAAACCCAGCGCAGAGAGTATCGAGCGCCGCTCCGGCCGCATCGATTGCAGGGCGTGCGCGCATACATTAACCACGGACTCATCATTCCTCCGGAGGCCGTGCCTGCACGCAGATCGAGACCATTTCTCACAGCCCGTGGCGTAATTCCAATTGCATTCACGCGATGACCAGAATTCATTGTTGGAAAAGCGAGAGTGGGTGAGAACGTTGGAAACGCTACAGTGGAGCTAGACAGTGAAAACTGTTACATGCGACTATAAAAGGTCCTAACTCTGCCCTTCGGAGGAGTTTTCTTGTGCTTTTTTTTTTTGGGGGGGGAGGGGTACTATGCAGCATGTGCTAAAGGTCTGTAAGAAGGACCGGAGCAGGTTCCCAGTCCAAGTTCTAACCCGGCTTTGCCCACAGCGCTGGGAGGCTCAGCGAGGCAGCCCGTTCCCCTCTCCGGAGGGGGGAGGACCGGAGAGCCCGCCTTCAGCTTCAGGGTGACATGCCTCCGGGGGCTGTTCCAGTTCTCACCGCCGTCAGCTCCCCACGTGTTTCCAACATGAGGGATCACCCAGTGCCTCCCGCTCGGGGAGAAGACGCGCTGGCAGTGCGCTGTCCCGTGGCCTCTTCCAGGGCGCAGGCCGTTAGCCTGGGCTGTGGGGGCCGTGGACACGGTGGGCGGTGCCGTCTTGGGGTGAAGGGGTCCCCGAAAGCGCTCCTGGCTGGGGATTCCTGAACCCGTAAGGAAGGCGGCCTTCCCTTGTGCACGCTCCTTCCGGCCTCGGAGCTGCGGAGCCGGAGGTCAGCTCAGTTCTCTGTTTCTCCTCTGACTTGAGTGTGAGAGAGGTTTGCAAGGGACTGAAAGTCTGCCGTAGACTCTCCGCTCAGGGAGACAGGGTCAGTGTTGGCGATGGTCTGGTGAGGCCACTGACACCTGTAGAGGGCGCCTCTGAGTCTCTCCAGGGCTCTGCAAACCACCGCTCCCTGTCTCCGGGGAGCCCGGGACTTGCTGCCCTGGGGGGAGCATTCTGGCACCATTTAACGCCTTTGGCCGTGGCCAGGGGGTTGGGGCCGTGGCCCTGGGGCCGCCTGTGCCGTGTGGAGACCTCCCTCCCTGCTCAGCGGCCCTTCCCGACTCCCGTGGAGTCAGCTCCCCGGCGGACCACCGCAGCCGGACCACCGCAGCTGGCCGCGACCTGGCCGCCCTCCCGGGCCGCCTCCCCGCTGCTCCTCGCCAGCTCCAGCTGTAGGCACGAGACCTTTTTTTTTTTAAGGTATAAAAGTGAAGATTTATTTAGAGTGGGGGAAAAGTCACCAGTTTTCAAAGCCAAGCAAAACCTTTTTGAAACCAAGCTGTTTTATTGCCTGTCTTTTCTTTTTTTTTTAATCCTCTCCAGAGAATATGTTTTTTTTATTTTGAGAGAGAAAGAGAGAAACATGGATGTGAGAGAAAGACATCGACAGGTTGCCTCCCGTACGCAGCCCAATGAGGCATGGAGCCTGCAGCCTTCTGGTGAGCAGGGCGACGCTCCGACCGACCGACCGACCGACCGAGCCGCCAGCCAGGCTGAGCCTGCATTCCAGGGGCTTCTCCCTCAGTCATTCACAATCGCCTGGAGGAGGTCTGCCTAATCTCTGACCAGCTGTTCTATTATCTGCATGATACTTCCCTTTAAGTAAACCCATGTTTCAACAGCGCCATTCTAGGAGGTGGTGTCTATGAACTCCTAGGTTCCAGTGGCTAGTTACGTGTTTTTCTCTGTACGCATGTATTTAAGTTAAACATGTCCACCCATAGTGTGCGGCGCCTCCCGCACCGCTCTGTGCATGCCTATCAGGCTCTGGAACGTGTTAGTCTGGGGAGATGTGAATGGGACTGAGCTCAGAGGGAGAAGCAGACTGGCACCTGACAGTGTCCGGGAAGGAACGCCCGGGCCTGCAGCGGAGGTGCTGGATGGAGGGAGAAGGGGAAGTAAGAGGAGCAGAGAGGCCTCTGGGTAACTTTCTCAGGGGCAGCTCTCTCCGTTTGATCCCATGTTCTGTGTGAATGCCTTCCCTGTGCAAACTGGCCACACCCACAGGTCAACATGCCAGGGAATGTTTGTTCCATGAACTGCGTGTGTGTGTAAAGTTTTATCTTGTTACCTATTTAGAATATTCGTATCACTGTGCCCTCAATTAATGTAAACATTTTTCAGTTTCCCAGCCATTTGCAAAGACGCAGGCAGGTGAGCCAGCGTCCTCAGCTGGCCCTCCGGGCGAGGTGGCCTGTTGTCTGTCCCGTCCCTTCCTCACCCTGTGATGTGACTGCTCCCACATCCTCACCGCCGCCTGAGCCCCAAGGCTCCCTCGCCAGGCCGCCGGGATGCCTGGCCGAGCACCTGTCAGTCATCCTTGTTTTCCTGGTTGGGTGTTTTTCTCCATAACACGTGCGAGCTGGCAGCGGACGGAGGTGTTCAACGAAAGTGTAATTCTTTCCCAGGCTTAACACATTGCTTACATGTTTTAGGGAAAACGGGGCCCACAGATACCTGAATAAATTTCTAGTGCAGGATCAGAGGTTTATAAAACGTCCACCTTCTAGTTAGTTATTAGTAACAATAAAATGCAAAGCAGGTGTGTACTATTTGCCCCTTCCTGTTACTTAGCAACTGTGCGCATGAATTGTGAGTCATAGAGTAAAAACCCAACAGGAGGAGGGGAGGAATCTTAGTTGTGTTTTTCTGGAAACGAGCCTGTGGCCTTTAAGGAAAAGGGTGTGCAGATGCCGTGGGAACCCTGTGGGATGGGTCCCAGCACCTGTGTCCCGGCCCCTGAGTCCCAAGGGCTGGCCCCCAGCACCTGTGTCCCGGCCCGAGTCAGGCCGATCCCAGCACCTGTGTCCGGGCCCCTGCGTCCTCAGGCCGACCCCTAGCACCTGTGTCCGGGCCCCTGAGTCCTCAGGCCAACCCCCAGCACCTGTGTCCGGGCCCCTGCGTCCTCAGGCCAACCCCCAGCACCTGTGTCCGGGCCCCTGAGTCCTCAGGCCTGGGACACTGAGTCTGTGTCCACTCACCTGTGTTCCACAGCACCTGTGTCCCGGCCCGCTGAGTCTCTGATGCATCTAGTCTTGTTTGTGAGGTGCAGTTTAGAACCTGCTTCTTTCTGAGAGAACAGAAATCTTGCTCAGCATGACAAGATATCTCACCAAGTGGAGAAGGTTGGCCCCGGTTTCCAGGCGTTCTCCATCCCAGTGAGAGGACAGTTGTCGTTTCGGGCAGCGTGGCCTCGTGGGGGCGTTAACCCAGCCCTGCTCTGTCTCCCCCCGGGGCAGAGCCTCTGGTGCCACCGCTCTGGGCGGGTGTCCGGGGGCCTCAGCTCCCTCAGGTCGCGCAGGGGCTGTCCCAGCACCGCCTGCCCCGGAGGCGGTGCCTGAGCCGGGCCCTGGGCTCGGAGCTCGCAGGGGCCATGGACGGTGTGGTGTGCCCGCCGGGCGTGGGCTGGGGGCTGCGGAAGTGGTTTGAGGGGCTCGGCATCTCCCTCTCACGGGCTCGCTGGCCAGAGTCCAGATTGTTGGTGTGTTTTTTCTTTTGAGGAAAGGTCAGACTTTAGAGAACGGAGCCATCTGCCCAACAGATTACTCTGAGGCTTAAATAACAAGTAGTTTGCGATATATTTCAATGAGTGGAGTGGACGGATTGTGTGTGGGAGACCGGTCTCTAGAAATGTCTCCCACAGCCTGTGTAGCTATGGCTCTGGTGTTGTGACCCCCGCTGGGTGGGGTGCATCTTTGTGCCGATGTTTCCCCAGAATTAATTAGCTGGTTAGAAGCGGCGTTAGGCTGGCACGGCTCCTGCTTCCCGCGTCCGAGTGCTGCCCGGACAGAGGGGGCCCTGTGCTCGGAGGCTGAGCCATCGGGGCTGTCTGTGCGGCTCTCTGGCTGCTGTTGTCACTGGCCTTTGGTGACCCACGTAATGGACTCTCCCGACACCCCACATCTGCTAGGACCTGCCTCTGAGCTGTTCGTGACTGCCTCGCCCGGGTCCGCGGCTGGCGTCCCGTCCTGTCTGCTCAGCTCAGCGGGAGTGGCAGGGGAGCGTGGAGGGCACCGGGCCTGTGACAAGGAGCAGGACGCAGCATCGAGGGCGGCATCCTGCGATCCCGGAGAGGCCTGTTGGGAGAGAGACAGTCACCGGGAAAACTGCTCAGTCACAGCGGGGACAGGAGCCCAGAGAGAATTAGAAGTGCTGTGGGTCAGATGAGATGCTCCGGCTGATGCGGGAAGGGAGTGTCATTGACGTGGGACCCCACAGACATGGAGCGGGAGCGGGACTGACCTGACTGGGGGGAGCTGTGAGCAGCATCCTCTGGGCAGAGGGTGAGGAGTGCACGGGGTGCGGGCGGTGCGGGGGGCGCAAGCTGCCCTGGTCGCCCTAGGAGGCGGGGGTGGATACGGAGGCTGGGCCAGGGGAGCAGAGGCGGCGGTGGAGGCTGGGCCAGGGGAGCAGAAGGTCACGGAAGCAGGTCCTAGACCTTGGGCTCCATCATGGAAGCATGACGTTAAGATTGACTCTTAGACTCATTGCCCCCCTTCTGTATTCCTGCAACTTTGTTTCTAAAATTAAAGTAGCTTTATTGGAAAAGACAGTTCCTGTTCAGAGGAACAGGAGAAAGCAGGTGCCTCGGCGCTGGCACTAGGGCAGCTCTCCTGAGCCTGGTCTCGCGCGGATGGAGGGCTGAGGGGCTGGGCCGCGGCCAGACAGCTGTGCCGTGTGCTTCGGCTGCAGCACGCGCTCCAGGGACCTGGGGCCCGGGAGGAGGTCAGGGAAGCCGGGGTCTGTCCCCGGCTCACCAGAGCCTGTGGGTTGGGAGGAAATGCCTATGTGTCTCCCACGGGCTGATGGGTGGTTGGGTGAAGACGCTGCAGCCCGGGTGGGCAGGGGGGTGGAGACCACCGCATGGAGACGCCACTGGACCCCCAGACTGAGGGGGCTGGACGAGAGGACCTCCGAGGCCCCAGGCTCTTTAAATGGGGGCGTTTAAAGAAGCAGGCCCAGCCGCTGGAAAACAGAAGAGAAGGCGGTGCGAAGTCTGAGCTCGGCCTGCCTGCTTCCGATCCGCAGCGACGGGGAAACGGGTTCTGGGCTGAGCCCCCAGGACGCCTCAGAGCCCCGGGGAAGAAGCCGCTGGGCTGTCCTGGGAGGATGGGGGAGCCCAGCGGAGTCTCGGAGCAGAACGGGGTTCTTCCGTTGTTCGACGTTGATTCCTGTCTGAAATTACTCGGATAAGCCACACCGTGACCCGGCCCGTGTTCCTGGGGGTGTGCTCCTGGCCCTTCGTGGCCACCGGCGGCTGCGCTGGTGGGAAGGCCTCTGGGATGGCCACAGGAGCAGCAGGTGGGCAGAAACGTGCACGTGGTGACTCACTGCTCAATTTGGCACGAAATTAGTCTTCCCGCATCGCATCTGCTCAAGTGTGACTCGCCACCACTGCTCTGTGCTGCTTGTGTGCCTGGAGCCGAAGGTAGAAATTAAAGCGCTTTGCTCTGCCGCGGGGCGAGTGCCGGGTGGCAGGGCGCGCTGTGCCTACCTTCCACCTGTCCCTGCCCTGCACGCGGAGCCGGCGTGGCAGCGGGCGTGGCTGGGTGGGGGCAGCATTCAGAGCAGCCGCCGGGACAGCAGCCCCCGCAGAGACCGTGCGCCGTGCCGCCAGCCTCATCCTGCCAGGCCACCAGCGGTGGTTTGCGTTTTGAAAGCCATGTCTGCTTGCAAATGGATGTTTTGATTTTTGCTGCAAGGACTCAGACATTGTTTTCCTCAGTTAAGCAGGCAGCTGCCTCTCTCTCTCCTCTTGGCAAACACATCATGTCACCTGTGAAAAGGAGATTTGCATCTCCGTTATGTCAGACGTGGGACTGAAAAACAGCCTCCTGGAGATGGATTGCTGCTTCATAAGCCTTTGGGTGGAGCGAACTGAGCTGCTTCTGCGATTGCCTGTTGGGAAGAGAACAGCAGTGCCGCCCAGGCCGCTCCGTGCCCGTGGGCAGCAGATGGTTTCCCGGGAACCTGCCCTCCCGCCGCTGCCCTGCTGCCTGCACCAGCGAGTGCTCCCGGAGACGGGATGGAAGTGCGAGGAGCACGCGGGGTCCGTGCGGCCCGCGGCCAGGACTCCGGCTCCTCCTCACGCGTCCCGCAGTCTGCACCGAGCTTGCTTTCCGGACCTCCTCGCCCACTACAGACAGGCTTTCCAGAAAGTACTGCGAGTCCCTCAAGGTGACCGCACGGGAGAGCAGCCGGGAGGCCGCCTTGAGCCAAGGTCCTGGTTCATTTGCATCCTGCTGTCGGAGCTATGATGGCTATTGATTATGATGGCTATTGATTGAGGATCGTTCAGAAAACATGCCCCCCTCCCATTAGCATATGCTTAGCAAATGACCTCCGTTCTCACAGGACAGCAGATTTTTCTTCCTGCTGAGTCTGAATTAACTGGGTTTAAACTGCGTACGTGGATTTGGAGAGAAATAGGCGAGCGTCCTGTGGCCCGGTGGACCCTGCGGCGGAGTTCGCCGTGTGCCTCCATCAGGGCGGGGAGCATCGGAGTGATGGAAAGTGAGCGGACCTCCTCCTTCCCTCATGCTTTCACCTTCCGCAGCAGGAAGCTCAGAGCGAGGCTGCACAGCAGGCAGCTGGACGTCTGGAAGGGACGGTGTGGCCTGAGGTGTGGTTTCTTAGTCACTACTTCTTGGCCTTCTTTGTGTTTCTTATTGATTCCAGAGAGGAAGGGAGAGGGAGAGGGAGAGAGAGGGAAACATCAATGCCGAGAGAAGCCTGGATCGGCTGCCTCCTGCAGGCCCCACACTGGGCCTGTGCCCTGACTGGGAATCAGGCCGTGACCTCCTGGTTCATAGGTCGATGCTAAACCACTGAGCCACACTGGCCGGGCTGTTCCTCAGCCTTTTTCATCAACAGAATGGGCCTTCCCTCTGAGAACTGCCTCTTGTTCTTTCTGGACTCTGCCTCTGAGTGCCATGGCCTCCTCTTCGGTCCTCTCAGCTGTGCGGTGCTGAGTCTGCAGAAGGCTTTGAAGGTGAACGTCGAATGTCGTCGAATGTCGGTCTCCCGCCCTCTTCCCCAGCAGCCTGCGCCCTCAGCGCCCCTCCCCCTCTCCCCGGATCCCTGCGGTCTTCCTGCGGGCGGTCCTTACTGCCCCGCCCTCTCCTTACTGCGGCTCCCTGCTCCTGCTGTGAACTGTGGTAACTGCCCTGAGGAGCGAGTTAACAGCGGACTGCTGTCTGCCCGCCCGCCCCCCCCCCCCCCAGCTGATGGCGTTTTAAACACATGGCTCTGTGTTGTCCGCCGCTCTCAGGGGCCTGGGTTGCAGGCCGCAGCCTTTCATGTTGTGAGCGGAGAGCTGATCTTCCCCTCCCCCGAGAACACGGCTCCCCTTGTCCCTGATCTAATGGACCGTAATTTAATTTGTCGTGTCCAACAGATACGAAACCCAATGCAGAATCCTTAATGGATAGTTTTGCATCTCTGCTGCTGTATCAGACACCCCCTCTGCGGCCAGCGGGCTGGATGGCGGGCACAAACGCTGGGGGATTTCATGCTCAGAGGGTCGGAGCCAGGCCAGCTCTGTCGGGGCCGCGCTTGGCGTCTCCATGGTGAGCCTTGGCTGGAGGGAGTTCACACTCCGAGACGGGGCGTTTTTGCAGAACCGGCTCACAGGGGATCAGAGGTGTCTGTATGTGCCAGGTGCCATGCCAGGCGCTTACATTTCAGTCGTTTGTCTGTGATTGTAACCTTAAGAGAGAGATTCGGCTTGGGCCAGAGCACAAAGGACTTCCTTTGGGAGGAAGGCTCCGAAAAGAGTGGCGCTGATAGAGGCCTAAGCTGTGGACTGTGGGAGGAGTTTAGTCATGTGGGGAGTTCAGGGGTAGAATGGTAACAGGACATAGAAAGCTAACCGAGTGAAAGTCAGGCAGAGCAGGAAGCTGTCCAACAAGTGAACTCACGCGCCGCTGTGTAGCTCAGCTACTAGCGACGTGTGTATAGCCCTGGCGGGTGGCTCCCGGTTGGAGAGTCATCCATACGCCAAAGGATTGCGGGTTCACTTCGGTCAGAGCGCATACCTAGGTTGTGGCTGGATCCCCCGTCAGGGTGCATACGGGAGGCAACCAATCAATGTTTCTCACATTGGTGTTTTTCTCTCTCTCCCTCTCCCTTCCTTTCCCTCTAAAATCAATAAGCATAGAGTGTAGCATGCAAACACTGAATATCTGTTTAAGCAAAGATTGTGATATAAGTTGAATTAGCTAGTGTCCAGCCAGGAAGAAGGAAGGGTTGGGTCAGGGTGAGGGTACCTTCACCCTAACTGAAGACTGTTGCCTGGAAGGCAAGAGGAGGAACAGGGAAGGAGTATTTTTCCAAAGAGCCATGTTGTCCCGTTAGCCTCCTGACCATGGATTCCACAGTCCACGTGAGGCTGACGGAAGCCGGAGCACTGCGGGTCTGTGTTCCCGTGACGAGGCGCCGTTCGTGCGGCGTTAATATCATGATGTCTCTGTTCCCGTAGGTATGTCGATGACGTCATCAGCCGCATTGACAGGATGTTTCCTGAAATGTCCATCCAGTTATCCAGACCCAATGGAACGTCAGCGATGCTTCTGGTAAGTTCTACCTGACCGTCTGTATGGAAGAAAGCACGGTAAAGGGTGTAAGGTCACTAGCTCCAGAGCCCGTGGACCCAGGCAGATTCTGGGTTTTCCGCCACCGCCAGGGGCAGCAGAGAGCCTCAGGCTTCAGGCCTGTCCGGGAGCCCTGGCCGTGCGCAGTGTCTGCCCAGGCAGCAGGGGCAGGAGCAGGGGGTAGCCGTGGCTCCCTCTAAGGCGGTGGGGTCTGTTTGGCTCATCTAAAGCGGGCCAGCCTTTCCCCGTGGGCCGAGAGGGATCAGGGCACCGGAGACCCTCAGAAATGGGGGGCGGCCCCTCCCCTGTGTCTGACCTGGAGACACGCTCCGCCTCCTCTTCATGCGCATGGACGGCAGATGCACGCAGGCGATGGGCGGGAGCGGGAGGGCGGACACACAGGCGCTCGGTAAATGTTTGCTAGGTGAACACACGAGTGACAGGTCACAGCATCTTTCTCTCCCGTGTGTCCGCGGGGGCTGCAGTGGGGACCGCTGCGGGGGAGGGAAGGAACAAGGCATCCACACTAGTTCCATCCCAGAATTGTCCCTAAGCCTAACCCCAACCCCAGCCCCAACCCAACCCTCCCTTCTTCCTGGCTGGACACTAGCTCATTCAAATGACTTCACTTCCGCCGGCGTCTCTGTGAGTCGGAGGTCATGGCCACCGCTGTGTGCTCCCTTCCCGGATGATGCACCTGCAGTTGCAGCCTCTGTTGTGGCTGCTCTCGCTGCCCTGCGGGGGGCTCTTTGATGTTAATATCATGATGGAATAAATCCTATTTCCGTTCTTTGAGGAGATGAGCTCAGTCATCCAAAATAAACCTCGCTGTGTTGATATTTAGTTTCGGTTCATCTACCGCCTAACATCCCATTATTAATTTCCTCCCAGCAGTCAAAACACTGTACGCGCTTAATCGAGTCAGAGACTAGAGCAAGCAGCTGGCTTCTTTCGGCATTTAAAATACTCATGTACTGCCGGCCAGTGTGGCTCAGTGGTGAGTGTCGGCCTATGAACCAGGAAGTCATGGTTTGATTCCCTGTCAGGGCACATGCCCGGGTTGCAGGCTCGATCCCCCATGTGGGTGTGCAGGAAGTAGCCGATCCATGATTTACTCTCATCATTGATGTTTATATCTCTCTCCCTCCCTCTCCCTTTTCCTCTCTGAAATATATAAAATATATTTTTAAAATATATTAAAAATTGTGACTGATTCACCAGGTATAAAATTGTAGGGAAAAGATGAAGCTTCAACCATATTTGAAAGATACTTTGATAGTATGTAACTGAATCTTTATGTTACATAGTTTACAACAAATAAAACTCATTTGTCAATCTTCCTAAACATACATTTTAACTGACCTTCCATCTCTTTAACATATTCATGCCTTCTGTTGAATGACAGTCTTTTTTAAGCCACGCGGATACATCTCAGTGCCAAGGTTGAGAAGCCGTGCTTTAGCGCATGCAAATGTGCGGCTCCCAGGAAAATGCCAGAACGTCTTCCTGGGAGGCAGCGCCGGAGCAGGACACAGACCGTGTCCGTGTGCCGAGGCCAAGGCACAGCTCCAGCCTCCTTGGGAACGCTCCGGAGTCTAAAATTCTGTGATGCTGCTCTGGCCAGTGTGGCTCAGTGGACAGAGCATCGGCCTGTAGTCCGAAGGGTCCCGGGTTCAGTTCCAGTCAAGAGCATTTACCTCGGTTGCAGGCTCCTCCCTAGCCTGAGCCCTGGCCAGAGTTTCTCTCACATCGATGTTTCTCTCTGTCTTTCCCGCTCTCTTCTGCTCTCCCTAAAAACCAGTGGAAATATATCCCTGGGTAAGGATTAAAAATAATAATAAATAATAAATACCTAATTTAAAAAACAACATTCTGTGATGCTGCGGCAACCACTTGCGGAATCTGTACCCAGATTCCAACACTTAGCCACAGCACTGATTATGATTGGAATTCTTTGTTACATGCTGTTTTGAAAGTGCCATTTTGTAAGACTCACTAGAAAAGTCATCTTTTATTTTTTACTTCCTTTTGACACACAAAAATTGTACATTTGTTTTCTGACATCAGACCCGTTCTTTAAGGCAGCACTTCTCAGATGGGGGTCCAGCCCAAGGGGCCGCAGAGACTGCTCTGGGGCTCCCCAAGTCAGCACCTTCCTCTCGCTCTCGTTCAGGTTCACTGTTTCCCAGGCTGCCCAGCGTGAGGTACCCTCTGCACCCTCATGCCCATTGGCCTGCGTCTGTGTTAGACTTTTCTGTTTTGTTTCTAACGTGGCGAACATTGATAGCTTCCCCCAGAAACAGAGTGCCAGGACCACAGCGAGACCGAAACGTTAGAACTGCTGCTCTGAGGACAGGTGTGTCCAACGTACGCATATTCAGACAGTGTGTCAAACTGGGCGTCACAACAGTGCTTCCAAAAGCGGGTGTTGCAATGGCAGTGAGATGAATGGAAGTTTATTCATGATTAAAAATGTCGAGGTTTAAAAATAAAGAGTAAAAGTTGAGGGATGTTGGCTACAGGCCAGCTACCCGGCTTCCCCGGGAGAGCGTTTCGGGGCAGGCGGGGGCTGTGACGGGGCTGCTCTCGCCCGCACCCGGGGTGCTGGTGGTTGTCGGCTATGACAGCGGCCGCTGGGCTGAAGCCGAGCTCTGTCTGTGAGGGAGGAGACTGAAGTCTGAGGTTTGCTGGCACTGGCTCCTCTGAGGCACGGGAGGGGAGCGGTGGGGAACTAACCGGTACACCTACTGATGACATGCTGCGTGGAGGACAGCCCGCATGGTGATCTAGCAGGGAGCTGGCCGCAGATGCACAAAGTGCCGGTTCGATTCCAGTCAAGGGCACATGCCCGGATTGTGAGCTCAATCCTCAATAGGGCAGGTACAGAAGGCAGCCGATCAATGATTCACTCATCATTGATGTTTCCATCTCTCTCTTTCCCTTCCTCTCTGAACTCAATAGACACATTTTTTAAAGTAAAATAAAATGCCATTAGACAGCTCCTACAATATCACATACCACATGCACAGAGCCTCGATAGGCTTCTGAAGGAGCGTGTGGCCTGGCCAGTGACTCAGTAACCTCCGTTCCCACCTCGTCATGGCCTCAGCCGCCTGGGTGGACACGGAGCACTCTACAGAGAGGCTTCTCCGGGACTTCACAGTGTCCGCAGGACAAAGAGCGGTGTAAATTATTGGCGCTGATCTCGTTATTAGAAAACAACCCTATTGATCAATAGGCCCTTTGACTCCCTTGTAACTTGTCTCACTTTGTATTTGACCAAATGGGGCCATTTCTCCCAGCACCCACTGCAGTCAGTACGTGGAGCAGAATGCCGCTCCTCTTCCCGAGTCATAATCTTTGTTGTGAAGAGTTATTAACCGGAGCCGCTGCTGTTTGCCGTGGACACGGTTGTCTTCGGCAGATTTATGCCCAGCAATTGAATCTCATTAGCCCGGATTTACACTGCACAGACCACGCGTGTAAATAATTGAAACCTTCCGGGGCCGCACTCCATCTTCCGCTGATTTTAAAGCAGTTCGTCTCTGTATTTTACTCTCTTCCCCAGCCCCGTCCACATAGTTGATTTCCCCCCCAGTTAATCCTTCCATTGTGCCATGCGTGGAGATAAAACAGTTGTCGTTTTAATAAACGTGACACACACAATCCATTTCGGTTGCCAGCTGAATTAAAAAATGAGTAGGCGTTCACACCGCCATGATCTGAGGCATTATTAGTTATGTAAGTTATGTGATAGTGAATTTTATTAAAGTTAATTGAGATAATTGGGCTGCACGTAGATACAGGCGTGGTGGTGGGCATTACACCATGGTCATCACCATCAACCCCCTTCAGGAGTGAGAATGCAGGCTCTGGCCGGCCGGGGGGGGCTCCGTGATTGGGTGTCTACCTATGAACCAGGAGGTCACCATTTGATTCCCGGTCAGGGCACAGGCTTGGGTTTGGGCTCAGTCCCCGGTAGGAGACGTGCAAGAGGCAGCCGATGAATGATTCTCTCTCATCATTGATGTTTCTCTCCCTCTCCCTCTTCCTCTTTGAAATCAATACAAATAGATTTCCTTTTAGAAGGAATGCACTCTCTGGAGCAGAGCGCGGGCTCGGTGCCATGCTCGGACACTCTGGCAGGCTGAGGGCTAACCTCTGTCGGCTTGACTCAAGGTGCATGTTGTTTCTGATTCCCGGCCCCCTCCTCGCCTCTGGGTGTTTCTGAGCCACTGCCAAGCCTCGGGGATCGGATTGTGCCTGTGAAGGCCGCTGGCTGGCCTCTGTTCGTGGCGGTCACTGAGTCCCTTCTGAGTGCCGGTTCCCAGGCAGCACAGAGCTTGGCCCTGCCCTTCTGCTCAGCCTGAGCCACCGTCTTGCACGACTGGGAGCCCCAGAACAGAATTTTACCCAGTTCTCCCTGTTCCCTGTCATGTGTGTAGAGCTGTGCCTGGGCAGAGGAGGCCTGCTAGCAGCCGCTGAGTGGATGAAGCCGGGCTCAAGTAGTGTGGGTGGCAGTCAAGTTTCTGGTTGTTTACGTCAACAAGGACCTCCTCCCACTGCCCGCTGCCCGGGTGGGTTAAGCCACGCCAACGCACAGGGACTGCTGGACTCCGGTGCTGGTTAGAGGCCAGCTCAGCCCAGAGCTAGCCAGGGGACCTGTTTGGGGGTGGGAAATGGGGGGCAGTTCACACAGTAACAGTGCCATCCAGGAGGGACCTCATAGCCGCCCCCACCCTCACGGAAGGGGTGGGATTTCAGGAAGCTGACGGGCCTTCCACGCAGGGAGAAAGAAAAGCGAAGGGTAAGACTTGTCTTGATTCCAGAAAAGTCTGCCCCTGCCATCGTGAGTAGAATCCTAATAATTGCTCCCTGTAACTCTGCCTGCCGTGTGGTGGGAGCTGTGATATATGCTTATCAATTTGATTTTCACACCAGCCCCCCGTGCAAGATGTTAGCACCATCTCATGGAAGAGAACAGAGATTCAGAAGGTCATGCTGAGCACAGGAGCTGGGGTGTGACTTGAGATCCAGGGAGTCAGCCCCAGGCCTGGTCTCAAGTCACCCTCTGCGCTGTCCACGACAAGGTCATGGGTCACACCAACGCAGGAAGCTCTTCGCACCTGTGAGCCGGGGATGTGGCGCAGAGAGTCCGGTTTCTTTAAAGGTTTCTTAAAGGGGATGCTTTGATAGCATGTGATGTGGGTAGGAAACACTTTCCGAATATATTTCTGACTCTCCCCGTTCTGTTTCCCTCCTTCCACGGGCTTTATCCAGCGATGGTTGTGGTGGTAAATTTAGGGTGCAGTCGGGACTTCTATGTAGACGGTAACCTCCTCTCAGAGGGAGAGGATTTATCGTTTCCATTCATTCTCATTAAAATCAGGGCATTTGCATCTTCACTTCTCCATCTTGTTCCAGGAATTTTAAGCAGCTGATTGTATGGAAGTGGGTTGTATTAATTGCAAACGGGCTAGACATCTGCTCGCTAACAGAGGGTTTTTTTCCGCTGTTTTGTTGTTATATACGATCCACCAGAGTGATTAAGTGAGGGCTGGCGGGGGTGCTGCCACAAGACCAGGCTTCTCAGAGGCTTCACTGTGACCATCAAAACAAATGTAAGAGTGAATCTGAGAGTCCTAGAACTGGGAGCACAGCCTACCCATCTCAGAGTGGTGGGTTTTTACCCACGGCGCCCGGGAGCCTCTCTGATCCCGCTCAGGCTGGCTGCTCCTACGGCAGCTGTGGGCGGAGTGAGTGAGGGGCGGTGTCGGGTGGAGAAATGCCGTCCAGGCTGGAGATGGGTAGATGGAATGAGCGAGTTCTCTCCTGATACTGATATAGCATTCCCAAGGCGGCTTCCTGCGGCACTGCTTGCTGAGGAGGGTGATGTGACAGGAAGCACAGTGGTTAGACACAGCTCAGCAGGCTCCTTGATTGCAGTCCTTCTCAGAGCCTTTAGCCTGCCAGTGTGCACGGTGAATCTTCACGAGGGGGGTGTGTGTGGTTTCCCGACCTGTTTGACAGGGACACCTCTTCCTCCCGTGGCGTACACTGAGGGACGTGCTGGCGGGAGAGCCTGCTAAGCACTGCTCTATCCTTAGGCGCTGAGGAGCCAAACGGGTGCTGTTGGCAGTTCAACGCGGGGCCCAGCTCCCTGGGGGCTGCCTGAGCGTCGTGCCACCTTGAACCCTGCAGGATCGGGCTTCTTCCAGGTTCAGGGTCCAGGCCACTGGCTCCGCTGGGGCAGGAGGGAGGGGGGCGGGCGGGGGGGCCTCGGCATGCCTGAACTTGACAGGAGGAAGGTGGCAGGTGACTGAGCAGCAGCGACGGGGAAGGAGATGGAAACCTGTGAGGAAAGGGTCCAGAACAAGCCGCGTTTCCCGCGGAGGCTCCCTGCCTGACCAGCGCCGGCTGCCCGCGGTGCCGTCGATATTTGCCGATGAGTGAATCGTTCGGTGCCCGAGGCTCTGCACAGGAGCTGTCCGGTGTTGATACTCCATCACGTTCTGTTTCCGCTTCATTGTCACCTGTACGTAATCTTTCACGCCTGGAATCAAAGGCTAGAGCGCCAACTTCTCTGTCCTGCCAACACCGGCGGCCTCTCAGAGCCGAGGGCCTGGCCCGGCTCCCGCAGCCGCTGCCCGGGCGCCGTTCCTCCGGGCGCCGGCCTGGATTGAACCGATGGATCCAGACGGTGACTCCGCCCCTCCCGGAGCCTGTGAAGGAGCTGACACGGAAAGGGGTGATGTCTGACACCATGGCATTGAGCAAAGCTCGCTGACTCACCAGAGCGGCCAGGCTGCAGTTCGACCCATGACCTTGACCTCCTTCAGGCGTCATGGTAATGGTTCCGGACCTGTCTTACAGCCGAAATCCTTCCCTGTGCTCAGCAGGCTCTGCCCACTCAGTCCCCGCCTTCCGCAGATGGCGGCTTGTTATCCAAAGCCAGGATCCCGGCCGCCCTGTGCTGGGGGAGCCATTCAGAGCACTCACCTCACGTTGACTGTTTATTGGTGCGTGTTGCAATTAAGTTAGATTAATGAAAGGTAAATTCCAGTCTTTACGTGAAAACAAATCTCGTGGAAAGGTCCTAATTAGCATGCGTGTTTATTTAGCCTCTCGTGGCTTAATTGCATCTCATCTTGCTATTTACAAACAGGCGTCATTACAGAGTAATGAGTGTGCGGAGCATTGCCACTGCTGCAGATGCGGGCTGGGGGCGGGGCGGAGCGGGGCGGGCCGGAGTCTGCTGGTTTGTGTCCGCTTTCCAATGAAAAAGGCAGATGAATGGTCCTCTGAGCTGTCCGAGGGGAGGACAGGTGGCAGCTTGCCCTTTGCCGCAAGGAGCGGGGCTGCTTTACCTCGCTGCTGCAGTGTAACCCGTGAACGTGCACGCACTCACATGACTGTCTGGCTCAGTGCGGGATGCTCTGTGCAGCCCTGCACTGCAGAGCCTCTCACTGCACATCCCTGAGGGCTCCCCTCGAAGCTCAGCCCTGATGCCTTCACCCCTTAGAAAAGCCCGGGGTAAGGAAGCAGAGAAAGAGGTTCGTGGACGGTCTCTCAGCGGCATCCCTGATACCCATTCCAGCCGGACAGAACATGCCGTCCTTCCTGCCGCTGGCTGCTTGGTCATTCATCGCCTGTGCTCGCCTGGTTCCAGGGCGGAGGGCTGGGCTCCCCGTGGGAAAGCGAGGAGCAGAGGATAGTATGGCCCGTCTCTGTGCGGTTCTCCGGTTCCTGCTGTGCAGCCACGCTTCTCGTTCGCAAGGAGCGGAGTGGAGGGTCGCGGTGGCAAACCCGAGGAGGATGCGCCCCGAGTCCTGGGTGGAAGCTGGGGGGAACGAGCCTCGGAAATGCCAGGGCCTCCATTCCCCGGTTCCGGTTATTGCCACCGGGTCCCGGTTATTGCCACCGCTGCTGTGACTGTTCTGTATAAATGCAAATCGCTGCCCCTCACTGCAGTGAGTGACACCTGGAGTCTCCAGGGATTCCCGGGGGAGCTGCAGCCGGTTTAATTTATTTTAAATCAGGCTGCAGGAATTCACCGTTTTCAGTGCATTTGTCCCAACAAACCGGGTGAATTTTAAGGCGCCGTAAGTAGATGCCAGAAAGTTCTCGGTGTTGTGGCCGCAGCCCGTGCGTAAGGGAGCCCGCCGCCGCGTCCTCCGCAGCGAGGCCTCTGTCATCGCTAACTCGCCACGGGTCCTTTCCAGCTCACAGAGCCGTGGGCACTTCTTCCCGTTCATATTAATTGGATTTTAAAGTGACCTTGTCTGTGTATTGATTTGAATGAACATTTTCTACATCAAGGTCAAGGCGGCGCACGTCCGACAGTCGAGATGGTAAAAAGCCAGGCGCTGCCGAACGCACGGACAGGAGGGCGGGGCTGGGGGGGGCGACTTTGCACAGAGGACGCCCTGAGCCTTTGCAACGGAGGGCGAGTTCCCTCCTGAGACTAACAGGACAGTTTGCTGAGGGGGTGATGTGCACAGGAAGCACAGTGGTTAGACACAGCTCAGCAGGCTCCTTGACTGCAGTCCTTCTCAGAGCCTTTAACCTGCCAGGGTGCATGGTGAATCTTTACGAGGGGGTGTGTGTGTGGTTTCCCCGACCTGTCTCATAGCCACAGTCCTTGGGGCAGGTGGCGGGGCAGTGCGGGGACCACCCTCACCTGTGCTGGGTCGGCCTCCTGCCCCGGAGCCCGGGCTGGGCGTGTTCAGGGCGAGGTCTCAGCTGGTCTGAACTCGCACCCGCCGCGGTGGGAAAGTCAGCCGTAAACTCTACCATCTGGCAGACCTCATCCGTGAGTCCCGTCTCCTGGCTGCCCATTGACCGTCTCTCCATGTAGGCATCTCAGCAGAACCCAAACTCAGTAAAGGGAAGTGATTCCCTTCCTCCCGCCCTCCTCTCCCCCCGCCTCTGTTCTGCCCTCTTCTCTTCATCACCTCTCAGGCGGCAGCAAAACCATCCACCTGCCGCTCAAGCCAGCCGCCCAGACATCCGTGTGCGGCCTCACAGGTATGCCCTGCCCAGGACACGTCTGCACTGGGGGGAGGACCTCAGGAGTCAGGGGGAGCCTGGGTGGCACTGAACATGGTCACCATATCTAAGAGCACCTCTCAGGAGGAGCGCCAGGGGGGAGTGCTCACTGTCCAGCCGCCTCCACCTTTCAACCTGTGGTGACGACAGGCGCTGAACCCAGTGCCTATGAAGGTGCCATGCACAGGGTGACCAGGCGGCGCCCCCTCCAGGGTGCCTCGGGGCCACCGGGTGGAGGGTGCCCTCCAGCTACTCAGTCACGTGTCACTCTGTCACCTCTGCCAGAGGAGCCATATGGACTCTCCTGAGCCTCGAGGCTTCTGCTGACGCCGTGATGACGGGGCCCTTGGACAGATGACGTTTTAATCCTTTACAGCTCGTGTCGGCACCGAGTGTCCCCTGCTACAGGCACTCATCTGTTCGGTGAATGAGTGCTTATAGGAATTACTCACTTCATCTTTCTCGGGAACTGGGACAAATACGTAGGCTCTTCTTGCTGTTGGGGAGCTAGGCCTGTCTGCCTCCCCCTCCCTCACCTTCCAACTACACCTGGAAAACAGCACCTGCAGACCCAGGCTCTGGCGTCCTGGAGAAGGGCATCTCTGAGCGGCTGGTGGTGTGAGCGGCTGGTGGTTGGCTTCTCTTTTTGTAACACACCCCTCCCCCTGAAGCCGAGGTCACCGGGCCGCCTTTGTCCCAATGACAGGCGCTGTGCCAGCCCTGGCCTCCCACATGTGGCTCTGTGCCGGGTCATGCATGTGCATCTGGTCCTGGATTCTGGTGCAATTAAAGCCTTCTGTCAGCTTGCCTCCCGTGTCCCGACACAGACGCCACTCAGGTTCCCTGGCCTTCCCCTGCGCACGCCCGGAGGGACAAGGTCTAAGCTCTCGGTCTCTCACAGCCTGAGGGTGGATCCAGCGCCGTATTTGCCCTGTTTGTGTTAGATGGCATTTGGTGGCAGAGTGGAGATAAATATTTCTGCTGTTCTCAGTCTCGCTCCACGCTGCCTTTCCCGCCTGCGACGAGCCTTGCCATGGTGAACTAGGAATTCTCTAATGGATGACTCCCCGCGGGCAGCAGCTATGAGACCAGAGGAGGGGGGGCGGCTTCAGCCCAGCTGCCCAGTGTGCAGCCGCCCGATGCGGAGCGAGGTCCGACCTGCCGGCAGGCCCACAGGCTTCCTTTGAGCCACAACTTGCCATGGAACACGCGGGACAGGCGCAGGAGGGGTACGGAGGGAGCTCCTTGGAAATGTGCTGCTCAGTATAGAAGAAGGGTTACCGTGGCAACGGCAAGCCTGCCTCATTACCAGCTGGCACTAGCTTTGTCTGTGGTCTCCCAGAGCAGTTGCCAGGATTCCACCTGCCGTATCCCTGGGCATCTTGCCTGTGACCAGGGCTGCGCTGGCCAGTCTGCAGGTGGCGTCCATTGGCCTGTGTGTGACGCACTGCGTTTCCTTCTCCACCTGCACCTGCCGCATGCCGATGCATTAAACCAACACATCACACCCGAGGGAGATGGACACGGGATGAGAAAAAGGCGGAGGACTCTGCCCCTGATGCAGGTTCACACAATTAACAGCAAACCTGAGCCCATCGGAGCCGCTGCGGCTCCTGCCCGGTGTGGTCTCGGTCCATTTCCCAGGGCGGAACCAGGGCTGCGGGGCCAGGCCTGGCAGGGGGTGAGAGGCGGCCTGGAGCTGCAGGCGCCCCACGGCAGGAGGCGCCAGGGGCCAGGTCATGAGGGACTCTACGTCGAGCAGGTGCCCACGAGCCTCAGACGGGGCAGTTTGAGCCTCAACACGAATACTAATCGCACCAGACAAAACGCCAGCAGCCGGCTCAGTCTGAGAGCGGAGGGTGATGCGGGAGGAGAAGGAACCCGTCTGCAGTGGGAGAAAGCTGGTGAACAACGGGACAGGAACGGGAAGAATTGAGCCTGTGCCCGCCTTTCCTGTAGAGCACATGTGTCAAACACAAGGCCCGCGGGCCAAATCCGTCCCGCCAGGCCTTGCAATGTGGCCCGCACCGCGCTGTCATCACTGCACTCTGCTGCGTTTCCATCACAATGACAGTTTATGACTGTTCAGTAAACCATTCGGCCTGCGATTTAGGCTGGATTTTAGATTTTGGCCCCTTCTCTGATTGAGTTCGACACCCCTACTGTAGAGGGAGCCTGCCGCCCCGTGGCCGGGCGGGAGGGGAGCTTTCTGTGAAAGCGGTCCCGCTGGGAGGGGAACGGAGGCCGCACGGAACCGCCGTGCAGAGCCGCCGGGTCAACGCCGGGTCAGCGGGTCCCGCCTGCTGCGGGCGGAGCGGAACGTGCCTGGGAAGCAGTGCTGGCGCACACACCGTCAGGCCTCATGCCGCCTAATCACCCATTTACGGGAAGTGCGGTGAGAGGGACACGTCAAGCACACCGCCGGGAGGCGTCGGCAGAATCCAGGCCGGGGAAACGGCGGGAAATGAGCCGGTTTCGTCAGCAAACCTTGAGGAGGGGGGTAGAGAGAGGATGTCTCTCTTAGAAGACAGTGGGCAGTCACAGCGGGTCCATGTTCAGGTCCCGGGACCAGCAGCCTCGGGAGCGTGCCGCGTGGGAGGCTGGAGCTGAGCAGGCTCACGGCACCGAGCGGGGGAACGGGGAGATGGCCGGTTTAGTGGGCGTGGGGTGCGTGCGTCACGGTGATGCTCTGCTGGTCCAGGGCCTGTATCTTTTGGAGATGCAGCCTGAAACATTTACAGGTGGAAACTACACTCTGCTGTTCGTTTCAAAACAACACGGTAAGGGTAACCAACCAGCTAAATCCACGCACACGCAGAAGGGGAAGTAGGTGGGGGAGGGGAAGGCTGGCCGGGAGGTGTACTTGGTGCCGTTGGGATGGGTCCCCGGAGTTCCTTCATGGTACGTTATTTTAAAGCTTCTTTAATGAAAGACTTACAGGGATAATGAAGGTGGTGCTCCCGGCAGGGTGGTCTGTGCTCTTTTCCTTGAACAGCACCTGCTGCAGCGAGAGCCAGCTGAAGCGGGCATGCTCACACCTCTCTGGTTGGCGTGACCCTGTGCTCAGCACGTGGGCAGATTGCATCAAAAACCTTAACATGTTTGTACTATTTGCCTCAGTAATTACATTTCCGCGAATCTGTCCTCAGGAAGTGATCCCAGACGTCTGAAACGGGAGTGTGTGGCAGCCATGTTTATATCAGGGAGACTGGGAGCGGCTCCTGTCCCACAGGGTGGCCAGCGGAGAGCCAGGCCGAGTGCGCGCCGCCTCTGCAGGCCACGCCGGACTGACTGCACGCTGCCCGGGGAAGTGGCTCTTGTCCTCACTCAGACCAGCGGGGACCTTTGGCCAATGCCGTGGCCGGCCTCCTCGGAACCCGCTCCAGGGGCTCATCCAGGTGTCAGACGAAAGGGGGCGCCGTGCCCGCCCTGCGTGCCGGGCTCCAGGGCACAGCGGGCACTGCTCCCTGCACATGTGACTCTCACTGTGTTTGTATATTTTAATCCATGTGCTTCCTGAACGTTCTAAAAGAGAAACAGCACCTAAACGTGTTTCCAGGATTCTGTTCCTCTTTGGAGATAAGGTTCAGCCACTTTGCGATTACAGTCCCCTCTGACCGGCCACGGGAACAGACTGCCCGGGGTCCCCCCGCACTCCGGGGGCACAGCCGGCAGCTGAGAACCCGGCTCGCTGACTCCTGGAGCACCCGAGTCAGGGCCAGCCTGGGGGAAGCCCCTCTCGGGGCAGAGAGAACAAGGGGTGTCTGTCACCTTACCGGCAGATAGCAAGCACGTGGGGCTTGTCCGGACAGGTATGAGCCAGTTATAAGCCACGCGTGGTGAGAAGAGGGCCCGGGCTGTCTCTGAGTGGAGGAGGAGGAGCTTGTGTCGCCGGGAGCTCGTTACTGAGTGCTTCGGGGTGCAGGCACAGGACAGCCAGCAGCCCCCCCTCCTGGCCTCCCTTCTGGCCTCCCTTGTGATCCCTCCTCGTGGTGCGTCACCTTCTCGTCATCTCGCCTAGCTCAGTGTGATTGCATGTTCAGGCGTGGTGTTCATGTCTGCACACGTGTGTTGGCAGGTGACCTTGGGAAAGGTGCTGAAGGTGATCGTGGTCATGCGGAGCCTCTTCATTGACCGGACGATTGTGAAGGGCTACAGCGAGAACGTCTACACGGAAGACGGCAAGGTAGGCGGGCGGGCGGCCACTGGTCTGCTTTCTGTTCTGGTCCAGTCCCGGGCCAATGTGGTGGAGCCCGGATGGAGCGCGGACAGCAGCTCACACACGGGGAGGCCGCGGTGATCGGACACGGCCGTGTCCACGTGGAGGTGGCGCAGCACAGCCTTCGTGGCCTCCACAGGCCCCACTGTCCTCGCCAAGGCCCTAATTCATCGCTTAGACCCAGGTGCCTCATTAACGTGTCTTCTGAGGAAATGGATTTTTTCCTTTTTCTGTCTTTTTTTTTGCCCGATCGCCCAGCACATCAATAGCCTGCGGCCCGGCGTTCTGCTTTCCCAGAACATGAGGGAAATGCGAGTTTGACACCCAGGCTGCCGCCCAGCTTCCTGGGGAGCTGACACGGAGCGCAGGCAGCAGCTCCACTGAGCGATGCCGGCCTGAGGCGGGTTCTTCCGGGGGTGACTTGCTTCACGGAAAGATCACCCCGTGAGCCCCTCGTTTCCCGGCCCCTCACTGACCATATGGCTCTGCGGCGAGCGGCAGAGACGCTGATGGCCACTGACAGCCTGCATTGTGTCTGCTCCCCAAGCGGAACGGGCGCTCCTGCCGGGTCACCCCCGGGGCCCCAGCACCTGCCCGTCTGCCCCAGGCTGTCCTTCTGTCCATGAGGCCCACAGAACCCCAGTGTGTCCACTGTAGCACTCGCCCAACAGCCACGTTCTGATGAGGGGAGGTTTCTTCAAAAAAAAGAGGTGCCAACCCTCGACGGGCTCAATGGTTAGAGCATCACCAGCGGACTGAAGGGTCCCCGGTTTGATTCCAGTCAAGGGCCCGAACCTCAGTTGCAGGCTCAATTCTCTGCATCATGGTTATTTCTTTCCATGTCTATCTTGCAGGTGGTAAAAATGCTAACAGTACCCGTATGTTAGTCTGGTGGCACTGTGCTGACGCAAGCTTTGCCTACAGGGGTTACTGAATCCTAGACCCATTTTCCAGTTTGAAACCTGCAGTCACACTGAGCCAGAGCTCACACCTCCCCCTGTCCATGGCTCCTGAGGACACAAGCTGTCCTTCATTGTCCCAGGGATAGACCTCAGGGCCTGGAGCACAGCCCAGTGGCGTGGGGGTGGGGGAGTGCGATGAGAAAGCCACGGGGTGTGAAGTGCTTTGCCTGCGGTGAAAAGGGGAGAGAGAGCTGTTAGAGGTGGGGACAAAGGAAGCAGCAGGGAGTGGAGAGTGAGTCAGAGAATAAAGGACACGCAAGGCGCACACTCTGGACACACGCCCCGGGGCTAAGTCTCGAATAGAACAGGGAAAGGTCTCAGGCCACCGGCCTGGCGCGCGGTGTCCTCTGGGCGGCGCCCGGAGCTGACTCGGCGCCCAGGCCTGTCCTCGGCTCACACCGCACTTACCTGGGCAGTGCCGGCGCCTCGGCCGACTCCGTCTCATTAGGGGATTTAGGTTACGCTCGCGCTGCGGCTCCGTTAATTACCCACAATCACGTGCGTACGGCTGCTTAGCCTCCGCGCGGAGAGGGAGTGGGTATCAAAGGGAGCCTTCAAAGGCAGCCCGTCCCCCGGGTGCTGCTGATCCCGCTTCTCCCACTTCAAAGCGGGCCGTGTGCGCGCCTGGGCCGGGGAGCTGAGTCTGATTCCGCTAACAAGAGCTGGCACCGGCCCGTTTGATATTGGATGCAGGGAGCGTTTTGATTTGTTAGGGCCTTTGAAACTGTTCAGACGACCTTCAGCACAGGGGCCTCTTGTTACTGTGGGGGAAGGGCCGCGCAGGGCGGGCACTGCTGGGCGGGACGGGTCCTGCAGAGGAGCCCCTTGTGGGAGTGAGAAGTTCCCAAATAGTAGGCCTGTCCCCGTCCTGGGGAGGCGGGGCCTCTTCCATTCCCAGGGCGGTGGGCGGGCACCAGAGACCACCAGAGGGAGGGTCGTGGTTAGACTCCCTGACCTGCCCATGGTGGGTGATGCTGATGTCTCTTCCGTAAGTTCCTGTCACTGTTGGCTCTTCCTGTGCCTGGGCTGTGGTATTGACGGCTTGATGGCTGGCCCGGGGCAGATGTGTGAGAAGCAGGTGGTCCTCCGGGATCTGATGGAATCCACCTGGAAGGTGGATTTAATTTAATTTTTAAATTAAAACCCTCTGTATGCAGACACCTTCTTTCCAGCCTGCCCATGTCTCTGTCTGCTGAGCCTGCGCGGTGGGGCGGGCAGGAGGACAGGCTAGACTGCAGGAGGATCTGTCCGTCCCAAGCCCAGACATGGCGGTGACTCTCCTGGAATTTAGATTTGGGATCTTTGTCATCTTCCTGTCATCTTGACGGTGATTTGTTAGAATAAAGACACAGAAGATCGCTCACTCAGCCATCTGATGGTCTGTGAGGCTGCGTGTTTAAGCCTGGGCTGCACTGCTTCCCTGGGAACGGGACTGAACCGACTTCCCCGAGGGGACAGCGTCCCAGGCCGCCCGCCGAGGAGTGGCTATGAGGGAACTCATGTTTCTTTTATATATATATATATTTTTTTATTTATTTTTACAGAGAAGAAGGGAGAGGGATAGAGAGTCAGAAATATCGATGAGAGAGAAACATCCATCAACTGCCTCCTGCACACCCCCAACTGGGGATGTGCCCACAATCAATGTACATGCCCTTGACCGGAATCGAACCTGGGACCTTTCAGTCCGCAGACCGATGCTCTAGCCACTGAGCCAAACCGGTTTCGGCGGGAACTCATGTTTCTTCAGTTTCCTTCAGATTTCCTGGAAGTAGTGTGTCTCTTTTCCCCTAGAACTGACAAACCTGTCAAGTTAAAAGTCTCAGCCTAAAGCCTTTTTAAAGTGTTGCCCCATCAGCTGGTTTAACTGGCAGTGGCAGCACCCTGTGAGTTGGCCCAGCAGCCAGGAGAGGTGAGTGGGAGTCCGGGAAGGGGTGGACAGCAGCGGGAGGGGAAGGGCTTTGGACAGATGTTCAGTCCGTCACATTCTTCCATGGCGCGTCCTGGACTTGGGTCAGCAAGGAGCCCCTGGCCAGCAGGAGCCCCTCAGGGGTCAGAGGTCCAGAACCTTCTGCTGCCCCAGAAGGTTTCCACTTACATAGAGCTGAGTGCGAGCCGGGAGGAGATGGGGTGCCCATCTTTTCATCCTCACCCAGGACAGGCGTCCAGACTTTAGAGAGAGGGGAGGGGAGAGAGAGAGAGGAAGAGAGGAACATCGACGTGAGAGAGAACTCTCGTACATGACAGAGAACATCAGTTGTTTTCCTTCCACACAGCCCGGGACTGAACCCACAACGCAGCTCTGTGCCTGACTGGGGGGCTCGAACCCACAACCTCCCGGCATATGGGACGATGCTCCAACCAACTGAGCCACACCAGCCAGGGCCACAGCCCAACTTTCCATTTCCAAGGACTGTTTTCAGAAGGCCAAGCGTTGGTGTCTTCACCTGTCAAATGCAGCCCTTCACTTCCTGACTCAGAGAATCCTCGGCTGACTGCTGCCCTGCTCCCACCTGCTCGGGAGCAATACTACGGCCCAGGATCAGACAGCTGCGGCTCAGGCCCCCCTTGACCCCCGGCCAACCCCAGAGGCAGGTTGCAGGAGGCCCATCGACCAGGTGTTTCAATTTGCTCAACTCTTGACCTCGTGTATTAAAGTGGACCTTTTAGCGCCAGAGGACACGCTGGCGGCCTCGCTCAGCTGCCCTGTCCGGAGCTCTCCGTCCGCTCCGGGTGCTCTGTCTGCCAGCCTTCACTTGCTCTGAAATAGAGGGGCATCCATTTGATCTCTCACACAAACCTGTGAGACGCGTGGTTTGGTGAGACTGCAGGAAGTGCCCCGTGCGTACCCAGTGTGGCCAGAGGACTGGCCTGGGTTCCCGCCGAGCCCTGCCCACGTTTCCTCTTGGGCCGGGTTCGAGTTCAGGGCGCCCTAGTCACAGCCTCTGACCTGAGCAGCCGGCACAATTACTCGGTTTCCCTTCAACAGGCTCCTTACGTCCCCGCAGGCTGGAAGAAAGGCATGCGGGCGGGACGGTTAAACCCTTTCAATCCGGGGATGGTGCTTCTAGAATCATCGGTCTTACTCCTCCAGGCTGAGCAGCGGCAGCTAAAGCATCGTGTTTTGAAGTCCGGGTCCTAAAACTGACACTGACCATCCTTTCTTCCCTTCCCCACAGCTGGACATATGGTCCAAGTCCAACTACCAGGTGTTCCAGAAGGTAAGCTCTGCTCTCGGCTGCTTGCTCAGGAGCGCTGAGGGAGGATGGTGCTCTGAGGGGTCACACTGGTCTTCCATCCCAGCCTCTCGGAACATCTCACCCAGAACCACCCACTGTGGTTCCCTTTACTTGACCGTGACTGAAGGGAAAAGAAAAGACCTCAGGAGAGAGCAGATTTGTGTCCCAGGGCTGGGGGTGGCAGGAGCTGATCCTGGCCAGGCAGTGGCTCCGAGGGAACATTCTGGGCGGTGATTACGGGGAGTGTGCCTCAGAGCGAAGGGACTGGAACCTGCAAAGGGCGAGTTTGTGTGTGTGAACTATCCCTTTTAAAAAGTCAGAGTCTTTCTAGTTGTTTCAGGCTCAGCTTGGGTTTTGTGCTCAGCTTCTCGGAGCCCGTGGCCGGTGGGGTCCCTCGGGCCGGCCCAGGAGGCCGGTGGCCCCGCCCGCACCTACCCATCTCCTTACGCTGGTGCTGGTGCCGTTTACAGACTGGGCTTCCTCATGAAGTGCTTTTGGGAAATGTTACGGGAAAATCCACGTTCCAGCTCCGGCTGGTGGGAGGGCTTCTGCTCCACAGAGGATCCCACCACCTGCCCAGCCCTCAGGCTGCTCCCCGCGGGGCACTGCTGCTTCCTCCGCCTTCATCCTCCTCTCTGCTTCCATCCAGCCATGCGAACAGCCAGGTTTTTGTCATTTTATTCATTGTTTCAAGTTCAACAACAACTATGAATTGGGCCCCTTGGCATGTGCCAGGCACCGTGGCAGCCGCCAGGAATCTGGGGGACAGCCGGAAACGCAGTGAGGCACTCAGGGTGTCACTGGGGCTGCTGTCAGGAGCAGCAGGGAGCGCCCTTCATCTGGGGCCATCACAGGAGGGAGGCCTTTCCGGGCAGACCCTCCCGAGGCCGGAAGGTGAGAGAGCAGCGGGTGGACGGCCTGGGAAGAGGTCCCAGCATGGAGGCAGCAGCCAGGCCTGGTGCTGGGAGCCAAGTAACTGCCTGCAGGTCCCAGCAGGAGCTCCCGGGGACAGGCCGCCCTTGGAGCAAGGCGACGGCTGCCGCGGCCCTGCTGAGCGCCCACTCGCCGCAGCGGCCCTGAGCCTCACCCCCACGCAGGGCACGGCCTGGGCGAGCTGGGGAGTCCACAGGTGCTGCTGAGGGCAGGAGGTGAGGGCACATCTGGGTGGCACGTGGACTCCTAGAGTGTGCCCAGCCCCTCTGCTGCCGGCGGGGACGGGCTTGTTCTTTCCGGCACTGGCTGGCGAGGGTGGATTATGGCTCAGGGTGAGCCGTCAGGCTGCAGCCACCTCCCCAGCCGCGCTCATCCCAGGGTCCTCTGCGGGGAGCGGCGGTGCAGCAGATCAAGGGTAATCAGTGAGGATTCGGCCTGAGCCGTCGCCTGCAGCTCTGTCCCGCTCCGCCTGCTGCCTGCGCTCGTCACCGCGGCCAGAGGCTCCTCACGGTGGGCGGCAGCCGGGCTCGGCTGGAGGGACGCCACGGTCGGCTCTCTAGCAGGCTCCTCTTCAGTGCACTCCTAAGCACTCGGCTTAACTGTCCCTGTTACTGACCCTGCAGGACGGACTTCTAATCCGGGCCCAGCTCTCCTAGCTCAGCGGGAGGGGAGGGGCGCAGACAATGGAGTCATGCTGGAGGGCCCCACAGCCAGAGCACCTGGACCCTGGAGCCTGGTCGGGCTCGGGGCCGCTCGGCACTGCGGGCACAGCCCTTCCCTGGCGCGGAGACGGCCTGGAATGGGCACACACCTGCACACACACCCACGCCGTCCTGCCTGGCATGGGGATGGCCTGGAGTGGGGGGACACAGTCCTACCAGCTGCTCAGGAGCTGCTGGGCTGGGGCAGGCCACCCGCTCCCTGTGCCTGGGAAATGGAAATTCTCACAGCCATCAGGAGGTCCTTGTGGGACCCCTCCCACCTGGGATGCTTGCTCTTTGTCAAACCCTGTTCAAGTGCCTTCCTTCCAATACAGTAACCTGTCCAAGGTCACGGCTTTAAGTGACAGGCCCGACCCCAGCCGGTGCCCTCCCCCTCGCCAGGCTGTGGGTGAGGACCAGCCCTTGGCGGGGCAGGAGCTCAGGGAGCAGGCAGCTCCGCTGGGTGCAGCTAAAATAGCTTGTCCTCCCCGAGTGCCCTCCAGCGCCAGATCCCGGCGGAAGGTGTCGGGCTCCTCACACACAATATGGCGGTGGCGCTTTGGGACTCTTGTTTTGACTGGCAGCTGTTTCAAGGTCTCCTGAGAGATTCCTTCTCCTCTGAGCTGGCTCCCTCAGCCTGGAGGGGCCTGTGAGCCCTGTAGGGAGGGAGAAAGACAGAGCGATCAGCTGGCGGCAGTGGGCATGGCACCCACGCAGAACACGGTTCCCGTGGGCCAGCCGGGGCTGGAGGCGCCCAAACAGCCCCGCACTCTCTGCCCCTAGGTGGAATGGACCCTCCCCGTACCCCTCTTCTCTCTGCCCCTCCTCTTCTCCCTCCCCTGCAGGACTGTCTCCCAGCTGATTGTTGCTTTGTCTTCCCCTCGCTCCCCGTAGGGGGCGCCTTCTGCTTCGGTCTTCAGGCTGTTTCAGCCCCGGCTCACAGGGCTCTGTTCTCGGGGCCTTCCGGCCTCTGCCCGCTTCCTCTGGAGCCTCGTAGCTCGCACACCTGGGCCTCCGGGCGGCAGGCGATGGCAAGTTTCTGCTGCCGCAGGCCCCTTTCTCTCCGGCTTGGATGCTGAACAAAACATCTTTTTGTTGGAGAGTGTAAAACAAAAACAGACTGGAGGTGGCCTGCTTTGACAAAAAGGACGATGCTTGCAGGGGGATTTCTCCAACCCCTTCTTCCTGTGCTGTGAGGTTCGGCCTGGGAAGCAGGAGCCGGCGAGGAGGGTGGGGAGGAAGGAGGGAACCGCCGGAGAGTGTGCTCCTTCTGTAACTTCCTGTGTCACTGCCGACGAGGCGGCTCGGAGACTAAATGCCTGTGAGCACTGAGAACTGTGACCGTTCGGCAACCGAAGGAGGACTTCACTGGCCTTTCGGAACCGGCCTGCGTCTGGCCGCCCGCCCGCCCTGTGACGGGAAGGCGAGGCAGGGCCCTGCCTGGGAGCCGCCTGCCCGAGCAGAGCTGAGCGTGGCCCCGAGTCTGGAGGACACCGTTAGCTCTCCGCTCTCGGGGAGCACCACGACAGATCCCGCCTGCGCCTCCGCTGGGACTCCGGCTTCCCGGAGACGCCACGGCGGCTGGTGGGGCAGATGGCATCCGCGGGGAGGGAGGCCACAGCTCAGAAGCCCTCGCCCTCCCGCTCTAAGTCTGCTTCCTCTTCTGCAAAACGGAAAGAGAGAGAGCACCCAGCTCGTTGCCATGGGGACGAAGTGCGAGGGGCACAAGCATCACAGGCCCCTGAATGCAGAGACTTGGTTAGTAAGTAACCCCTGGCCCTGAGAAGGCAGCTTCGGGGAGAACCAGTAGGAGAACCCCGTCTGACACCAGCACCCACTCCACAGCACCCCGCTCCACGGCACCCCGCTCCACGGCACCCCGCTCCACGGTACCCCCTCCATGGCACCCCGCTCCACGGTACCCCCTCCATGGCACCCCGCTCCACGGCACCCCGCTCCACGGTACCCCGCTCCACGGTACCCCCTCATGGCACTCCCTCCACGGTACCCCCTCCACGGCACCCGCTCCACGGCACCCGCTCCACAGCACCCCGCTCCACGGTACCCCCTCCATGGCACCCCGCTCCACGGCACCCCCTCCACGGTACCCCACCCCACTCCACAGCACCCCGCTCCACGGTACCCCCTCATGGCACCCCCTCCACGGTACCCCCTCCACGGTACCCCAACCCGCTCCACAGCACTCTGCTCCATGGTACCCTCCTCCACGGTACCCCGCTCCACGGCACCCCCTCCACGGTACCCCCTCCATAGCACCCCCTCCACGGCACCCCACTCCACGGGACCCCGGCACCCCCTCCACGGCACCCCGCTCCACGGGACCCCGGCACCCCCTCCACGGCACCCCGCTCCACGGGACCCCGCTCCACGGCACCCCCTCCACGGCACCCCGCTCCACGGTACCCCCTCCACGGCACCCCGCTCCACGGCACCCCCTCCACAGCAGCACCCGCTCCACGGCACCCCGCTCCACGGCACCCCCTTCACAGCACCCCCTCCACGGCACCCCGCTCCACGGTACCCTGTGACATTTCAGCAGCTGCTGAATTGTTTTGATTCTTGAAAACAACACGCTCTCCTTCAGATTTGCCCTCCTTGGTGTTGTGCAGACTCAAAAGCCAAGCTAGGGTGAGCGCGGGCGGGGGTGGGGGGAGGAGACCTTTTCCCCGCAGCCTGGACCCCACCTCCTGGCTGCTGGAGCCATCCCTCCCGCAGTGGATCCCCCGGCAGCCGGCGCCTGAGCGTCTGTAGGAAAGTCCGGCTGGAAGGAATCCCACCCCAGCCCTTAGTCAGCATCTGCTGGGGAGCAGGCCCGGGGATTGTGCTCGTTACCGTCTGCGTCCTCCGTACTGTGATCCCTAAGAAGAGCCGCAGAGGCTGGCCGAGGGCTGGGCCGGCCCAAGACCCTGGTCCCAGGGCCCGGCAGGGCCCAGAGCACGCGAGGCCGGTGCTGCTGGCCCTCGAACCCCATCTCAGGCAGCCGCTCCTGAGGGAACGTCCTCAGCACAGGGTGACCTTGCAGGCTGGCCAGCGCCTGGCTCCTCTGGCGAGTGGGCGAGTCGTGTCCTGGAGGAAGAGCCGGGAGAAGGGACGTGGTGCTGCTGCGACAGAGGAGCCTCTGTCCGTCACTCCAGCAGCCAGCTTGCTTCTTGCTCACAGACACCCACCCGAGTTGGCCAAGAGCTGGGCTTCCATCGCTCGGGACCCAGGCTTAGCAAGGCTCCCCCTGAGAGTCACCTGAGCGTGGCCACGGGACCCACTCTCGCCTCCTCCGGCTCCAAGGGAAGCAGCACCGTCCATTCCCGGTGCGTCAGCGGGCCAGCCCCTGGACCCACCTAACGGGCAGCTCAGGAGCCTGAGGGCGGGCCTGGCGGGAAGGCCCCGGGGCTCCCAGCCCGAGAGCTGCAGGCTTCCCAGGGCGGCGTGGGTCCCGTCCCCCCCGTGTTTCCGGTCCCGTCCCCAGCCATGAGGCCTCACTCTGCCCCACCCCCTCACATGAGCCGGTCTCCCCAATATCTCCCTGATGTCTCCGAGCCGGAGTGCACCTCCGGTCGGCACACGAGCCAGGAACCTCCGGGCCAGGCGGGACAGGCAGGGCTCTGCCTCTCAGAACTCACCGTCAGCTCGGGGAAACGGACACTAAACGGAAGCTGCAAAGAATAGTCACACGTTCGATCCCAGGAACACCAGCACAGAATGATCCGAGCCCAAGTGTGCCCCCTCAGGGCCGTGGTCTGCAAACTGCGGCTCGAGAGCCACATGCGGCTCTTTGGCCCCTTGAGGGTGGCTCTTCCACAAAACACCACAGCCTGGGCGAGTCTTATTTTGAAGAAGTGGCGTTAGAAGAAGTTTAAGTTTAAAAAATTTGGCTCTCAAAAGAAATTTCAATCGTTGCGCTGTTGATGTTTGGCTCTGCTGACTGATGAGTTTGCCGACCACTGCCTCGGGATTCTGGGAGGCTTCCCTGGGCACCTGGATCTGCAGGGGGTGGGAGCTGGGGGGAGGGGACACTTGACCCGCAGCGTTTGGGGCAGAGGGGGGAGGAGAGGAGGCGGGACCAGGGCCCGAGGGTCCCCAGGGTCCCGTCCGGATTCTGTCTGGTGTGCACGCATACCGCAGCGAGGGCCATGGTCAGAGTGACGGTCGAACAAGCACTATGTTGATCGAACAGCCTGCAGAGCTCAGTTACCCAGGTGGCAGGTGTTTCAGTTTTCCAGGTGGGAGGCCGCAGCCAGGAGGACTGAGGTGCCTGCCCAGGTGGCACTGCTGGGAGGCGGCGGCCCATTCAGCCCTCCAGAGCCCTCAGCCTCTGCCCCTGGGGCAGCAGGTCTCTGCCCACGCCCCGCTGCGGCAAGCCTGGGAGGAGCGGCAGAGCTGAGACGGGGGCGGGGAGAAGCCGGAGAACCAGCCCGCACCCAGAGACTTGAGTACGCGCCTCGGACAAGCCCAGGTGTCAGCGTGGACCCCGGGCAGGCGGCGGTGTCGTCACTGAGCAGCTGGAGGAGAAGCAGGTTGGCAAGAGCACTTTAGATGTTTCTGGAAGGCAGTTATCAACACAGCCAGGAGCGGGCAAGTCCCGAGGTCGGCCAAGGAAAGGAGGAGGAGATGGGCGCAGGCCAGGCACTCCGTGAGCAGAGGATTCTGGGCAGAGGTTCTTGGCAGAATCTTGGGGAGATGCCCTAAATTCCGAAGGCCACGGGCCAGGCAGATCGCGCGGGGAAG
Source organism: Pipistrellus kuhlii (assembly GCF_014108245.1). Taxonomy (NCBI): domain Eukaryota; kingdom Metazoa; phylum Chordata; class Mammalia; order Chiroptera; family Vespertilionidae; genus Pipistrellus; species Pipistrellus kuhlii. The sequence continues at coordinate 954,863 of NW_023425571.1, forward strand.
CAGGTGGTGGAGCCCTAGGGGCTGGCACAGGGCCCTGCCCAGACGCCGCCCACCGGGACCCCCTGCTGGTGACCACAGGGCTGTGGGGCCAGCATGTCACATGGGGACTCGCTTCGTCCTCACTGACCACAGAGCTGATTCTGCGGCAGAAGCTGGGGATCGGCGTTGGGCGAAGTTTCCTGAACTTAAATGTTGGTCATTCGTGTTAAAAATTGTCACCAGGAAAGCAAAGGCCCTGTCCACCTGAACAAGCCTCCTGCCTTGGCGTGGCCACGGGGGCGGGTGCCTGGGAGGTGGCCCAGGCCGCGCTCAGGCCGCTGAAATGCAGAGCCAGGCTCCTCCCGGGGCTCCGGGCAGAGGGGGCCTCCGGGGCTGGGAAAGGAGGACACCCAGGTGCTGCGACAGTGGTGATGAGCGGGCGGGCTTGTTGAACTAAATGGAGGTGCAGGAGAAAGAATCCTCCAGAAACTGATTGTGGGGAATGTCCTCAGCCTATAAAGCGGCATGTGCCGGCCGGAGAACTAGGCATCCGATGGGGAAGAAGCGAGCTTCCGGCTCAGGGCCCGCTGGCCGAGCGGGCTTCGCTGTGGGCACCACACCTTCCACCGCCGTTTACCGGGCCGCCCTCGCCGCTGCGGGGAGGGTGAGAGAGCGGCCGGCGGGAAGGCTGCCCGGAAAGGCAGTCTGTCTGCCGGGCGCGGCGTGGGAACCTCGGACACGCACTGTTTGCTGCGTCGGCAGGAGAGCCAGGCAGGTGCTGCTGGTTGTGGCCTCTGGTGAGCCGGCACTTTTAACTTTATTTCTTAGTCAACAAATATGTGCGAGCACCTGCTGCGGGCCAGGTGATGTTCGGGCTGGGGACTCAGCACACACCAGATGGGCGTGCCCCGTGCCCCACAGAGCTGTTCACCTAGTGGGACTCAGCGGCCGCCGAGCAGCCAGGAGGGTCCCTGGGCAGAGGCCAGGTCCGGGGTCCAGGGGAGCGGAGGGGCGGGAGGCGGGCTTTGCATGCATGGCCATTGTATCGGGGAAACTGAGGCCTGGAGAGGGTCTGTGAGTGTTCTGTGAGCTGGGGAGCCTGGTCCTCACGCTCCGGGCGTGGCCTCTGGCCTTGGGTGCAGGCCACAGTCCAGCTGTGGGTCGTTGACGACTCGGCGAGTGGGGCCAGCCCAGCCCCTGGCTGTCACCTGGCCGGTGTGCGAACGGCTCTCAGGCCCCCAGTGTGTCACGTGCGCTGCGGGAGGGGGAGCCGGGAGCCGGCACGAGGGGACCACTGCCTCTGTGCACCCAGTGTCGCAGCATCTGCAATGCAAGGATCCCCCATGAGGAAGGTCCCATAAACCATGTGTGGACAGAACCGTCAAATTCAACGTAACCTATCAACTAGCCGATGGGTGGCGGGCTTAGCAGTGTGGCGTCTTCTAGCATCAGGCCTGCAGGACCTCAGCTGCTTGGAGGGGGGCATTGCTTGGAGTGGGGAGGGGGTGGCTGTGGCTCCAGGGGCTGAGACGGACCACCGCCGTCGGAGGGCCGGCAAGAGACCACACTTGGGGGACGAGGTGCCTGGGAAGGTTGTTATAGGAGGCCCCCGGAAAGGTCCTCAGAAGTGGCCCCATTCCTGACCTGAGGTTGCTGGAATGTTCCCCCCTGGGCTCGCCTTCCAGCCTGGACCCCTTCCTTTCGGCCTCTCCCCCACTCGGCGGCCTGCCCTGGCCCTGGGCATTTCCTGGTGGAGCCTTCCCTCCTGGGCATGGGAAGCAGACTGCGCTGAAAGGAGGGAGCGGGTCTTGTTCTCTCTGCGGACTGTAGTGGCCTCTCACCCATTCCTCTCCTCGTCCCAGGTGACAGACCACGCCACCACCGCCCTGCTGCACTACCAGCTGCCCCAGATGCCCGACGTCGTGGTCCGCTCCTTCATGGTGAGTGGCCAGAGGGGGGCTCATTCAGACCGAATCCCGAGTGAAGCCCGCAGCGGTGGGGGGCTGCAGCAGTGGGGGGGCCTCAGGGGCGAGAGGGACCCGCAGGGGAGGAGGGACCCTCGGGGAGGAGGGACCCGCGGGGGAGGAGGGACCCGCGGGGGGGGAGGGACCCACAGGGGAGGAGGGACCCTCGGGGGAGGAGGGACCTGCGGGGGGGGGGGGGGGGGGGAACACCTGTAGGGGAGGAGGGACCCTCGGGGAGGAGGGACCCGCGGGGGGGGAGGGACCCACAGGGGAGGAGGGACCCTCGGGGGAGGAGGGACCTGCGGGGGGGGGGGGGGGGCGGGGAACACCTGTAGGGGCAGGTGGGACTGCAGGGGCGGGGGGTGGGGGGGACCACAGGGGCGGGGCGGATCCATGGGGGAAACCCACGGCGGGGGGGAGGACCGCAGGGGCAGGTGGGTGTTCCGTCCGCACACAGCGAGGCCTCCCAGGCGGTGGCCAGTGGAATGACACTGCTTTCCGCTGAGAAGGGACCCAGGAGGAGCGTTGTCTGCTCAGCTCTGAGGCGTGCTGGCCTCAGAAGGTGCTTTCTGTCTGCGGGAGGGACCTCCGGCCGCTCCCAGCTCCCTCAGGCAGTCCCTGAGCTCCTGGCTGCGGCTGTGCGTGGCAGAGACTCAAACCAACCTTGTGCTTCTCCCCCGATGTTTCACCCTCCAGTGAGGAGCGGGCTCAGGGTGGGGAGGCCCCGGGCCGCTGGCTCAGCTCCAGCCGCTCCTGTTCAGCAGCCAGTTTTGTGGGCAGCTGTTCAGCAGTGGGATCGGGGCTGGGTGTTCACACCGTGGAGATCAGCAAGCTCTGCAGCTCAGGGCCTTCCGCCCACCCCACAGCCAGGTGCCGGCACGCCGGGCACCGTTACCAGTGACCGCCAGGTGGCCTCAGCGGGCCGGCCGCTGGCCCCGCACGGCTGACAGTGCCGCCCTCGTGGGCACCTCGCTGCGGGCTCCACGCTCTCCCACCAGTGGGCCCGGCCTTCACCGCGGCTGGGCTGCCCCAGGCCCTGCCGGCAGGGCTGCCGGGTGAGAGCCACGGGAGGACTTCCTGTCAGCAGCCCACGGCATGGGCAGCAAGGGGGGCGCTGCTCGTGCCCTTTCCCAGTCGGGTGGCCTCCCAGTTGAGCTGTTGAGAGAAGCTGCAGTTGGTTTCTGGGCGGACACGCCCGGCTCCTCGGTGGGGCGGAGCAGGACATGCCGGTGCTCAGCACTGTCCTCGCAGCAGCTCGCTCCGGTGTCCAGGGTCACTCATGTGGACAGAACCGTCAAATGCGATGGTGGCGGGCTTAGTGGTGGCGGCGAGCGTCAGGCCTGCAGGACCTCCGATCGCGCTGTGTTCCAGGAGCGCCAGGAGGCAGGGCAGGCTGAGCCAGCGCCCCCTCTGGGCCCGCCCTCCGGGGTCCTCACCTCGGAGTGCGCACAGGGCTTGGTTTTCCCACGAGACCAAAACACCTGCTTTCCGGCGATTCACCTGGAGGCTGGGGAACGTTTGATTTGATCACTGAGATAAATGGTTGAACCGAATGACCCATTGACCTCCTCACAGTCACTGCCCAAACCTCCAGCCCGCTCTGCACGGCGGTGGCATCGCAGCCAATGCGGTTTGTCTAAGGGTGATTATTGCTAATTGAAAAATGTCCCCATATTCCGCCATGACGACTTGAAACCTTGGCAACTTTTGACAGTCTCTATGGAGACTGAATTAAAACACACACACACACACACACACTCACACTCATACACACACTTACACTCATACACACACTCACACTCACACTCACATGCTCACACACACACATACACACACACTCTCACACACACATACATACACACACACTCTCACATGCACACACACACACACGCGCGCACACACACACACACACACACACACACACACACGCAGCACCTCCAGCCCGGCCTGGGAGGCAGAGGGGGCGGGCTGCCCTGCAGGCGGCTGAGAGAGAGGGCCCATCAGTAACCGCCGCCTCTTCAGAGAGCAGGGTCTCCCCGCCGTAGCCCAGGAGGACGGTGAACGGTGGCTGTGAGCTCCGCAGCGGGCCCTGGCCGCCCGCCGGCTGGGGAGGGTGGTGGGTGGGTGGATGGGTGGGTGGTTTGCGGCGGCCCTCCCTGAGCCGGGATGGAGCTCAGAGTCCCACACTTGTGCGTGACTCCGCTGCTCATCACGTCCCCGTGGCACTGGGGTCCCCGCAGGTGTGCTGGCCGCACCGTGGCCGTGAGCGGCCGCCTGGAATCCGATCAGGCAGAGGCTGTGGCCTCGGTGGGAATTAATTCTGAAGCATCAGCAGTGCGTTCTCCCTCCACACGTGTCCTCGGCCACTGGGAACAGGGGGCCCATGCCGTGTCCACAGACACTGCCCACCGCCCAGGGAGCGTGCCCACGTGCGCCCTCCCGTTTGAGGGGGCGAGGGTGGGGGCGCAGAAGTGAAGACGGCTTGGGTAGCCTGTGGGGTCCAGTGGGGCCTGTGGGGTCCAGGGTAGCCTGTGGGGTCCAGTGGGGCCTGTGGGGTCCAGGGTAGCCTGTGGGGTCCAGTGGGGCCTGTGAGGTCCAGGGTAGCCTGTGGGGTCCAGTGGGGCCTGTGGGGTTCAGGGTGGCCTGTGGGTCCCACTGCAGCCGGTGACGACTCGGTCACCTTAGCCCTCTGTCCGAGAGGTCACAGGCTTGAGAGGAGGTGACCTTGGAGGCACCGATCCCTGTCTCTGGTCTCTCCTCGCTCCAGACCTGGCTGAGAAGTTACATAAAGCTGTTCCAGGCGCCGTGCCAGCGCTGCGGGAAGTTCCTGCAGGACGGCCTGCCCCCCACCTGGAGGGACTTCCGCACCCTCGAAGCCTTCCACGACACCTGCCGGCAGTGACCCCGCTGCACCCGCGTGCCAGGGCAGACCGCCCACTGCCCCCCCGGCCCCCCAGGAAGCCTGGCCCTGAGCGAGCCTCCGAGCACAGACCGGCCATGGACAGGACACTGGGCGCCCGGCGGCCGCGGACCCGGGGGAGGGTCCGGCGCTCGGGGCTCTGCCTCCGGAGCCGCCCCGGTCGCGGTCCCGTGTTTCCTCGAACCCGTGTTCCTGCAGTCGGCTGGCGCTGCATTTTGTAACTTATTTTTTATGACAATAAACCTGTCCCAGCACACGTGTGTCCTGTCTCCTGTCCCTTCAGTGGTCAGCGGGGGGGCAGGCCGGGCCTGTGGAGAAACCCGTCTCCGCGAGGATCGCTCCTCTGCTCGCTGCTCTCGGGCACCTTGGCACCTCCGTCCAGACCCTGGGCCCCTCGGAAACTATCGTCCACTCTGAGAAAAGTGCCCAGTGCTCCTTGTACATAAACCAGGAACACACACCCTGCATGTGCGGGCGTCTGGCGTGTCTGCCGAGCTGGGCCTGGGTGTCGCTGAAAACAGGTTCCAGCCCTGTCTGCTGGCTCGTCCCCCGAGTGGGTGGTTCTCGAGGAGAGCGGGTGTCCCCAGGGCCGTCCCACCCTCCCGCTGCCGGTCACTCTCCCAGTCACCCTCCCGGTCACCTCCCACTGCCGGTCACTCTCCCGGTCACCCTCCCGCTGCTGGTCACCCTCCCGCTGCTGGTCACCCTCCTGCTGCTGGTCACCCTCCCGGTCACTCTCCCAGTCACCTCCCGCTGCCGGTCACTCTCCCGGTCACCCTCCCGCTGCTGGTCACCCTCCCGCTGCTGGTCACCCTCCTGCTGCTGGTCACCCTCCCGGTCACTCTCCCAGTCACCTCCCGCTGCCGGTCACTCTCTTGGTCACCCTCCCGGTCACTCTCCCAGTCACCCTCCCGGTCACCCTCCTGCTGCCGGTCACCCTCCCGGTCACTCTCCCAGTCACCTCCCACTGCCGGTCACTCTCTTGGTCACCCTCCCGGTCACCCTCCCGCTGCGGGTCACCCTCCCGGTCACTCTCCCAGTCACCTCCCACTGCCGGTCACTCTCTCGGTCACCCTCCTGGTCACCCACTGCGGGTCACCCTCCCGCTGCCGGTCACCCTCCCGCTGCCGGTCACTCGGTCACCCTCCCGCTGCCGGTCACCCTCCCGGTCACTCTCTCGGTCACCCTCCCGGTCACCCTCCCACTGCCGGTCACCCTCGGAGATGCCCAGGGAAGGGCGGGTGCCGCCTGGTGTGGTGCGGACGTGGAGCGGGGTGAGGGGACTTGCTGGAACAGGAGGGCCGGCAGCGTGGCGGGAGCTCAGCAGAAACACCCTCCAGCCCAGCGGAGCCCGGCGTGACCGAGCGGACGGTGCCCCGGTGCCCGCAGCCCGGTGGGAGCCCCCGGGGCTGAGGCGGCCCAGAGGGGGCGGGCCTGCGCCCCGCGGACACCAACCGGGATGTCTTCGCCTGGCCCCAGGGGCGTTCCCGCCCAGGGCATGTGGCTCCCGACCTGCCGGCAGGTCCCTTCTCCCCCGAGGCGCTGCGTGGGGCTCTGCGGGAAAACAGAATCAGGACATTGGGGTGTGCGTCCCCATCCCCCCTCCGAGGTTTCTCTTCCGCAGCGTCAGTCTCCCATGACCAGCGGCAGGCAGAATGTTAAAGGGCCCACGGGGACTGCGTGTGACATGACTTAGTTACCCCGCCAGCTCTGCCTGGGCTCCGGGCCGGAGTCTCACCGTCACCCAGGAGGTGCAGGCGTTGCCCGGGTGTGGGTGCCCAGCTGGAGGTCCCGCCAGGTGCCCTGGGCCCTGGGCAGATCTCTGCCCGCGCCTGTGCCGCCCGAGCTGGTGCCCGAAGACCGAGTCAGCAGGCACCGCCGGGCGACAGAGCGTTTGAGCTGACCGTGTCCAGGCTTCTGCGCCAAACAGGGAGCTGGCCTTCAGGAGGCGGGCAGCCTTCACACCTCCGCCGCCGGCCTGGGTGCTGGACTCTCCCTGAGAACGCACCAGGCTCCATCGCCTCGGGGTGTCAGAGTAGGGGCTGCTGCTAAATCTGGAGCCTTTGAAGGTCACCCTGAGGGACGGCAGCTTCAGCCACCAGCGTCAGGGCGGGAGGCGTGGGAGCGGCAGGGCCTGAGGGTGGAGGCCAGAGGGTAGGCGTCCGCTCCCCCCAGCTTCCGCGTCCGCGCCGGCGTGAGGACACCTCCGGGCCCCTCCTTGTCCTGCACTGGACAGGAGCGGGTGACCGTCCGCCCCCTGCCGCCCCCGCAGTGCATCCGCCCGGAGCTGAGCACAGCCGCCTGCCACCGGCCTCGCCCGCCTGCCCGGGGACCATTAGGCCCCTCTCTCGGACAGCAGGCCTCTCCCGTCTCTGCCATCCTCCCCTCTCATTCCCACCCCGCTCCTTAAATTAGTGGAAAGGAGCCTCGTAAAACGACTTTCCAGTTGGGTTTTAAATTGCAGGTCAGCTGCTTCCTGTGATGAGGACGCGGAGAGGGAGCCGTGGAGTTCCCGCCCAGCCCAGGTACCGCGGCGGCGGCTGCTGCAGGGTGATTAGCTGCTCTGAGCCGCTCCCGGGTGTCTGTGCTAATTGAGTGAAACTCCGGCTGCAGGCGTGTGGGCCCGGTGTGACCCGCAGCCGCCTCGGCCGCAGCTGCTCCCCGTGTCCACAGAGACGCCGCGGGGAGGCGGCCCCGGGGAGGAGGGGGCGGGAGGACGGGGAGGGGCGGGAGCTGGGAGCCGGCCTGGCACCCGCTGCGGAGTGGGTCGTTAGTGAACGCATTGCTCACTGTCATCGAATGCTGGCTCTCAGCTCCATCACCGGCTTCTTTCTTAATTACCGAAGGAATACATGTGTTCTTTTTACAGGAAATTAGGTAACCTGGCTGGGCCAGCGTGGCTCAGCAGTTGAGCGTCAAGCTTTGAACCAGGAGGTCAGGGTTCAATTTCCCGTCGGGGCACGTGCTTGAGTGGCAAGCTTGATTCCCAGGGTGGGCGTGCTGGAGGCAGCCGATCAATGATTCTCTCATCACTGATGTTCCTGTCTCCGTATCCCTTTCCCTTCTCTGAAATCAATAAAAATATATTTTTTAAAAAAACTAGGTAATGGGGATAAACACAGAAAAAAAGATAATATTCATAGTCCCCACTAGCAAGAGAGAATTACCAGGCGCTTTGGTGGCTGTCTCCCCAGACCTTCATACGGACACATTTGCGTGTGTGTGTGTGTGTGTGTGTGTGTGTGTGCGCGCGCGCGCGCGCACGCGCACGCGCTTGTAAAAAAAGATCCTACTCTGTACCGTTCTGAAACCTGGGCAGAGACCTGCCTGTAGCCCAGAAGGCCCCAAAGGCAGGGCTCAGAGAATGTGGACACTCACTCCTCCTCTGAGCCCCCCCCCCCCCCCCGGGAGCCGTTCAGACCAGGCGGACCTCGGTTCCATGCAGTCACGCGGGGCCCTCTCCTCCCGCCCCGTTGCATCGCCCGTGGCCGGGGACAGGGTCTGCAGGGTGGGACTGAGTCACGGGCACCTTCTGAGCTTGCAAACGGGGAACACAGAGCCCCTGGGAGCACGCGTGTGCGGGGTGTGTGAAAGGCCGAATTCGTTTCTGTGGGACATGCGTGCCCGGCGTGCACGTGCGGGGTCACAGAGTGAGTCCACGTTCGGTTTTACAAGGAAATGCCAGCCTGGCATTTCACATTCACACCAGCAGGGTCGTCAGCATTTGGTTTGCCGCTCTTTCCTATGTCAGCCGCCCCGAGGGTGTGGAGTGACAGCGCATTTGGGTTTATGTCCGTGTCTCTGCGGGCGAACCACCTGGCCCATCTCTTCCTTCCGCATCTGAGATGTCTGCGCGTGTCTCCTGCCCGTTTCCTAATTGGATCTTTCTGTTGTTCTTTTGCAAAATGTGTTTTTATTGATTTTTTTTTATATATATAGAGGGATAAAGAGATAGAAACACTGGTGAGAGAGAAACATCAATCAGGCCCCACATTGGGGATCAAGCATGTATCCTGACCGGGAATCAAACCGGTGACCTCTTGGATCGTGGGTCGATGCTCAATCACTGAGCCACACCAGCTGGGCTGGATCGTTTTTTAATACCGGGTTTTCAGAGTTCTCTGCATACGATTCCTTTGTCAGGTGTGTGATTTGGCCCACCTGTAGCTTGTCTGTCCCTTCATCCTCTCTATGGGCTCCTCCTCAGCGTGTTTTCACTTACCTGTCATTCTTTAGGTGTTGAATCTAACGTAGGGCTGTAGGTGAGCAGTGTTCTGCTCTTAGGAACGTTATTGTGTGCATGTGTGTTCTCACAAGCAGAGCAAGCTGTGGAGCAGGCCTCCTGACCCCTCGCTGTCCACGTGCCCCCCGCTGCCGCCCATCACATCAGATGTTGGCCATTTTTTACTTGTCATGGCCCGACCCCGCCACAAGAGGGCGGCTCCATGAGGGCAGGAGCTGGGTCTGTCTGGGGCGTTGCTCTGCCCCTTGCATACAGTAGGTGCTCAATAAACATGTGCCGAATGTTGACTGGAACAAGGAAGCCAGGCTCAGATCTCTGCTCTGCTCCCAAACCAGTGACTGGGCCGGCCGCTCATCCCTCTGCGCACGCAGGCTCCGCCCGGCTTCCCGCAGGGCAGTCCTGTGAGAGATCACCCCAAGAGCCCCACAGGGGCCGGGATAAAGACGTCTCCCAGCTCCTTGCGGTTGGGGGTGGCCGTTGGGGTGGCCTCGGGTTGTGTTCAGCCGCTAGGCCGTGCTCCTGGGGGGCAGCAGCGGGGAGGGAGGTCTGCTCTGCCCCTCCTCCCCCGGCCGGCCGAGGTGCGGCCAGAGGGCCGGCTCCAAGCAGCCCTGCTGGGCCAGGAGGTGGAGCCGCAGGCCGACGTGGCGGAAAGAGCCTGTCTCCCGGGCACCTGTGCCCCCCTCCCGGGGGGGTTACGTGGAGAGAAGGAGGCTGTCTGGTTCGGGGGGGGTCTCAGGACACTCATGTTCCGAATCTTCTGTAAATTAGCTGAATTGGACCCTCACTGACACCGGATCTCTGATGGAGGTTGGGTTTTTACAAAATCCTCAGCGCGAGCTGCTTCTCCTGATTCTTTCTCACCTTCCGGGAGCTCATTGAGAGTCCCGTGTAACTGCTGTGTCTGTTCTCCATGTGGCGTTTGTGGCGGCTGTGCCCCAGGCCAGGCTGTGCGGGGCGCCCCCCTCCTGGCCCGTCATTAACACCCCGTTCCGCCGCCTCCACGGCCACCCACTCGGTTTCGGTTTCTGCTGGTGTTTAACGCTGCTAAAGGTTATTGAATCCAACCAGTCAAGGGAAGAGTTTAATTAGCGTGTTCCTGCCTCATGAAGAGAGGGGCTGCACGCGTGTTCCGAGCTGCCACACACACACACACACACACACACACACACGTGTACCGTGCGTTCCTGGCCCGTGCACATAGACCAGGGGCTTCCTCATCCCCTCCTCCCGGCCGCCCTGTTCCCTCATGCATTTTTCATCTCCGCTCGCCACTCCCGCATCCTGCCCTGCGAACGGCATCGATCGGCTGATTAAGCCGTCAAGTCACAGCAAACACCTGTAATGTCCGCAGTCTGGGCCCTCACTCCATCCTTCCCTCCTGCCGCGTTCCTCCGAGTTCCTGCTGTCCAAGTTCCAGGCAAGGCAGAGGGTTCCGCCCGCCCCACCCACCTCCGCCCTCCGCACCCTGCCCTCCTCGGGGGCTGCGGGGCCATCAGAAGATGGGCTTACAGGACGCCGGTCCTGGACGGAACTGCCCTTCCCCTGCCGTCTAACATGCGTGCGGGCGCCCTGTCCCCGGGCCTGTGGGACCCCTCTGGTGAGCTCCCTGTGCTGCGGGACAGACGGCCGCATGCTGAGCGGTGGAAGGAGCAGACTCGCTGTCTCGGTTCCGTGGGTCAGAGACACGGGAGCGGCTTCCTCGCCACGTGGTCCACGTCCGAGTCTCGTCGGCCGTCGTGGTCACGTGGCAGATGCTGTCGCCCGAAGGTGACAGAGCCAGGGTGTGGTTTCGGTTCCTCACCAGATGGGCACCTCAGGGATCCTCGGTGTCCCTGGCGTGGCTGTGGGTGAGGGGTCCGAGAGAGCCTGTGGCCGCCGCGGCTCACACCCCACCTCTTCCTCTTTTCTCTTCGTCAGACGTGTCACTAAGTCTGGGGAGGTCGTTAGGATGATCACGCTCTGCCCTCGGACACAAATGGACACACAGGCTCCTCACCCCGCCACAGGTTCAGTTTGCTCCTAAGTCAGCCCGGGCGTGACGGGGTCAAGTGGACCGACCACACCTGCTCCCAGGTGCTTCCCAACTGCCTGGAGGCCCCGAGGGGTGGGGGAACCCTCATCAGAGTTCACCGGATGATCAAGGCCAATCTGTGTGTGTGTGCATGTGTGTGTGTGTGTGTGTGTGAGTTGGCACTGACCGGTGGCTGCGCACTGTGCACCGCGTTGAAGAACTGCTTGGTCTGGTGGCTCCTGTGGCAGCCGTGGCCACTTCCTCCAGTAAAGTCCCCGTGTGTGCCTGCGCCTTCTCGTGCTCCATCTACCACCCGGCGCCCGAGGACTGTGCTCCCCGGGGGCCAGCAGCTCCGCCCGGATCCAGATTCAGGACGGGAGGCGGAGCCTGTGCTGCCAGGAGAGGGCGCCCTAGTGGACTCCCTGGCTCCCAGCCCCACTTCCCTCCGGAGGCCCCTCTGCGCGTCCCAGTCAGGAGGGGCGCCTCTGCTGGGCTCCGGGCGCGGGAAGGGCAGGGCGGGCTCCGGCAGGTGCTGAGTTCTCCCGGGCGGCTTGCCAAGGACTGCGTCGTCCGAGAGGAAGACAGGAACAGAGCTCCGTGCCCTTGGCTCGCCCACGGACAGCTGCTGTTCCCAGGTTCTCGCTGGAACCATCTCTTCTTCCCCCAGGGGGTCTCCCCAAACCCAAGTCGATGTGCCCCAGACCACGCCTCTACCCAGAGCGCATTCCCCCCAGGTGTGGCCAGAGCTGTGCTCCAGCTCCCAAGAGCCACTGCTGGATGTCCACCCCGCCCCCCCGCCCCGGCAGGAAGGCTCATGGCCAAGTCCAAGGGTGAATGTGAGGGCTGGGTGGAATTTACCTAAAGCCCCAGCTCCACTTAAAATAGCTCCCACCAGCACTGAGCAGCAAAGTCCTCTGATTTCCCCTCCACGTGCTTTCTCACCATCACTAAATACCAAGATATTCCGGTCCCGGTTCCCACTCCCCCAGGCCTGATTCACGCAGCGGCACATGCTGGGGAGCATGAGACATCGCCACCGTGAACTTGGATGGGCGGTGACATTGACGAGAGCATCAGGCCAGAAGCTGGCATTTGAGCTCGAGAACGACTTGGCTCAGCAAACATCGCCAGCGCCCAAGTGAAACCGCCCGGAGCCACACGTGTGGCCAATGACGTCACCTCCCGTTTAAGGCCCTTTCAGCCGGTTTTTGTTCTTGTCTCCGTTGGTGTGTATTTCCAACTGCCCGTTCTGGCCCCTGAGCTCTGAGAGTCGGGGCCATGTTGAGGGCAGATGCCCCAAGGCCCCTCTCTCTCAGACTTAGTTAACCTGATCTTTGAACATCTCACCTTGATTTGATCTCTGGCTTTTCATTTCCACCCAATTTTGAATTCACCTACTTGCCTTCCAGCTGATATGAGTTGAGATAGGCTTGATGATGATGGTGGTGCTGATGGTGATGATTGTGATGATGATGATGATGATGGTGGGGGAGATGATGATGATGGAAGTGATGGAATGCTAGTGGTGGTGGTGGTGGTGATGATGGAGGTGGTTTTGATGGTGGAAGTGATGGAGATGGTGATGGGGGTGGGGTAACAGGACACTCAGGGGGGCTTGCAGTGTGCCCAGCACTGTGCAAAGCCTTGCTGAGGTTGGCTTCTCTGGAAGGGGATGCTGAAATGGACTGTGAGAGATTTATTATTGATCAACACCTGGGAGGGGGAGGGGGGCTAAGCCATGACACCTCTGGGGCCTTGGCAGGCCCAGTGGGGGAGTCGGAACCAGCACTGGCTGACACCCAGTCAACTGAGCCACTTTCCCGGGAAAGGGCACCTGCTCAGGGAGTGTGACCCTGTTGGAGTGAATGCTGGAGGCAACTGATCGATGTTTCTCTCTCACACATACATCGATGTTTCTCTGTCTCTCTCTCCCCACTCCTCCTCTCTAAAATCAATAAAAACATACTTTAATTTTAAAAATGTGATTAAATTTAAGTGAGGTCACATGGGCAGACCCTAATCCAATAGGACTGGTGTCCTTATGAGAACAGGACATAAACAGTACAGACTGAAAGAGGGCCGTGTAAGGACAGCAAGAAGGCGGCCATCTGCAAGCCACGGAGAGAGGCCTCAGGCGATGCCACGCCTGCTGACACCGATCTGGGACTTCTGGGCTCCAGGACAATGACAACTTCCATGTCTGTTAAAGCCACCGGTCTGCGGTGTTTATTATGGCAGCCGTACCTAAACCTTCGAGGACATTTTCAAGTTTTTCTTAAGCTAGAATCACAAAAAGCCGTTACTTCATCAAAGCATGTGCACTCTTTAAAGACTTTTATTTAGAAACTAGAGGCCCGGTGCACGAATTCACACACAGGTGAGGTCCCTCAGCCTGGCCTGTGATCAGGGTCAATCTGGGCCAGCTGGCTGGGGCGGGGACAGACTGTGGGAGGGTGGTCTGCCGAAGGGGAGGGGCACGCATCTTCACGGACCACTGCCATGTCCTTGTCGGGGTTTAGCGTCACGGTGAGGCTAGCCTCACGCAGTGGTTTGGGAAGTGCCCCTCCCTTCTTTCTGTATTCTGTCGGCGATCTGGTGTAAATTTGGGGTTATTTCTTTCTTGAACGGTTAGTAGAATTTGCCAGTGAAGCCATCTGGACTTTTGTTTGTTTGTTTGTTTGTTTGTCTATCAGATAGTTTTCATTTTGGATTCATTTTCTTTCATAGGTAAGCATTTTTTTTTTCTTCTGAGGGTTTTGGTCCGTTGTGTTGTAAAAATATTTTAAGATGTCATCTAATTTTCAAGCACATCAGCATAAAACTCTCCCCGGCATCTCCTCCAATCCAGGTCACACATCAGGCCTCCACCTGATCACACAGGTTTCTGGACGGTTCTCAGTGTCACTTCCTGACCCCCGTGTGGTAGCCCCGGACAAGGCAGACCGGCATGTCTGTGCCCGTGCCCGTCTCATCACCTCCCCACCTCCCCACCCCGAGAAGAGACCAGACGGAACCCACTGAGCAGACAGGACCCCTGAGGGGATGCTGGTCCGGGACAGAGTGGACGGTGGACGCACGGGCACAGAGACAGCCTCGCTGGCCGCTGCAGTGACTGCTGCTCACGAGTGAGTCTCGCCTCGGACACGAAGCTCTCCCGTGCTGTCGGCAGCAAAGCGTCCGAGTACCGCCCAGGCCCCTCAGCCAGGGGCAGCCGCTGATAGATGAGTGTGAATGAATGAAGATTAATCAATAATGTATGCTGATGTTTTCCCTCCTGCTGCAGGCAGCCCTGTTTTGATATAACTTGACAGGGTCGGGCACACCTTGGTCTCACGAAAGCCGATACAGAAAATTAAAAGGAAAAAAATGCGGACCACCCCACCGCGATTGGTCACCAGGATGGACGCAGCCGGCAATCGATGAGGAGGGTTCGAGGGCGGCTGGGCGCGGAGGAAAGTCCGGACTCAGCAGAAGCGTCTGCGTGCGGCCCGGTGGTGGCGGCACACGTACGGGCGTATCGGCCTCGCTCCTGGCGTGGCCTCGGAGGCAGCCAGCCGCGCCGTGATGGATGGTTACCGCGGGGCCCGCTGAGCCGCGGAGCAGCCCCCCAGCCGCAGGCAGAAGGGGGAGGGTCTCGGAACCTGGCGGAGAGTCATTGCCGGGGGGTCCTGGGTGGGCTCGCCAAGGTCTCCCCTCCGGCTCTGCGAGGCTCTCCCGCTCCTGGTTCCGTTCTGGGAGGGACCCTGCGGAGTCCTGTCTGAACCCCGGGAGCTCAGAGCTTCGGGAACTGCTCTTCCAGCTCCTGTGGCCTCCGGCCTCCGGCGTGGATGCGTCTCTGAGGCCGCGGCCCACGGTGAACCCAGGGACCGTCCCGCTAGACGGCTCCGCTGCCCGCCAGGCTGGTCACCGGCCTCCTCCCGGGGCCTTCTCGGCCTCCGAACACGCCCCGCGGTCACAGGCCGGGCTGCTCCCAGCCCCGAGGGCCGCTCGGCGGGACGGATGGCTGCAGCCTCAGACTCTGCCCAGAGGCAGCTGGAGCCTGCATTCACTCCGCCCTCATGAAAGCGGGGCTGTGATTCCCGACTCTGAACGCCCCCCTCCCTCCCAATCCGGATCCGGATCAGTCCCAGCGAGGCGGAGCAGCTCCCGGGACGGGCCTGGAGGCCCAGGAAAACCCAGCGCCGCAGGCTGCAGCTCAGGTGACCCGCCGGCCAAAAGCCTGAGCCTGGGGCACCGCACACCAACGCCCTCAGCTCCTCAGAGTCTGTCCCTGTCCTCTGGTCCCTCTGGGGACCCCAGACTGCAGACCTGGACCTGGGGGCATGAAGCAGGCTTCTCACCTGCTGTCTGGGTTTTGATTGACCAAGGGCCTGGGAACACACACACACACACACACACACACACACACATACACACACACACACACACACACTCACACACACACATCACACACACACACACTCACACACACACACATTCACACACACATACACACACACACACTCACACACACACACACCCCGCCAAGCCAGTGTGGGCCTCCGCCCAGGGCCTGGGCAGCCTGGGCTCCCGCTGAGCCCCTCCTCTCTCGGGGCTCCATTTCCCAGCCTGCCTGCTGCCGGCTGCTGGTCCCTGGTCGGTTCAGGTCCCAGCGCAGCCGGAGGCCAAGCAGACGGGTCACCACTAACTATATGCTAATGACAGCGGGGACCAATCCATCTCCCCTTAATCAGGCAATCGATGCCCGGCAGGTGTGTTCAATCCCGGCCTGGGACTGAGGGCGGAGGGAGGGATGGGGAGGAGAGGGGGAGAAGGGGAGGGCTGAGCTCCCAGCCCACCTTCCTCCACCCAGGGGGTTGGGGGGCAGAGAAAGAAAGAGAGAGAGAGAGAGAGAGGCTGCAAACTGAACTCAGGGCTCAGGAAAAACCGAGAGGAAGGGGGAACGTCAGCATCTTTTTAATCAACAGCCAGAGCTGCAGCTGCTGATGAGCCAGGTCCTCCGGGACCCCAGGGCGCCTCTGGGTGGAGGGACACCGAAAGGCTCAGCCCTCCCCGTGCCCCGCCCATCGCTCACCTCGGCAGTGGGGGACGGGGGGTCTAAACCTTCAGACTGGGGGACCTCGAGCTCAGCTAGCCCCACCCCGCCTTTTGGAGATGGAAGGGCCCCCAAGGTCACGGCCACTCTGTCCCCTCAACAGACAGCAAGACCCAGGGGGCAGGGCCTCTTCCTTCGTTCTCGGGCTGTGCCCTGGCAGCTTGTGGGCCGGGACCTGGTCCTTGGGGCCCTGGCCTCACTGGGCTGGGCCTCCACTCCCTCTGCCCGCCAGTCCTGCCAGGAGCACAGGGGTCTCCTTTTCTAAGCTGCAGCTCCGTCAGGACACACAGTGGGCACAGGGCTCCACGCCCCCGCCCTCCCGCCTCCCAGCAGGCCGGGGAGGAAGTCTGGGGTCGGCGGTGACACTGGCCGAGGCGGCCCCCCCGCCTCTGCCTCTGCCTCTGCCTCTGCCTCTGCCTCTGCCAGCGGTTGCAGCTCTCACTCTGGAGTCCCTGGGGGCTCCCTTCAGCCACGGGAGGCACCAGCAGCCCGCAGAGCCCGGGGTCCCGCGTGGGATGGGCGTTGTGCTCCCTTTGGCCCTGTCGTTGCCATGGGAACGTGCACGGCTGACCTCATGGAGGAGGGAAGACCCGTAATAGCAGTTCACACGGCCAAAAGCAAGCTGATCCCAGACACGGGTGAGCCCAGCCCAGGCCTGGGCCTGCTCACGCCTGCTGCTGAGACTGGGGGTGTTTGTTACGCAGCACTAGCATGCGATGCACATTTGGTTCACTCTCATTGTGTCTCTTTTGACTCAGTGTTGTTGATCCTCACCTGAGGCTGCTTTTCTACTGATTTTTAGAGTGTGGAAAGGAGGGGGAGAGACAGAGAGAAACATTCATGTGAGAGAGACATATCGATTGGCTGCCGCCTGCACATGATCAGACCAGGCTGAGGATAAGTCTGCAACCGAGGTAGGTGCCTTTGACCGGGATCAAACCCGAGACTGTTCGGTCCAAGGGCAAATGCTCTATCCACTGAGCAAAACCAGCTAGGGCATCACCGTGTCCGTTTTGAAGATGGGAAAACTGAGGCCAGGAGATGTTACTTTGCTCCAAGCCTCGCTGCTGGTAAATGGCAGGGCCGGGGTCAGCCCCTGTCCGCTCACCACTGAGGCACCAGCCACGAGGCCTCTGCTCTGTCTGAGGCGGACGAGTGCGGAGTGGCTAGCAGGCCGGTGCGGGGGAGGGAGGGGAGAACCTGCTCTGAGAGGAGCAGCTGGGAGGCCCCTCTTGCTCTCGGAAGCTCGTGGCCTGACTCCCCCCAGCGGAGAGGGCCTCTGCGCCAGCAGTCAGCCTCATCGCAGGCGCGGAGCCGGCCGACAGGGACACGTTACACTCAGGCATGCACTTTGTTCTCCGCAGGCCCAGGGGAGGCCGGCCAGAATCAAAGGACGAGGGGAGAGCTTCTCTAAAAAGCTCGGGCTTTTGATGCGATGACAGCCCCTTTGGGAAAGAGGAGGGAGAGAAGGGAAGGGCAGGGCAGGCGGGGGTTTGGGGGGAGGCTGCTGAGTGGCTCAGGCTGAGGTGAGGCCAGCTGAGGCCGGGAGCCACCCACAGGGACACTTTGAGGGGAGGGAGGCAGGGTGCAGGGAGAGGAGCTGGACGGAGCCCCTTCTCAGCACCCGCTCACCCAGCCCTGCAGCCCAGAGCCCCCGGGAGCCTGCTCTGCCCCACCATCACCGAGAGCCGAGGACGCAACGTCCTCTCATTGGCTGTGGTTTCACTCACACACACACTCACACTCACACACACACACTCTCACACTCACACTCACACACACACTCTCACACACACACTCACACACACACACTCACACACGCACATTCACTCACTCACACATACTCACACACGCACACTCACACACGCACATTCACTCACTCACACATACTCACACACGCACACTCACACACGCACACTCACACACACACACTCTCACACACACACACACACACTCACACACGCACATTCACTCACTCACATACACTCACGCACACACCACACACACACACACACACACACACACGCACATGCACACACTCACACACATGCACATTCACTGACACACACACAAGCACACGCACACACGCACATGCACACACATGCATACTCTCATACACACACACACACACACACACACACAACACTTGGTCTTCACTTACCTGATGTTCCACATCATGCACCCCAGCTCCAACAGCCTTATAATCCCATCACATTCCTGCCCTGTCCCTAATCGGCACTGATGCGTCTCTAATCGGACAGAATCAAAGTGTGTAGGCCTGTGTGCACCGTCATGAACACCCACACGCACACACAGAAACCCTGCTGGTGGGCCTGCGAGGCTCCCTGGGTGGTCGGAGGACAAAGCAAAGCACCCCCAGGTGAGGGGTGTCAGCGGTTACCGGCTGCTGGAAACTCCGGCCGCCCGCCCCCGTGTCCCTCTGGTCTCCTAGGAGCCCATGCAGTTTCCCGGTCAGGACTCTCCCTCTCCCTGAGGGCAGAGCGGGGTGGAGCCCCCGTGGGGCTGGCAGGTCAGCACACGCAGATTCGTGACCGTCGAACCGGTCTCGGCGTGTGGCGTGCAGCGGGCTCAGTGAGTGTGTGCAGCCATGTGCTTCCCACGATGGGGGGGAGGTGATGGCAGCGGGAGAGGTGCTCTCTCCTTGCTCCCTGACGCCCGGCACCGCCTCCTTCGGAGTCTGTCTCACGGCCACTGAGCGGCAGCGCTGGGCCGGGCTCAGCCTGAGCTTCGGCTGTGGTCAGGGACGGGCAGCTAAAAGCCGGACGCCAGGGTCAGAGACCTTCGCTGGAACCCGGCTCTGGTGTGCGCGCGGCTTCGGTGAGCTGCTCGCGTCCTCCGAGCCGCCCCCGTGACGCTGGCTGTGATGGGCCTGCTCTGAGCGTTACCGTGTTTGCGGTGAGACAGGTGGACGGTGCCGGCAGCCGGGCTGGGCGCTCACACTCACACACACTCACGCAGTTGGGCGGTCGACGGTGCTGCAGGGTCGAAGTTCCCACGGTCTGGACTCGGTGCTCTGGACGGAGGTGCAGGGAAGCGAGGACCAGGCCCTCCGAGGTCCCCCCCGCGGGGTGGGGACAGAGAGCACTGGCGGGGAGCAGCTGGGAAGCTCTGCCTGCTGGGCGTGGCTCTCGGTGCCCAAGGAGCGAGAGGGCACAGGGGGGAGAGGCAGCCACCAGGGGTCCCGGGAGGCGGAGACACGGAGGTTGGGCCTTGAAGGGGCGGAGGGGAAAGGCCTGGGCTGGAAGGAACAGAGTGAGCTCAGAGCCCCGGACAGAGGAAGGAGAGTGAGCACAGACCCTGGTCAGAGCCACCGGCTGGGTTTGGCCTTCGCCATCAGGGGGCGTCAGGAGCACTTTGGGGGGGACCAAGGTCCCAGGGGAGGGGTGTGCTTGGTGATGCAATGATGTGAAAGCCGGGGCCGGGCATGTCTGACCAGCAGCCCTTGTCTCTGCCCCTCCTCCCCTGCCCCTGCCGCCCCCACTTCCTTTGGCCCTGGCCCAGGCACAAGCAGACGCGGGCCTCCAGCTGGGTGTGGGTTCAGCACCACGGAGAGCGCCCAGGGCCGCCTGCCACCGCTTGGGGCTCAAAATGCCAGTGGTTCCTGCCTGGTCACGCTCTGCTGGCCCACGCTCAGACCACCCACTCCCGGCTTTTTATCCCCCGCATCTCATGCTCTCAAATGTAGTCTCCGCCTCCATGAGGGTGGCGATACTTTGCCTCGTTCACTCCACGAAGACCCCGATTCCGCTCGCCTTCCCAGGCCCTGCCAGCCCAGCCCCCATGGCGCAGACACCCAGTGCGCCTGCCCCCTGGACGCCGCGGGGGCCCAGGCCTCCCCGCCCGGAACGGGGGCCAGAGAGACGGGCCCCAGACGTGTCACTCCGTCAGTCCCTGTGAATAACGCTGTGCAGGCAGGCTGTGAGTCGAAGAGGGTCCCCCAAGTTCATGTCTGCCTGCACCCCCAGAATGTGACCTCATTTGGAATGCGGGTGAGGATCCTGAGATGAGACGTCCCGGATTAGGGGGCCCTCGGCCCAGTGGCAGTGCCCTCATCAGAGACGAAGGGAAGCCGGGCACAGGGGGGAGGGGGTGGCGATGGAGGCAGGGGTGGGGTTCTGTAGCTGAGACCTGGGTTTCGGACATCAGCCTTCGGCCCTGGGGACCCGTTTCTGCTGTGTCCGCCCCAGGGTGTCCGCCTGCAGCACCCCGACACAGCTGGGCAGCACCCAGGCCTCGTCCTGGTCCAGAAGGTCCGGACCACCCTGGAGGGGAGGAGTTAGTGGCACCGAGCGTCCCAGCAAAGGCCCAGAGGTCGGAAGAAGGGCCCGAGGGAGGGACCCGGGTGCTGGGCCGGGAGGCTGCCAGGTGTGCGGGGCGAGGGGTCGGGGAGGCGGCCAGGTGCGGGGTCAGAGGTGAGAGGTGGGCGGGGAGGCCCGGGGTGCCTCCAGCTGGAGCCTGGTCTCTGCTGGCCGCGTGCACGAGGTGCTGGTAGATGCCAGGTGCTGGGCTGTGTTGTGCGTGTGCATGTGTGTGTGTGTGTGTGCGCGCGCACGTGTGCATGGGGAGTGCGGTGCTGTGACCGTGCCTGTGGTGTGCCTGCGCCTCCCTCTGTCAGCCCCGCTGCCCGGAGGCCCCTCCGATCCTGCATCCATCCCGGGTCCTTTGTCCGTTACACACTCCCCCCCCCCGCCCCCCTCCTGCCGCCCCCTCCACACCCCTCCCCTCGCTCCCTCCTCGGCGGGTTCGGACTCCCCTCCTTTGATCATCCTCGGCCTGAATTAAAGTGGCATCTCCACGGCCCTGTCAGATGTGCCCCAGGAATTCCGAGTCTCCGGTGACTTCATTAGCGCCGGCCCCGAGTCGTCCGAGCCTCGCGCTCCCGTCCCGGGCCCTCCCCCCGGAGGGGCCTCATTAGCGGGGAAGCATGACCACTTAGTAGTTCCATTAGCTCGGCGCTTCCAGCCGACTCCTCGCCACCTTTCTTCCCGCTCTGCCCCCACCAATCTCTCCTCTCCCCCTCCCCCAACCTCTCCTCTCCCTCCCCCTCCCCCAACCTCTCCTCTCCCTCCCCCTCCCCCAACCTCTCCTCTCCTCTCCCCCTCCCCCAACCTCTCCTCTCCCTCCCACTCCCCCATCTCTCCTCTCCCCCTCCCCAACCTCTCCTCTCCCTCCCCCTCCCCCAATCTCTCCTCTCCCTCCCCCTCCCCCAACCTCTCCTCTCCCTCCCACTCCCCCAATCTCTCCTCTCCCCCCTCCCCCAATCTCTCCTCTCCCCCATCCCCCAACCTCTCCTGTCCCTCCCCCTCCCCCAACCTCTCCTCTCCCCCCTCCCCCAACCTCTCCTCTCCCTCCCCCTCCCCCAATCTCTCCTCTCCCCCCTCCCCCAATCTCTCCTCTCCCCCCTCCCCCAACCTCTCCTCTCCCTCCCCCAAGCTCTCCTCTCCCTCCCCCTCCAGAGCCTCTCCTCCCGCTCATTATCCCAGGGCCTCCGTGTGCCCCCCCCCCACACACACACACACACCTTCCCTTCCTTCCCCCCATCGATCTCAGAGCCCGGGACTCGGACCCCTGCAGCCAGGGCCTTCTGCAGGGAACCCAGCCCCCCCAGCCCCTCAGCCCCCCTCCCAATAACACCACTTCGGTTTCCGCCTCCATTTGGCTGCGGCTGGAGCGGCTAAAGGCCAGAGGCCGACAACCCCGAATGCTGGGGGGGCGCGGCACCGGGGACCTGCGTTCCTCGGAGTGAGGCCGCGTCCGTTACAGCTCAGGGTCCCTGCCCGAGGCCCACCCCACACCTGGCCCTCACCCCAGAGAAACCAGGGCACGTGTTCGCAGAAAGGGGTGCCCAGGGCAGCAGCCTTGTTTGTAGCGGCCACACTGGGAACAACCCCAAATGCCCACCAACGGGGCGGGGGGCGGGGGGGAGATGAAGGGATGAACAGATTGTGGCTCCTCCCTGGAGGAAGGGGTGCGCAGGCTCCCACATGGCGGGGTGGCTGGGCAGGCCCGGTGAGAGCGGGGGCCGTGCACGTGCAGCCCAGGAGCAGCAGGCTCGATCTGTGGTGTGAAAACCGGACGGCGGAGGCCGGCAGCCAGAGAGGGCGACGGGAGCCGTTCTGTCTGTCCCGGGCGGGGCCTGTGGGCCTGTAAAGCTGCGGAGGTGGGTGTGTAAGGCCTGGCACTGGGCTGTCTCTAACCCTCCCTCAGTCACAGAGAGCGCGCCCAAAACACGGGCACACACACACTGAGTAATTATAAAGGCGGTGTTTATTAAAACACATTTCATTTTCAAAGGTGGCCTATCAGCTAAGGTGTGTATTCAATTTTCTGGGACAGTATATGTGCATGTATGCATCTGTGCGTGCGTGTGCATGTGTGTGCATGTGTAAAGACCCCTCAGGCCTTACCCCTCCCGGGACCCCTTCCCCTTCCCGTGTGCAGCCCACTCCGTGCTGAGCCAGGCCCTCCTTCAGCATCTCTGCCTTTGCTGCCCTGGAGCCTCCAGTGCCGCCGCTCAGCACCGGTCCTCGCGCGCCCCCTTGTGGTCATAGGTGGTGCTGCATCTTTCTCACCAGCCCCTGGCCCAGCATCTCTCCCCACGTCCCTGTGGACTCAGCAGACACGCGAGGAAATGTTTGCCGCCTTTGTCTGTATGGCTGTGGCTACGGTCTAGATGTGTGTTTTTCTCCTGTTTAGGTTGGTCTCTGTCCAATCCATACAGATCCACAAACTCCGTTTCCGGTGCAGGTGTGCCTAACTCTGTGACCGTCCTGAGCTCCAGAGAGGGGTAGGTACCGGCCAGCTCTCTGGCTCTCAGGGTCCCGGGGCCTACAGGTCAGCAGCCTCTGCCCATCCTCCCTGCAGGCTCGCCCACGCCCAGAGGCCCCTGCCGCCTCCTCCCCACCGCTGCTCTGAGGTAGTGCGTGGAGCTCAGGGGCCTGAGGTCAGGCTTTGAACTGGACGGAGTTGGGTTTGATTTCTGGCTCCGCTGTGTGCCCTTGAGCCTCAGTGTACTCATCTGTGAAATGGGGCAATAGCACCTGCCTCCTTAGGGTGTCTTATAATGCCCCGAGCTGGGTGCTTGTGGGGAACTCACAGCCAGGCAGCCCTGCACACCTCCAGGGTCTCCCAGCCCCCGAGTGAGGGGTTCCAGCCCTGCCCCCCAACCCTGGGCAGCCTCCAGCGGCCTCCTCGGGACGAGGAGCACTTCCAGCTCCGAGCAAGGAGCCAGCCCTGTGCAAACTGGTACCGGGGCTCCGGGTGGAATCCCGGGCCGGGGAGGAGCTGCAGGCGGGAGCAGCGGGGGCGATGCCGGCAGGGGCTCCACTGCGCGATGGAGAGGCTCTGGGCCTGAGCCCGTGACACTGTCCCCAGGGAAAGCCGCCGGGTGCGGCTCCCACTCCTCGCCGCAGGAGAGACGGGAGCTGACGGCAGAGGCGCAGGCTGAGCGGCGGCGATTTTTATAGTCTATCCGTCAGCGCGTGGGCACCTTGAATGCGCACAGTTTGTATCTGCTCGTCACATCCCATAAAGCTGGGGGGAGATTCTATAGAAACATCAGGAGGACATAACTCTTTCCTAAAAGGCAATCGTTTATGTTTTTAAAAAGATTTACATTTCGGGGGGAAACGCAAGCGAGCAGAGGAGAGAAAGCAGGAACCCCTGCCTGCGGGAGGGGAGGGGAGTGGGGACTCTGAGAGGGACGGGCGCGGGGCGGTGTGGTGCGGGGAGGACCGCCTGCCGTGGGGACTGCCCGGAGGCGTCGGCACTGTGCCAGGGCCTCAGCCACGCTGGGCCCGGGCGCTCCTGGCACCGAGGAGGGGCAGAGGCAGGATGGCGGGGTCCCCGAGACGCCAGGACCCCATTTGTTGGCCAGGCCCGCCCCGTACTCGGAGCTGGTGGACTGGGCGAGTCACTGACACCGAAGAGGGGCTGTCTGCTTTGAGCCCAGGTCCCTCCCTGGGCCCCACAAGCGGGATGCCTGATGCAGAGGTGGCAGAGCACGAAGGACAGTTGGCAGGGGCGTGGCGAGACCGAGGCACAAGGAGTGGCTGAGGGGAGAGGGTGCTAAGAGGGTGAGGAGTCGTGAGCCGGATTTCAGCCGATGCTGCATGCGGAGTCCCGGGCATGTCGAGGCCCCTCCACCAGGCACCTGCGTGCTCAGGGGGAACGAGGCGACAGCGGCAAACGCAAAGGAGAGAGAAGCATCACCTCAATCCCGCCTGGCGCCCCTCGGAGAGACACGCCTCCCGGTGTGCTTCCCGGCGGTGGGTGCGTGTGAGCCCCTGCAGGTGAGTTCACAGGAGTGAGAGGCTGCTGGTGGGACAGTGACGGTGCACAGCCTCCATGTCCTGCTCCGCGTCCTTTTTCCTGCCCGGGCGATACTCCGCGGTGCACAGCTGGAGCCGTGATCGCCAGGTGGGGCAGATGTCACTCCATCGGTGAGTGTTTGCAGGCAGCAACGCTGGGCGTGGGTGACTGGCGGACCCCGTTCCTCTGGGACAGCCGGGGAAGGGACTTGCCTCGTCCATCGCAGGGGCCGCTGGGTGGGCGGTCCGTCCCGAGGGGGCGCCCACACCTGTCCCCCAGAACTTGCCCACATTGGTGTCCACTCTGCATGGGGTGACATGGGGTGTCGACCCCTCGCCGTGGCCTCCTCAGCGTCCCCCCCCCCGTGCCCAAAGCCACTGGCATTTCCTAGCCCACGGCCCCTGCCCTTGGCTCCGGCTCCGTGTGGGGAGGGCTCCTTCCCCGTCTCCCGGGCGGGCGTGAGGTTGGTAAGTTCAGAGCCACACAGGCCTGGGCTCCTGGCTGGGCGGCCCTGGGCGGGTACGGGAGCTGCTGCCCTCCACTTTCCCGGCTGTGAAATGGGTTAATAACAGTGCCCGCCTCACGGGGCCGTCACCGGGCTTTCACAGTGACCAGTGAGCTCGGACCGGCTCCTGGCAAGGACTTGGGCTCAGTGGGGCGGTGGGACCTCACCCGGACGTCCCCCAGCCCTGCCCATTCCCCACCCCGGCTGTCCAGGTCTTGGTCTCAGAGGGGCGGACCCAGGCGGCTGGGGAGGGGGAGGGCACAGACCAGAGAGTGATCCATACATTATTTAACAGCGAGAATGCAAATGAGGAAGAGTAATGAGGGCGCTCCCTCCGACCGCCAGCCCAAGTCCCCCAGCCTGCGCACTCGCTGACAAATTCTCTAGAAAATACCGAAACAGCCTCCGGCTGGAGCTGCGATCACCGCCATTTATTATTGATGGAACCTTGGCGAGTTCTCTTTCTAAGGAAACGAGCGGGAGAGAGCGGCTAAGCCGCGTTTAAAGGGACAGACCCACTCCCCTCCCTGGGCACCAGCCACCGGCCACCGGGCACTGCCTCCTGCCCACCTGTCCCGTCCCGCCCGCCTGTCCCGTTCCGCCCGCCTGTCCCGTCCCGCCCGCCTGTCCCCTTCTACCCGCCTGTCCCGTCCCGCCCGCCTGTCCCATTCTACCCGCCTGTCCCATCCCGCCCGCCTGTCCCGTCCCGCCCGCCTGTCCCTTCCTGCCGCAGGGAGAGGGGAGGGACGGGAACCTGGAGAGAGAACAGGCGGGGAGGTGGTCTGCCTCAGTTTCCCTTAGGGTGCATTTTCCACGGCCAGGCCTGGGGGTAGGGGCAGGGGTCCCCAGGTGGGGCTGGGAGCTCCCATGCTGCCTCAGGCCATGGAGGAGCCGCACGGCCTGGGCCGGGCCTGTCTGCGGTGACCGGTGACCTGTCAGCTGCCCGCTCGGACCCTAAGCTCCATTCTGCAAACCAGCTCAGAGGCGGAGATTGAAATTGCTTTGATGTTAGAAATACCTCAACCACCAGCAATGGCCTGTGGACACCTGTGTTATCCATTATCCAGCGGATTGAGGAGCATCCGTGGCGGGAGGAGGCGGGGCGCCTGGGGCCTCGGGGGTGGGGCGGCGTCTTTGAGAAGCCAGAGCTCCCAGCAGAGATGGGAACTTGGAGCTTGTCATCCGAGGCCACGGGGTCCTGCCCCGTGGGAGCAGCTGGTCAGAGAAATACAGACACGGAGGCCCGGGGAGGGGGTGACTGTCGAGCTGGGGACCACAGGCCTCGTCTCGACAGGCCGCTGTCCCTGCGCTCTGGGCCCTGACGGCGGAGTGGTTGGGTCGCTGTGGTCAGACCTCCCATTTCCCACAGGGAGGTAGAAACAGGGTTTTAAGATGAGATTTCCGTTTCTAACATTGGCAACGCGTTATCTCAGACACAGTGCGGCCGCGCCCAGCCCGGGAGCCACAGCTGTGCCCTCGGCGCTCCTCCTGGCCCGGGCATCCCCCGAGCGGGTGCCGCTGGAGCCGGGCACCGAGGACGGCCTCCGTGATGCCCGCACCGGCTGGCACCGGCCCCGGGGCTGCAGCCCAAGCGCAGGCGCCCCTCCGCAGCCTGTGCCAGCCTGTCTCCCCGTGGGGGCCGCCGCACGCTGTCCTTCCCGGCGGGAGGGCCGGCCCGGCCCGAGGCTCCCAGGCCGGCACCTCCGCCTCCTGAGGGCCTGGGCCTGGCTTTTTGTGCTCACCCCCCACCCCCTCGCCACACACACACACCACTCTCACTCACACTCACACTCACACACTCACACACACACACACTCACACTCACACATACACACACTCATACACACACACTCACACTCACATACACACACTCACACACACACACACACACTCACACACACACACGCACACATACACACACTCACACACACTCATACACACACACTCACACTCACACACTCACACATACACACACTCACACTCACACACTCACACACACACACACTCACACACTCACACATACACACACTCACACTCACACACTCACACTCACACACTCTCACTCACACTCACACTCACACACTCACTCACACTCACACTCACACACTCACACACACACACTCACACACACACACTCACACATACACACACTCACACACACTCATACACACACACTCACACTCACACACTCACACATACACACACTCACACTCACACACTCACACACACACACACTCACACACTCACACATACACACACTCACACTCACACACTCACACATACACACACTCACACTCACACTCATACACACACACTCACACACTCACACATACACACACTCACACTCACACACTCACACACACACACTCACACACACACACACTCACACACTCACACATACACACACTCACACACTCACACACACTCATACAAACACACTCACACACACACACACACACACACACACACACACACACACGCATGAACCTCCCCTAGCTTCCGTTTCTCTTCTGCAGCAGGGCCCCCTGGCCACGACTCTGTGGGGCGGAGGGAGAGGGTCGGTCTGCGGGCGGAGGGAGAGGATCGGGCGGTGTGAGGGTGCGGTGGGGGCTCAGTGAATAAAGGTGCACATTGGCTTCGTTAGCTGACCGTCGGTGGCTCCCTCCGTGGCCTGGGGACGCCCCTCGCTGGGGAGCCGGGAGGAGGCCCTGTCAGCTCCCATGCTGTGCCCGGTACCAGCTGTGCCCTCCTGCTGCCCTTCCAGCTCTGACCCGGCCCGGAGGCCACGCCGCCAGCA
The DNA here is from genome assembly GCF_014108245.1 of Pipistrellus kuhlii. Lineage (NCBI taxonomy): Eukaryota > Metazoa > Chordata > Mammalia > Chiroptera > Vespertilionidae > Pipistrellus > Pipistrellus kuhlii. The sequence continues at coordinate 982,708 of NW_023425571.1, forward strand.
CACGGGAGCCCCCCTTTCATAAATAAATATTTATATATATTTATACACACATATATACTTTTTTATTGATTTCAGCCCGGAAGGGACAGGGAGGGAGAGAGAGAAGCATCAATAATGAGAGGACCACCGACCAGCTGCCCCCTGCACGCCCCACACTGGGGATCAAGCCCACAACCTGGGCGTGTGCCCTGGCCAGGAATCGAACCCTGACCCCCTGGTTCACAGGTTGACGCTCAGCCACTGAGCTGCACCGGCTGGGCTCAGGGGGCTCCGTGAGAACCAGGGGGTGGAAGCAGGCGGAGCCTCATGTGGGGAGCGGCGGTGGGGGGGCCTCTGGATGGCAGAGACCTCCATGCCACCCCCATGACGGGAGGGGTGGCGGGAAGACAGTCTTCTTACCCTTCCCCGCCCCCCAGTGCTCCTGCCAGCGCGGGGCCCGAGTCCGGCAACAAGGAGCGTGTCTGGAAGGGTCGATCCTGGTGTGGCATCGTCCGTTCCGGGCTGGGAGAGCCGACGTGGCCCTGCGGGCACTGCGACCTTGAGGGGACGGAACCCCCGGAGAAAGTTCCCGCAGAAGCGGGAGCCGCCCTTCGGAGCCGGCAGCGGGGGAGGCCCCGTCAGGCAGGGTGCGCCTGGCCACCCCCAGCCAGCGGAGCCCTGGGTGCGGGCCTAAACCCTCCTCTTCCTCACACACCCGGAGAGCTGCTGGCGATGCGGTTTACTCCGATGCAGGGGGTTTGCCTCTGCTCCCGGAGGAGGAGCGCAGGCAGGAAACGGCGATGGAGAAGCGGCGCGTCCATCAGGCTTCTCCTTGCCCTGGGACGCCGCCTGTTCGCAACCAGCCCCCTCTCCGGCCGCCCGGGTGCCACCGCCTGGCCGCGGGCATCTCCGAGAAACAGCGCGGATCTGGGCTGGAGGAGGGCCAGTCCGCAGCGTGGAAGGTGGTGGTGGGGCGAGCTGAGGGGAGACCAGGAGGCTAATGGCGGCCACCGAGGGGCCCGCGGGGCGAGGGCGGCCGCAGGGCGAGGGCAGCCACGGGGTGAGGGGCCCACGGAGCGAGGGCAGCCACGGAGCGAGGGCGGCCACGGGGCGAGGGCGGCCACGGGGCGAGGGCGGCCATGGAGCGAGGGCAGCCACCGAGGGGCCCACGGGGCGAGGGAGGCCATGGAGCGAGGGCAGCCACGGGGCGAGGGGCCCACGGGGCGAGGGAGGCCACGGGGCGAGGGCGGCCGCCAGACAAAGCCAGAAACGGGAGGACAGATGCCAGAGCGAAGCCGGGCCAGAGCTGGCCGTGGGCCCAGGAGCCTGGAACCCCAGAAAGAAATCCTAAGGTTGAAACGCCAAAGGAAAGGAAGTCTGCGGGAGGGCGAAGGTCGTTTGAACTCAGCAGCGGGTAATCGCTCAGTAGGTCACATTGTTAATTGATTTCTAGAATCAAGCCCCAGGATAGACCACTAAGGAGGGAGGGCTTGCTATGGCCACTCTGCAGGATGGAAACGGGCACAGAGGACTGAACGATTCCCCCAAACCCCAAGGTCCGTGAGCGATGGTGGCGAGGGGTCCTCGGGTTTCCTCCCCGGGCTCAGCCCTCCGCCGGGGGAGGGGAGGGAGAAAAGAGGAGAGTGGGGCTTCGGACAGGGAAGCCAGGCGGCCGCTCCCTCTCCGGTCCCCTCGGAGGGCCCTGGCCGGCCCTGTCCTCCTGCGGGACTGCGCTGCCCTCTGGTGGCCAGCGCCGGCGTGGGAAGGGGCCTCGGTCTGTGGGCACCTTGTCATCTCTGCCCACCGCATTCTGCAGCTGAGGGGCGTGGGGGGAAGCTTCTCACACAGCCGGTGCTGTGGGGAAGGGACCGGTGATGAGCCCGCCCCGACAGGCGTCAGCCCTCACACCCTACCGGCCGGGGAGTGGGCACGCCCAGGATCAGGGCTGGGTTAAGGGGCAGCCAGGAGTCCTTGCTTGGCCCCTCTGCTCAGGTGTGCAGGTGTGTGTGCGCAGGTGTGGGTGCACAGGTGTGTGTGCAGGTGTGTGTGCAGGTGTGTGTGCACAGGTGTGTGTGCAGGTGTGTGTGCACAGGTGTGTGTGCCCAGATGTGTGTGCGCAGGTGTGTGTGTATAGGTGTGTGAGGAGCATGCAGAGGCAGCATTAATACGGGAGAAGGAAAACAGAAAAGTTCGGGGTCTCCCAGCCCCAGACGACCCCACACACACACCGTCAGCTTCCTTTCCAGAAACGCCCTCAGTTCAGAGCTGCAGCACAGGACTGTGGCTTTTTGCCCCCTCTTTGTGCTTCTCTGTACTTTCCCCTTTTTCCCTTCAGTGGAAGGGTTACCGCTTTGATACTATGAAAAGGGCAACGACGCCGGTTCTAATTCAGGGGAAAGCTGTGAGTGTTTCTGCTTCTTGGATTTTGCAGGGAGGCACATTCGGAGGCGGGGCCAGGCCCTGGGAGCCGAGAAGTCTTGTGGGAAAAGCGGGGAAGCCTTTTCGCCCAAACTGCCTCTGCATGCTTCGTCTGTCTAGGAGAGCGCTTTTCTCTTCTTTTCCTCCTCCTTCTGTTAATTCTCACCTGAGGACTTTTTCCCATTGATTTTTAGAGTGGAAGGGAGAGACACATCAATCGGTTGCCTTCCACATGTGCCCCAAACAGAGCCGGAGATTGAGCCCACAACCCAGGTGCATGCCCTTGACTGGAATCGAACCCAGGACCCTTCCACCTGAGGGCCGATGCTCTAACCCACATGTGTCAAACACAAGGCCCGAGGGCCAAATCCGTCCCGCCAGGCCTTGCAATGTGGCCCGCACCGCGCTATCATCACTGCACTCCGCTGCGTTTCCATCACAATGACAGTTTATGACTGTTCAATAAACCATTCAGCCCGCGATTTAGGCTGGATTTTAGATTTTGGCCCCTTCTCTGATTGAGTTCGACACCCCTACTCTAACCACTGAGCACACCGGCCATGGCTGAGACCGTGATTTTCAAACTTTTTCATCCCATGACACATAAACTACTAAAATTCTGCAGCCCACCAAAAACATATTTTTTATAGTAATTACACTTTTTGCTCCGAAGTGACTTAAAAAAAAACAAAACAAAAAAAAAACAGGTGCCTATGCTGGTGCACAAGGACTTCCGGTGTCAGGAACTAAGCAAACAGATGCAGCCTTGTTATGTGACGCAAGTTGAGGGGCTCGGGCAGCACCATCCTCCTGGCCTTGCCCTGCGCCCCCAGGCGGAAGAGTGGCTTAATCTGGCTGAAGAGATCCGGAGGAGAAAGCACACCCATGACTGAGTGCCTTTCCCTCTCCCTCTGGAGCAGGCGGCCTCCGGAACACCTGCTATGGGTGAAACGCCCCCATGAGGCGGCCATCAGTACTGCCCCCAGAGCAGGACCAGAACTCGGGCCTGGCTCTTTGTTTATTCAAGGATCTTAAACACCGTGCCCTATTACCTCTGCAAATGCATGCCATGACCAAATAGAGTTCTTCCAGATCATTCTACACTGCTCAGGTTATATTTCTGGGTCCTTATCCTCTACGCTGAGTGGATATACCTATATCTCTGAATGCATAATAATCTGGCCACTCAGTGTGTGTGTGTGTGTGTGTGTGTGTGTGTGTGTTAGAGGCCCGGTGCATGAATTCGTGCATGGGTGGGGTTTGGCCAGCCTGGCCAGGGGGAGGTAACATAGGCGGTTGGCTGGCCTGCCTGCTGGTCAAAATCCTGGTTGAGGGGACAATTTACATATTAGCCTTTTTATGATATAGGATATACACTAAGTGGCCAGATTATTATGTGTTCAGAGATCATAATAATCTGGCCATTCAGTGTAAAATAAGGCCCAATATGCACATTGACTGAACAGAAGAACAACCAGTCACTATGATGCACACTGACCATCAGGGGGCAGATGCTCAATGCAGGAACTGCCCCAGCCTGCAGGCCCCCGGTCAGCCAAGGCAAGTGCCAGTGCAGGGCCCTCCACCCCCACCCCATCACCCCACCAGTCGACCCACAGATTGGCCCTGATCGCCGGCCCTGCCTAGGGACCTTACCTGTGCACGAATTCATGCACCAGGCCTCTAGTCTGAAAGAATAGGGTATAAGACCCCGCCCTACGGAAGTATCTGCATGAATGCACCTGCTATACCAACTCTGAAATTTATTGCAATTTTGTTTATACTGTTAAAAATTGGCAACAATGTAAGTGCCCATCAAGAAGGGAATGATAGCCGAAACCGAAACCGGTGTGGCTCAGTGGATAGAGTGTCTGCCTGTGGACTGAAAGGTCTCAGGTTCGATTCCGGTCAAGGGCATCTACCTTGGTTGTGGGTACATCCCCAGTAGGGGGTGTGCAAGAGGCAGCTGATTGATTCTCTGTCATTGATATTTCTAACTCTCTATCCCTCTCACTTCCTCTCTGTAAAGAATCAACAAAATGTGTGTGTGTGTGTGTGTGTGTGTGTGTGTTTAAAAAGAAGGGAATGATAAATACATTTCGATACATCCATACCATAATACTATACAACTGTTACAGAGTGTCAGATTTGCATGTCCTGGCATGAAAGATGTCCTGTCTAATTTGCACATAATGAAACAATATATTTAACGAGAAAAGGCAAGCTGCAGAACGCATTGGACAGGGTGGGCTGGCAGCTGGGCAAGCCGCGGTCCCACCGTGGAAGCAGGTCCAGGGGAGGGGCGGGGCCCGCTCGGGCAGCTGGTCAGGGACCCAGCCTCCTGCTGTCCCCAGCTCACGTCCGGCAGAATCAGAGGGCGAGAGCAGAGGAGCAGGTGGGGAGAGGCTGGGCGCCGGAGCGGCCGTCACCACCTCAGCCGCATTCCTCGGCCGCCGTCCCCGTGGCCGCACCTCGCCGCACGGGCGGCCGGGGACGTGCGCAGCAGACGGCTCGGTGGGCATTTAGCCAGCGCCCGTCACGTCAACTGGTACGCACCGTTACACCCACTTGTGTCCAATACCCGTCAATGAGCGCGTGGATGTATTTTAACAGGAAAAGTCTGGGGGGGCAGACACTCAGCGGACCCCCCTCCGGAGTGAAGAGGAGGCGGCACGGTCTCTGCGTGGCTGTTTTAACGCTGGCACACGGTTTCTGTGACTAACTGGGAAAGGTTTGTAGGGTGATAGCATGCTGCTTTCACTAGAGAATTTAAAGCAAGGAGCTCAGAATTCTGAGTGCCCACTAGGGGGCAGAGGAGGCGCGTGGGCGAGCGTGCCTGCCGTTGCCTAACCGCCCTGTGCATTTCTTGCACAACTTCCTCCCCCCTTGGGCCATCTGCAGTGTTTACCGAACTGTCTGAGGAAGTGACAGCACCCAGGCCCCTGACACGGGCAGTCCAGCCCCCCCACAGGAACCAGATCCCCAAAGCGGGGGCACCTGGTGCGCCCCGAAAAGGTGTCTGCTCCTGCCCGCCTCTGAGTGCTCAGCATGAAGCCCAGACACACAGGCAGAACATCTTCCACGCAGGCCCCACGGGTGCAGCCTGCTCTGCCTGGGAGACATCACCCAGACATCTGCCTCGCCCCCAGAGGGCGCCTGAGCACCCTTCCCCGTTTCCTGAGCAGGCATCCCGGGTCAGGAAGAAGCCATGGGCTGGGGGTGGGGGGAGGGGAGCGGCGGCCAGGCCCTCCTGCTCACAAGAAGAGATAGTGAGCAACAGCTCAGCAAAATCTCAGCGCCATTTAGTCACTGAAACACTTGTTTCCTCTGCTCGGACTTCCCTGTTGCTCCAAACAGAAGCGAATTCCGCACCCCGACAGTGGGACGGTCCACCATAGCCACTTCCTAGAAGAGTTGACAGGGACCCACGAGTCCACTCCAAGGCTGGCCGGAGCTCCTGGAGACTAGGCCGCATTCATCTTTGTTTGGGAATTTTAAATTAATTTATTTTATCTTTATGTTGTCTTTTTTTAATTGATTTCGGAGAGAGGAAGGGAGAGGGAGAGATGAAAACATCAATGGTGAGAGTCATTGATGGACTGCCTCCTGCATGCTCCCTCTGGGGGATTGAACCTGCAACCTGGCCATGTGCCCTGACTGGGAATTGGACCCTGACCTCCTGGTTCACGAGTGGAAGCTCTACCACTGAGCCACCCTGGCTGGCCAGGTTACAGCTAGACCCCCTGGCCTGCAGTCATTGGCTCTAGGGCAGGCATGTGACTCCAACGAGGCGAACGAGAGCCTGCTGGTCCCAACTCTGCCGAGAGCCCATGGGAACAGAGCCGACTGGAAAGCACTGTGGCAGATTCAGAACCGAAAGGGGGCCGTGCTGGTCTTGGGGGTACCTCAGTTTGCTGGTGGGATGGCCAACAGCCCCCGCTTTACCCTCATCCAGCTGAGCTGGACCTAAACTACTGGTCATTCTTCGCTCGGAGACTGGAGGAATTGGGGGCGGCCGTGGGAGCGCTGGGAGGTGGGCCTGGGGCCAGTTTTGCCAGGCAAGGAAGTGCCCAAGGAAACTAGAGCAGTGCCACTCTGGCTCAGCGCCACCATTCATCAGCTCGAGGAGAAAAATGGATTTGTCAATCTTTGGTTTTGCCTTTGACCCAGAGAGGGCTGGGCCTGCGCCTGGAGGGGCCCCGTCTCTGCCAGCTCAGTGAGAACCCGCAGTGTGGGGAGATGCAAATGCGAATTTCTTGCAACAACGACCACCTTTCCTTCTCCCTGCACCTCTCAGAGACCCCGTCCCAGCACCGGATCCCTTAATTTACATGTTTGGAGGGAAGCAGGGGGGGAAACTAGCTGAGCTGGCTTTGTGTCACTTCTTTATATTCTCTCTTGGGGTCAAGAACAGCGAGCAGGGGGCAGAGGATTTTCCCGCACGTGAAGACACTTTGGGTTACTAAAATTTGCTTTTCTCGATACTTGTGTTACGTGATTTGATTTTGATGCCCCAGAACTGTGGCCAGCAAACTGCGGTTCTCAAGCGACATGCGGCTCTTTGGCCCCTTGAGTGTGGCTCTTCCACAAAATACCATGGCCTGGGTGAGTCTATTTTGAAGAAGTGGCATTAGAAGAATAAGTTTAAAAAATGTGGCTCTCAAAAGAAATGTCAATCGTTGTGCTATTGATATTAGGTTCTGTTGATTAGTGAGTTTGCCGACGGCTGGCCCAGAATATGAACTTTTTTGGAGGAAGAATCAACTGTGTATAGAACCCACAGCAGCTAACACGGCGCCTTGCTCCAGTGGGATCTCTGATTCCTAATCCAGGCACTTGTGCTGAACCCATCCCTGTGCTAGACAAGGCCCACAGCTGCTCCAGGCTGGAGGGTGCCTGGTCCCCATTGGGGGGCCATTGTGTCCCAAAGGGCTGGTCCAGGCCTCAGCACAGAGACTTTGGGGACCCTGAGTGCTGGGTGGAGTCAGGCTCAGATCCGGCCAGGTGGCTTCTGCCCTCGGGGTTTACTGAGTCTCAGAAGAGGGAGGGGAAGGTAAGATCCGACCGAACCCCTGATGAGGTCAGTCCCAGGTCTGGAGCGTCCAGGCTGGCTGGGAGCACTGAGTCTTAGTGGGGTCAGGCCTAGGCCTGGCCAGGTGACTGGCTAGTGGGGGCTGCAGCGACCCAGGTCTTGGGAGGAGGGACCAGCCCTGTGCCTTGGACTGCAGGCCTGCTTAACCAGGTGGGACACTATGGCCTGCAGAGGAAGCAGAGTCCCGGATGATGGTGGGAGGGTGTGCGGTGTCCATCCCGGCCCTGGCGTGGGGGCTCTGGCCTGCGCAGAATGCGGAGTCCCCGGTCCTGGCCTGAAGGCTCCATGCGGTCAAGGGCTAGTGAGCCCCAGCACCAGCGTGGAGACTCCAGGCCGGCAGGGGGCGCTGCGTTCCTGGCGGGAGACGCAGAGCGGCTCCAGGCCGGAGGGGGGCGCTGGCGCGCGGCGGCGCGGCGGCCGCCCGGCAGGTGGCGCTCTGGCCGCGGCTGAGGCCCGGCGGGCGGCGGCGGCGGCGGCGGCGCGGCGCTGCGCCGGCTCGCGGGCCTGGGGAAGCGGCGGCGGCGGGACCGGAGAGGGCGGGGCGGCGGCGGCGGCGGCGGCGGCGGGAGCGGCGGCCCGGGCGGGCGGGCAGGAGCGCCAGCCGAGCGCACAGGCCGCGGCCCGCGGAGCCGCCATGCCGGCGCGGGTCTGAGGCGGCGCGTGAGGGCCGAGCAGCGGCGGCCGCGCCGGCCGGGCTTCCCGCAGCGGCGGCCGGGCCCGGAGCGGCGGCCTCGGCCTCCGGCGCAGCCCGGAAATGTCCGGCCGGATCGAGAAAGCAGGTGAGGCGGGGGCCGGGCGGCGGCGGGGCGGCGGGAGGGCGCGGGGCCTGCTCGGCGCCTCCGAGGCCGCGCAGGCGGCGCCCCGCGCTCTCCGGGCGCACGGCGGGCCGCGGGCTCGGGGGCCGGGGCGGCGCGGGGACGCGGGCCCGGCCGGCCGCTCGGCCTCCGCGGGGCTCGCAGACAACGGCTCGGACCCGGGGCCGGGAAGGGACGCCCGGCCGCGTGTCCCGGCGGCTGCAGTGCCCGAGTCCCGCCAGGCGGCCGCCTCCCGGGCGCAGACGGGGCTGAGCCGCACGAAGTGTCATTTCTGGTTTAAATTTAACCCGGAGCGTCTACCTCGGCGGCTTCAAAGGACGCAGCCGGCGGCGCCTGGCCCTCCGGGGCTCGGCCCAGGCTTCCCCGGGCCCCGGCGCCGGCGGGGCGCGGGGAGCCGTGTCTCTGCAGCCCTCCTCTTTGTGTGCTCCGGCATCGCGGGGAGCGGCCTCCGCCCCCCACCCCCGGGGTTTGCCTGCACCCGGCACCGTCTCCCCACGGGTGCATTGAGGCTGGGGCTCCCGAGCCGGCGACACCTTGCAGGGCGAGCCCAGGGCCCCGGGCGGGCGGGCGGGCAGCCCCGGGCTCCGGTGAGCAGCGCTGCGTGTCCTGCCCGCCCGGGTGGCTGACCCGGGGTGCCCCCGAGCGTGGCCGCCCAGCCCGGAAGGCAGGCCTCCGGGGGCCCAGGGGGGCTGCTCAGGTTTGGGAGTTGCTGGTCTCCCGGGTCACCCCGGGATACGGTCCTGCCAGGCGCCCGGGAGCGGCCCCAGAAGGCGGCGCAGCCTGCAGGCTGTGGTTTCTGCACAGGAAGGGCGCTTTTTGTAGCCTTCACGGAGGGTTTTCTATGTATCCGGCTCGCGCTAAGCATTTTAAATGTGTCGCTTCCTACACCCTGCAGATTTGTGAGCGAGAGCATGGTCCCAGAGCATGGTCCCGGTGTTTCAGCCCGGGGCACCCAGCAGGAGAGCCGCGCAGGGCGTGGAGGCCTGGGCTCTGCCCAGCGGCCCCAGGCGGGCCTTCCCCAGGCGCAGGCAGGGCCCCGGGTTCCAGCGCTGCTTCCTGGGCACCCTCACGGTTCTTCAGCCCCGGACCAGTGGCCATGAGTGGCCGCCCTGCACCTGTGCCTCTCCCGAAATATCGTGGGCTAATCTGTGAAGCATTTCTCAGGAGCCCCCTGCGCGGTGGGAAATTGGGTGATTTACTTTAAAAATAACACGAGCAGGGTGTGCTGTGGCTCAGCGTGTGTCCATTGCCAGAAACCTGGAAATCCTGGGAAAGTTACAGCGAAGTGAGAAGCACCTGTGGTCCCAGAGCTGCCCCCTCCCCCCCCAGGCTCAGACCCCACCCCACCCCACCCCCGTGGGATGCATCGCCCTTCAGCACCTGGTGCCCGAGGCCAGAGGCCAGGTCTGGCGGGTGGTTTCTCTGGGGGCCCTCTCGGGGCGCCTCCCTCCACCAGGCGCTGCAGCGAGATGCCCAGAGCGGGAAGTGCCTCTGGTCGGAGGCGGGAGAGCCGCTCAGCGTCCCCGGCCTGTGGCCCCATGCACGTCGCTGCTCCCAGTCAGGGCCCAGGGCAAGGGGAAGGCCCCGCAGGGACAGCAGGTGTGTTTGGCTCTGAAGAGGGGGTGCAGGTACCGGGGGGAGGGGGAGACGGCTGTGGAGGGCTCAGGAGGAGGTGTCGGGAGAGGCAGCTCAGCGGCGTTCTGAGGGCGAGAGGCCGGGTTGGCCTGGGGAGAGCTGGCCGGGGTGTCGGTCTGTGCCGGGGTGTCTGTGCTGGGCTCACACAGCCGTCGGGAAGTTGGGAGCAGTTCTGCAGCCAAGGGTGCGCCTTCCTCGGTCTGCTGGTCCTTGGACGTGGGGTCCCCTTGCATTTGGACGAGATTCCCAGCTGAGCTGCTGTTGGAGTTTCTAAACGGACCTGCTGGTGAGTTGCCAGTAGAGCGTTCGGTGCCAGGGACAGGCCCTTGGGTGCAGCAGGCTCCCGCTAGCAGGTGAGCCGCCGGTTAGTCATGGGGCCTGACTGACACCCACAGTCAGTGGCCGTTGATTGAAGCAGCAGCGGTGTCGCTCACACGTGCTCCGGAGCCTTCTTCCTGATGCAGGCTGGCGCTTGGCAGGTGTTAAGGACCCAGGGCTTTGGTGTAAGAGAAAACTCTTCTGTCCTCCCCTCGGCCCCTCAAGCTTCGCTCACTGCTCTACTGCACCTGCCCTCTGTGCTCACTGGCATGTTGGCAGAAATGGAAGTCCCAACGACTTGAAAATAAATGCCTAAGTTACTTCATTCAAATGATACCTTAGGCAAAAACCATCTTGGGGAGCGGCCTCCTCAGCCTCCGGGAGGTCTTGGGGCTGCCCTGCTGCTCCCCGGTACTCTGTTACTCAGCAGTTCCTGCCATCGCCCCCGTTGTCTGCCCGGGCCTCCCGGGATGAGGACACCTGGGTTCCAGAGGGTTCCAGAGGGCTGCAGGCTGAGCCTGTCCATTCCTTGGTGGAGGAGGGCTGACTGGAGGGCCAGGAGGAAGGGAGGGCGGGTGGAGGGAGCTTTTTTAAACTCTGGTGTCTTCACAGTTAGTGAAGAGGGGAGAGGGGAGCCTGAGAGTTAGGGGAGCTGGGTTAGGGAGCTCGGGGTGCGCTGTGGGCAGAACTGGCCAGGAGAGCGGGCGGGGCCTTAGGAACCGGAAGGCCGGGCTCTGACAGGGACCACGGCTGTGGGCGGGCACATGGTGGTGGGCCTCGGCTGCTCTGCTTCCAGCAAACGGGGAGGCGGGAGAGCTGGTGCCCTCATGCTTCCGAAGCGTCAGCAGCTGTTGCCTGTGAGTGGAGGGGACAGGCCGGTGCTGTGGGCTGGATTCCGTCCACAGGTGTGTTGTGTTTGATCTGCAGTGTTCTCGAAGAAAAAAGAATTGATGGCCAATATTTAAAATCAGGAAGTCGGTCAGAAAGCTCAGGTTTCTGGTTCTCTTGAAAACAGAGTCTCTGGTAGCTCTGAGCCCTGTTCCTCTGCGGCAGCTACAGACGGCCCTGTCCTGCCACCGACCTTCACCCCCCACCAGCCATCACCCCCCACCAGCCTTCACCCCCCGCCTGCCATCACCCCCCACCAGCCTTCACCCCCCACCAGCCTTCACCCCCACCAACCTTCACCCCCCACCAGCCATCACCCACCGCCAGCCACCACCCCCCACCAGCCATCACCCCCCACCAGCCTTCACCCTCCACCAGCCATCACCCCCTGCCAGCCATCAACCCCCCACCAGCCATCAACCCCCCACCAGCCTTCACCCCCACCAGCCATCACCCCCCACCAGCCTTCACCCCCCACCAGCCATCACCCCCCACCAGCCTTCACCCCCACCAGCCTTCACCCCCCCCCAGCCATCACCCCCCACCAGCCTTCACCCCCCACCAGCCTTCACCCCCCACCAGCCATCACCCCCCACCAGCCTTCACCCCCCACCAGCCATCACCCCCCACCAGCCTTCACCCCCTGCCAGCCATCACCCCCTGCCAGCCATCATCCCCCGCCAGCCATCACCCCCTACCAGCCTTCACCCCCTGCCAGCCATCACCCCCCACCAGCCATCACCCCCCGCCAGCCTTCACCCCCCACCGGCCTTCACCCCCCACCAGCCATCACCCCCCGCCAGCCATCACCCCCTGCCAGCCATCACCCCCTGCCAGCCATCATCCCCCGCCAGCCATCACCCCCCACCAGCCTTCACCCCCCACCAGCCATCACCCACCGCCAGCCATCACCCCCCACCGGCCTTCACCCCCCGCCAGCCATCACCCCCCACCAGCCATCACCCCCCACCAGCCTTCAACCCCCACCAGCCTTCACCCCCGACCAGCCTTCACCCCCCACCAGCCTTCAACCCCCACCAGCCTTCACCCCCGACCAGCCTTCACCCCTCACCAGCCTTCACCCCCCACCAGCCATCACCCCCCACCAGCCTTCACCCCCACCAGCCATCACCCCCCACCAGCCTTCACCCCCCACCAGCCATCACCCCCCACCGGCCTTCACCCCCCGCCGGCCATCACCCCCCACCAGCCTTCACCCCCCACCAGCCTTCACCCCCGACCAGCCTTCACCCCCCACCAGCCTTCAACCCCCACCAGCCATCACCCCCCAGCCTTCACCCCCCCAGCAATCACCCACGCTGGCCATCACCACCCGCCGTCCATCACCCCCCACCAGCCATCACCCCCCACCAGCCATCACCCCCCAGCCTTCACCTCCGTTTCCACTTGGACCATTGATATCTGAGTGTGCACCCCTTTCCTTGGGGAAGCCATTCATGTTCGTTGGCTTTCCATCTGCACTGAAAGCTTTGGCCCATTTCTTCATTGATTTATTCCTCGATTTCCTGGTTGAGCTTCTCTGTCAGGTGCCGTACGAGGCTCCGGGGACCTCAGCAGACAATGCGGAGTTCCTGGGAGGTCATGGGGTCACATCAGCCTTCCGGGGGCGAGTGTCAGGGATAGCCCTCTGAGGAGCGAAGGTGAGCCGTGAGGATGAGGCGAGTTAGCGGCACAGCGTGGGGAGGAGAAGAGGGGCTTCACTTTCACTCCTGCTCTCAGCTCTCAGCCTCCCTTCCTGCCCCTGGTTACCCAGCACCTCCTCAGGCTGGAGCTGTCCTCCGTCCCTGCGCCTGGGCCCTGCCTTCTGCGGGGGCAGACAGAACAGCTGGCACAGAGATGAGAAGGGCACAGGTGGGAGTGTCGTGGCCCGGCCCTGGGTTCCAGCAGGCCGCGGTGTGGAGGAGTTCGCCTTTAGGACCTCTGGCAGCTGGGCAGGCGCGGGGCCAGGGCAGGTGAAGCGGAGGGCTCACCGGGCACCCACGCCTGTGGACAGGATTAATATGGTGTCAGACTCAAGTGCCATGTGTTTCAAATGGCTGAGGACGTTTTATTATAATTTAGAAAAATTTACACCAACTGCATTCATAGTGACTCTAGATATTATGAGTTTTCTCAGAATAAACAGGAAGTACATGTACTGTCACGTGGGCTGGCTTTGTTTTGGCCCAAGAAAGAGTCCCTGTGGATCAGCAGTCACTGTATTTTGATGAATTTTTTAAAATTTAATTTTTAAAAAAATCTTTATTATTGTTGAAAGTATTACATATGTTCTCTTTTTCCCCCATTGGCCTCTCCCACCCTGCCCCACCTCCTACCCCCGGCCTTCACCACCTGTGGTCTGTGTCCATGGGTTATGCATATATGCATATGAGGTCATTGGTTGATTCTTCCCATCCCCCCGCCCATCAATTTCTAACTCCTCAAATCTTGCATTTCCTTTTTCTCTACCATCAGAAATCCAGTCCACAGGGGGACATTTTAGGGCCCCTGGTGTCACTCGTCCACTCACCGTTGCAGCAATTACTGAGTCCCTCCTCGCTGGCAAACTCTGACGCCTCACAGTGGCACAGAGCCCGGGAGCCCGGCCTCCCCTGGTCACAGTCCAGGGTGACATCAAAACGGTTGTGGACATTTCCAGCGTCCTATGGCTTTCAGAGCGCACTGATGGTGACCTCATTCCTGATCTCCCAGCAGCCTGAGGGCATAGCGGGCTGGTTATCCCCATTTTGCCAGGGAAGTTTGATGACTTGCCCGGGTCACAGCCCTAGCCCTTGTCCGCCTTTACAGAGCACTGCTTAGAGCCTGCCATGTTGCCGAGGACACAGCTTTCTACCTTATTGCTCATTCCTGTGTCTTTCTTTCTGACCGCCCACCCCAAATACTCTGAGATTAAGGATGGCCCAGAGTGGTCTTTAGTCTGTCTGTGATATTACTAATACTAATAACATTAGCAGTACTATACAGAGGTAAGGAATGGCATGAACACTGGCTAAACATATTTTAAAAAACCAGCCACAGCAACCCCGAGTGTTACTGGTCTCCTGGGCAGCTGTTGGCAGAGGTGGTTTGAATGGGATTCCTTGTAGCCAACAGATCTGATCGGAGGCCTGTAGAGATGAGTCATTCATGAGCTTGCAGAAAAATCATTTCCCAAATTAGCCCGCACTGAGCGCCGTGAACACAGGCTGCACTTACCTCAGTCCTGCTGAATGCGTCCCGGTTGCCATAATAAGATGACGCACTGGAAAGAGTAGTGGCCTGGCAACGCTGCCCAGCCGCACCCGCCGGCCTCCGGCTGGGCGCCCTGCTGCTGGGACAGGTGTTCCTCCGGCTCCGCCCCCCCCCCCCCCCCCCCCCGCCCCGAGGCCCTTTGTGCTTCAAACAAACAGAACCGCACTCCGTGGATTTCTAGGGGAACCGAGTCCTGGCCTGCAGTCATTTAGTTTCTGGTCAGTTGTTTCAGGCCAATTGACTAATAATCTGAGACCTGGCATTGTGACCTTGAGCAATTCTTGCCCTTTTCTGGTCTCCTTTTCTCCATGGGGGCTTAAGCAGGAGGAACTCGAAAATGAGCGCTTCCCCTTTTGTGGGTGATGTTTAAAGCAGTAGCTCCGCTCAACACCAGGAGGCCGTTAGGTGATGGGTGACGGGAGCCACTCTGGGCTCAGCTGTGGCCCTGAGGCTCCTGCGTGTCCTCCATGAGCACAGTGTGAAACCCACTTCCTGATGCTCTTAGCCTCCTCCACCCAACCGACTTCCTCGGCTCTGGGCCTCCTCCTCCCCCAGTTCTGTCCATGGGAAGGCCCCAGGCACACACTCTACGTAGAATAATCTTGTTTAGCTCATTCAGAAACCAAAGCCTCAGTTTCCTTTCTAAAGTTAAAAATCACAAGTAGAGTTTTAAACATAAGACGGTTAGCTCCATGAGGGAGGTGCCTGTCTAGTCCGCCACGGGGGTCCCGCCAGTGCACAAATAGGTGCTCAGTGACGCCTTACCAGAAGAATGAGTGAAGTTAGTTAATCCTGTCATAGAATGAGCTTAGGTTTCTGCCTCCAACTGTCAAAATGGTCTTCAAATGGAGCTTCTGGGTTTGAATGGCTAGTGTGTATGCTTCTGGGTGGATTAGCAGCCCTGGTACTCTCATCAGGGTATGCAGTTAGTTGTGGTCTCTGTTACCCATACACATTCTGAGGCGAGGCCACGACCAAGTTCCCAGAACACTGGAGAGCGCTCTAGGGCGTGCCGAGACAGCCCGTGCGGCCCTGAGTCGGCAGCTGCCTTGTTTACACACCAGGGCACGTGCCAGCTCTGCCCAGCCCGCCACTCAGCCCGGCACCATGAGGAGTCCCCGTCTCCATTTCTTATTTCCTTCAGGTGGCCTCCAGTCAGTTAGGAACAGCTCCCTGCACCATCAGCTCTCTGAGGGTCTGGGAGAGGTAGCTGTCGGGGTTCCCTGACCCCCCTTCCTTGTCAAGGGGCTTAGGGGAGTCTCTCTTGCCAGTTCCTCGTCCTTTGTGAGCGAAGATGCCGTGGAGAGCCTTCCCTAATGGATGAGGAGCCTGGTCTGGTCCCTGCTAATCACAGTCCCTCTTTGGCCCCACTCCCAGCCTGTGGTTGGCAGAGGATGATGGTCTCTGAACCCGAGTCCTGACCTGCAGTCTGGACCGCTCCTCCCTGAGCACTGGGCCTGCTTCACCGCGCTTAACCCTCGTCCCAGCCGTGTCTGAAAGGGTCTTTCTCCTGCTTTCCTTGGCTTTCTGCCTCCATACCCTCACTGTACTGCGAATGTAGCTTTGTGATGGGGAAACACTGCTCTGCTTCTCAAGCAAAGAAGTGCCAGCCTGTCTATGGGGGGGGCGGGAAGAATGGGGAGGCAGTTAGGGAGACACGGGCGGGGGGGCACTTCCCTAGGCTGCGGACAGAGGGTGGAGTTCAGGCATTTCTAGCTTTCAAAAGTTTATGCTGTTGGTGTGAACTTGACAGTCAAGGCTCCCAGCCATGCTGTTCAAAGCCAGCCCACCGTCCCCCTGAGCTTTGGGAGGAGAGAAGGGTGGATATGGAATGAGAAGAGAGGAAGGGCAGCAGGGATGACCTGCTGGTGTATTTTTGTTCCATCCTAAGAGACCACCTCCGTTTCTCCTGGCAGAGTGACGCAGTGTTAATTAAACCACCTTCAGCACTGAAGGCGCAATGCTTTTGTTTGTGGCAGTTCCAGGTCCCCGCAGACAGAGAACTTAAAATTCCATTGAACCCTACAGGTGGCAGATTTTTAGACCCTTCATCCCTGCCCTTGATTAATTTTCACAATCAGGGTACCTTCAGACATCCTGGAGTTTCGCTCTGCGGTTCCTTGGCCTGTGCTGCCCTGTGCTTTCCTGATCGGTGCGAGCAGACGAGCGTGGCCTCCTTGCTAGTTAGTGCCTATAGTCGGTTCAGAACAGCTGTTTGCAGAGCTGAGCCCAGTCACTCTCGTCAGTTTGTCAAGTCATTTGGTCCTGGAGCGGCAGAACCTCTCCCAGAATTAGCATGACCACACTCTGTGCTTCTGCCCCAGCTTGTCCAGGCACCGTACAAATATTCTCTGAGCTCATCGGAGCTCATGATCTGTCCTTGGTCTGTTCATGAGGAGCTGTCTCTATTATTACCCTAAATGTGCAAGGGTGTAGAATGCAAAAAAGGAATTGGGCCAGAGACCTGGACTGCATTCAGCCCGTGCTGCAGGGAACCCAGAGTCCCCTGGTCCGGCTTGGTGGGTGAAGTGTGCGAACAGTGAGGAAATCATGTGGCTGACCCATCCGGGCCCGTGTGCATCACTGTCTCTGAGGATGCTTGGAACTGTGGCCTCCTCAGTAAATGGAGAGAGAACTGGCCAAAGTGTCTGACACTGTCTCCTTGGCAGGCCTCGGTCTCTCCCTGGACCTTGAACTGCAACACTCTGACCTTTTTAAAGATCCCAAGTCCTCCTTAGGATCTGATGGAAGCTGGTGGACTCTGCCCCCAGGTAGAAAGATCCATTTACGTGTGGCTCTGGTTCTACAAACTCTAAATTCCTATTTTATATGATGCACAATAATTTACAAACTTCCCAGGTCTTGGAAAGCTCAAATGGAATCTTGGGCATCTGAAGTAATCAGGATTCGATTTCTCCAGGTTCACCCAGACCTGAGGTCAGGTGCTAGTCAGTAGTTATATACTTTCCTGGAGTTTTGTAAGGATTTCATGAGATGATGCTTGCAAGCTGCTTAGATGATGCCTATGTGGGCCAAAGGAGAAACCTTCCCCTTCTGGAAGAGTATTTGTAAGTTATGTACAGGAAGATGGTCCCTGTGGGGATGTACAGTTCTCTGAACGTGAGCTCCTTTGGAGTTTTGTGAAGCTACTAGCACAGCGAGGACTGAGATCCACCTGTCACCCAGGGCAGGGAATGCTTGCTGCCCCCTTGCAGCCATGCTCTTCCCTCACCCCTGGCTCCTGGCATCCATCTGTTTTCCATCCCTGTAGTTTTGCCTTTTTCAGAATGTAACATGGTATCAGCTTTTGGAAATGTGCTTCTTTTACTCAGCAATACTGCGTTTGAGACTAATGAAGTTATTGTGTTGTTTTTTTATCAGAAGTTTCCTTTTTATAGCTGAGTAGTATTCCACTGCATGGACATCATCAGTTTATCTGCCTAGAATTTGACTCTGGTTAACTAGCTCTGTTTCCTGGAAATAGATAAGATGGCAGTTGACCAACAAAAATCAAACAACCCAATTTAAAAACCTGATTAGACATCTCTAAAGAAGATAAGCGAATGGTCAATAAGCACAGAAAAAGATGCTCAACATCACTGATCATTAGGGAAGTGCACATCAGCACCACAGTGAGATGCCACCGCACACCCATTAGATGGCTGCTTTCAAAAGAACAGAAAGTAACAAGGATGTATAGACTGGAACCCTGTGCACTGGTGGAATGTAAAATGGTACCCACTGTGGAAAGCAGTATGGCGGTTCCTTACAAAAATAAAAATAGAACTACTATATGATCCAGCAGTTCTTCTGAGCATACACCCAAAAGAAATGAAAGCCATTGTCCATTCATGTTCATAGCATTAGTCACAACCAAAAGGTGGAAGCAGCCCAGGTGTCCACTGATGGATGATAGGTAAAAAAAAATGTGGTTGATTCACAAAATACACTATTTCCACCCTTAAAAAAGGACAATCTGACACCTGCTTCAACGTGAATGAGCCGAGAGGACATTATGCCAGTCACAAAAGGAGAATACTGCACAAGTCCACTGGTGTGAATGAGATACTAAGAGTAATCAGTCATAGAGACAGAAAATACTAGTCAGGGCAGTGGTGGTTGCCAGGGGCTGCGGGAAGGGAGAGTGGAGAGTTAATGTTTAACACATAACTAATGTTTAAGTTCAGTTTTGCAAGACAAAAAGAGTTCTTGATAGTAACACAATAGTATGAAGGTACTTATTCTGAGATGTACTTATTCTTATTAAGAGCACACTCTTAAAAATAGTTACCGGTAAGAATGTAAATAAATTACAAGGACAACAAATATTTTTCAATATTTACATCATTATTTATTTATTTTAAAATATATTTTATTGATTTTTTACAGAGAGGAAGAGAGAGGGATAGAGAGTTAGAAACATTGATGAGAGAGAATCATCGATCAGCTGCCTCTTGCACACCCCCTAATGGGGATGTGCCCGCAACCAAGGTACATGCCCCAGACCGGAATCGAACCCGGGACCTTTCAGTCTGCAGGCCAACGCTCTGTCCACTGAGCCAAACCGGTCCCGGCAATATTTACATCATTATTTAATCTGAAGTATCTTGATACAATAAATTATATTGAAACATTAAAAACATGCCGACGTGTGACAACTGTACTGGGGACCAATGCTTATGATAACAGTGCCCTGGTCTAATTAATTCACCTGGACGGGGACAGTAGGTGAGTGTGAACAGCTGGCAGGACACGCACTCTGCGCCTCTTGAGCGCAGTGGCTCGTGCAATTAAGTGTGTCCCTGGAGCGGCCCTGTGCGGAGGAGATGCTGGCTGCTGTGGGCAGGAAACTGGGAAGCCAGGGTGGATCCGGGGTCCGCCAAAGACCTGAGCTGCTCAGCGGTGCTGGGGTCCTTCCTGGACCCTCACAGGGTACCGGCCAGACCTGCCCACTGCAGCCTTGGTTCCTGTCCTGATTCTGTCTAAATAGGTTGGTGCCAAGAGGGTTGATGAAGGACAGGGGCCTAAAGAGCCCCAGAGCCTGGCACATAGGGGTGCTTACTGCATGTCAGCTATTAACAGAGACTCTGGGACTCCCGTGGCTCCCATTTGAGGCTCTGCCTGGGTCCCCTGTTGGCATGTCCTCGGGGTTAACGGCACAGATGGCATTTACTCCAGCACGGTTTGGCAGGGTTCCAGGCTGTAGGCCACAGGCGGGAGATGGTGTCACTGACTTGGAGGAGGGGAAAAGAGAGGTTGAGCTCTGAATCAAGATCCAGAAGCAAGCTCAAGTCCTCTCCAGGAATTTGAAGGTCACAGAGCCTGCCATGATAGCCATGATGGGGTCTCTGGTCCCAGGAGTATCATTAACCCGTTTCTGTATGATTTTGGATGGAAGGCAGTTACTGTGTTTTTTTTTATACCACAGCACCAACATACAGTACTTCCCAGGAAGCAAAGAAAAATACAGTAGCAAGATAGACATTAAAACAAGGCACTGATTTCAAAAGTTGAACGGAAGAGGTACACATAGACTCAGGGAATTCACTATGAAGCATGGGCTCATTCTTTGAGCTGGTTTCTTGAGCGCCCACTGTCTCCAGTCCCTGGCAGCAGGTGCCGGGATCATGGGATGGATAGACCAGGGCTCCTGCTCTTAGGCGCTCAGGTGGCTGGCCTGGGCTCTCCCTTCAGGCGGGACCGGGCCTGGGAGCGAAGAGTCCGTCTCTGGAGTTCGGCTTACAAACGTCGCTGTGTCCTGGCCTCAGGGTTAGATGTCAGCCAGCAGAGGACCCTACCTGAGGTCACTGTGCCCGCGTAGACGGTGACAGATGGGGGTGATGCCACATTCTGGCTTCACCTGCTGTCCTGCAGTTATTAATAGCACCGCCTGTCGCTCAGAGGTGCCCTGGTTTGGATAAGGAAACACGGGGAGGAACCACTTACCACCACTGAGTTCCACTGGTTTGTGCTGGGGAGGGGCTTGGTCTGCCTGTTCCAGCCCAGGGCCACGCCCCTGGATCCGCAGGAGGGCCAGCTGAATTGGGTTTGGTCCATTCTCCGTGTGAGCAGAGAAGAAAATTACTATTTTTCACTTAAAAAAGGTTTTTCTCTCAATTCCAGGTGGAATTGACAGAATTGGAGGCTCGGGCTTCTCCCTTTCATGGCCTGCAGGCGCGATTTAGTTCTTGCCCCGGCCTGACAGCGGTGACTGCCTTCCTTGTGGGGGTGCTCTGGAATTGGAGGTGGGGGGTGAGTTCTGACACCTTGTAATTTGCAGGTTATGTTGGACCCCAAGAAAGATGGCCTGGCCGACTTCACAGCTCACTTCTGTAGAGTGTCATTCTAGTCCTGCCCGGACAGAGGAACAAAGCAGCCTTGTGTGGGATACAGTATCAATATTCAGAGAGGATTAGGACTTTGTTGTTGTTGACACACCCCTGCCAGAAAGAAGGCAGCTGGCTAGCTGTGGAAAAACACCAGCCTGTGGGTTCTGGCCATCTGTGAGAGCTTCAGGAGATGTCTGTCCCTCTCTGGGCCCCAGGCTCCTCGTTTCACACTGAGAGGGTTGGGCTGGCTGTGTGGTTCTCAGCCTTTGGTAATCTTTGAGACTCTAGTCAAAAGCCGTGGAAAGGCCCTGCCCCTCTGACCTTGTCCCATTCACACACTGCCAGCTGCACAGGGCCTTTGCACATGCTGCTTCTGCCTCCAATGCCCTTCACCTCTCTGCTTGGTGAACTCATGCTCACGCTTTGAGTCTCAGCCCTCCCTGACCTCCCAGCTTAGATTAGGTCACCCTTTAGACATGTTCCCACTCGGAACTTCTCAGCGCTGATCGCAGTGGAAACTAAGTAATTCTGCGTGCATGCTCACTGACTCTCCCTACACCTGACATTTTGAGGCTGTGGCTACATACGGCGCAGAGAATCCGACCTCTGCTTCCTGTGACACACTTCGAGAGCTGGGCCTCTGCCTTCGATGATTTCCTCCAGGGCTGCGCAGGAAGTCACTTCAAAGTAGGGTCTTTTTGGCCCCAGAAGATTGGCTACCAGGCTTTCTGCCTCCGTGCCCTGCGGGCCTGACCTCTAGGCTGGTTGTTCCCCTCTGTTTATGTTCTGGACTGAGCTGGGACTCCCACTTGGAACATTCCCACAGTGCTTGGCGCTTCCTCGTATTGTTGTATTTTTCTTTGGAGGGGAAGTGACCAGCATCAGACTTTCCTCCCAGCAGACAAATTCCATGCACAAAGCCTATGTCAGCCACTGGGCGCCCGGGGAGAGCCCGCTTGTCTGGTTGCCTCTGGGGGTGAATGTGCGCACACAGCGAGCGCTGGCCTTTCCCCTCTGAGCCATGGTTTCTGCCGCCTCAATCTCCCTCAAGCAGCCAGCTGCGCCTGGCAGGGCTCCCTGGTGCCGCTGTCCTCTGAACCTGCAGCACCTTGTGCGGAGGGTAGAGCTCTCTGAAATGCTTCAAACCTCATTAGCCACAATGTCACCTCCCTGGGTTATGTCCCTCCCACAATCAAAATATTATTACCATGGGACAAAGGTTTGTATTGTAAGTGAAATTCTGTTTTATTTGCACTAAGGGATTGAGCTAGTTACCAGAATGCTGCAGTGGGCCTTACGTGATGTGGAAAATGATCCTTGTGAGGGTGAAGATTTTTCTTTTCTTTTTCTTTTAAAAAAAATATATTCCATTGATCTTTCTACAGAGAGGAAAGGAGAGGGATAGAGAGTCAGAAACATCAATGAGAGAGAAACATCAATCAGCTGCCTCCTGCACACCCCACACTGTGGATGCACTCGCAGCCAGGGTACATGCCCCTGACCGGAATCAAACCCGGGTGTGCAGGCCGATGCTCCATCCACTGAGCCAAACCGGTCAGGGCTGAAGATTTTTCTTTAATGTATTGTATCTAAAGCTGGATGCTTATATACAATAAAATAATACAAGCCGCATCAGTAGCTATTCTGTAAGAGTATCTGCTGAATGTGAGCAAGTTTTAAACATCAACTTTAATCTCTAACTGCTTTATGAAGTAGGTGGCAAGGTGGTAGACATTTTACACAGGAAAAAGTCAGGTCCAGAGAGGTAACTTCTGGCCCAGAGTCACCCAGCTGCGAAGTGCCCCCACAGAGATCCAGACAGGCCAACTGTCCTCCAGAACCAGCCCTGCCCACTGCTCTACCTCCTCTGGCCACGAGAAGGTGGGAGCAGATTTCCCAGCCAAGGAGAAAAGTCCTGGGGCTGGACCTGGCTAAGTATGTAGCCTTGATGTACGCCGCACCTCCCTGCAGTCCCCATCGGTAAGGTGTGGGCGGGGCTTGTTGGAGTAGTGCCTTGGGGCTTCTGACGGTGATGCCTCTAGGAGTGACGTGGCCATCGTGGTGAAATGCCATCTGGCTGAAAGCAGTCCATGTACCCCAGCATCCGGCCATGTGTGCGGGACATGGGAACACGTCGGACTGCCCGCCCAGTGAGCACTCACTTCTGGGCGTGTTTCCGTTCACTCATCTTGTCCGTGAGAGTCCCAGGCTGTCTCCCGGGGGTGTCCTGAGATGGGTCCCCTGCCATCTTAGATGTGAACATAGTCACTTTGGAGATGACTCTGACAGCCACTTTCCCAGCTGGGGGACAGGTTCCCCCCCCCCCCCCCCCCCCCCCCCGTGCCCGCCCAGTCATGCTGGGAGGCCATGATCACCTGAGAAGCAGTTGAGCCACAGGCTCTTTTCAAACAGTTCTCTCGAGAAAACATCCAGTTTGTTTAGAAGGTTAGAAAAGCAGTTGTTTGGGACTTGGGATGCCTTTTCTCAGGGCAACAGTTAGAGTGTGACAGCCCCCAGCTAAGGAAGGCAGACCCAGGCTGTGAGCTGTTGTCCTGGTGTGCACAGGCACCTGAGAACTGGCCCACACGCTGCTGCTGACTTCAAGGGCTTTATAGACTCATAGGGGAAGCAGAAAGGACAGGGACGAAACCCCAAGGGGGGAAGCTACCTGCACTGAGGGGCGGGGCAGCGGAAGAAACAGGAAACAGGCCCTCACTCCTGGCTCTTGCAGGAAGGAGAGTTTCTTTATGAATTAGAAAGCCTGGTTACCCCATTCTTGGGGGTAGGGGCAGTCAGTGTGTGTGTGTGTGGGGGGGGGTTCTCATTTGTTAATTTGTTTACCCCTTAATCCACTCATCCGTTTGTTCAACAGTTATTAAGCACCTACTATGTGCAGATATTCTGCTAGTGCTGGATGGCATGTGTGCAGAGCATTTGGTAAGTCGTTTGCCAAATGTTTGTGATTAAAAGTTTCTTTAGGTGAAAGGAGACATTAAGATGCAGTTTCTAAGTAGAGCCTTTTTGATGTGCTGTGCTTTTGCAATGTGTTGAACTTCATGTCTCATGGAAGAAATGAGGTCAGCTGTCATACCGGGTTGAAAACTTGCCTAAGGAAAATGGTTATGGTATTTAGAAGGAAACTGAAATCTCTTCCCATGTATGGAAAGGGTGGGTGGTTATTGGTGGGGGTGGGGGTGGGCGTGAGTTGAAATTGGGTGTTTTACCAGCTGTTGTGTTCCAGTGGCCCCCTCTGGTGCGGTGGGACTTCGGGCCCTTGATCTTTTCCGGTTGGTGTTTGCAGTTTGACTGGAGGAGAGCTGGGCGGTGCAGTGTGAGGGATGGGCAGCTGGCAGCCGTCCTCGCGTGCTGCTCTCCCGCCCATCCCTGGAGGAGTGGACTGAACCTGTGCTGCTACTTGCTTTTCCAAGTTCGGAATCAGAGGCTGTGGTTTCTAAGTTGTAGATCAAAAGATGAGACCTTGGAGTGCAGGCAGAGGTTTGGATTGGGCTTCATTCGTGTTGATGCTGTCAGGATGATTTCTCTCTCCCTGGGGACCAGCCGGGCTGATGCCAGGAAGGCCAGGGCACCCGGGAGCTGTGACAGCACACCGAGCACAGGCATGCGTGTCACATGCATCCCGGCCTGGTCAGTGCCTCTTACACTCGGTCTCTGGGTCCTGTGGTCTTTGGGGAAATACTGTTCTTAAGTTTTACTCCAGTTCTATAATTAGCTCAAATATTATACCGCCAACCCCAATAGAATGACATTCCCTTTGATTGTTTGCTGGTGGCTGAATTGATGGAAAGCAGAAGTCTGCCATCTGAGCTAATACAGTTTCACAGTCTAAGATGATACAAATGTTGACAATACATATTTACCAAAGGATTCCTCAGGGCCAGGCAGGCAGCATGCTAAGCACTTCATACACATTTTCTTTTGTTTGATTATCATAATAGGAGGTGAGGCTGGAATTATGCCCATTTAACAGATGAGAAAACTGAGACTGCTATGCTCAGTTGGTAAAACCAGTGGCAGATGCCGAAACTGATTTGGCTCAGTGGATAGAGCGTCGGTCTGTGGACTGAAGGGTCCCAGGTTCGATTCCCGTCAGGGGCATGTACCTTGATTGCGGGCGCATCCGGGGTGGGGGGTATGCAGGAGGCAGCTGATTGATGTTTATCTGTCATCGATGTTTCTAACTCTCTATCCCTCTCCCTTCCTCTCTGTAAAAAATCAATAAAATATATTAAAACAAAAAAACAAAAAAACCAATGGCAGAGCTGGGATTTGAACCAGATGGTTGGCCTCTGGGCTTACCCACTGTGCGCTCCAGGGAATTCTTTAAGAGCTATTCTCACCATAAACTCTGATATTGAAATCAATGAAATCTCTCCATCTACTTTGACATTGTCTCCCCACCCCCACCCCCCAAAAGGGATATGATTTCATGCCCTTTTTTTATCCCAAAAAACCTGTTCAAAATATAGGGATGCAGTACTTCCTCCAGAAAAATGATGTCCAAACTGAAGTAGAAGATTAGAGCCTGAGATTACAAACTCTTCGCTGAGTTTGTCTTCTGTGGTCTCTTCTCTGGAAACGGGTGTAGCTTGCACGTTGGTGTTTGTTTGTTTTCCCTTGGAAACAGCACAATGAATCAGTCTGCCTCCTCTGATGGAACTCCCTTGTGATGCTCACTGGCCCGGGTGACAACCTTAAACAGAAGGCGTCAGTGACCTTAGGCTCTGGGACCTGTTTCTCCCAGCGGCACTCCCGGAACCTGCCCGTTTTTAACTTTCATCTTTTTGATCACCTGAGGCCCCACTCCAGAAGAGCGGCATTGAAAGTGTTTGGAAACACAGTTCATTCCCTAAGGCGGCTGCTGAGCCATGAGTAACAGTGTCGAAGCAAGGCCAAAGAAAGAGCTGCTTAATATAGCCCATTACTGAGACCCGCCGGTTGGAGCGACGCGCCCTTTCTTCTGGTTTCCTCCTGGAAGCAGGGGCTGGGAAGGCAGGAAGCAGGGACCTTTCAGAACAAAATTCCGGGTTTTCTTGTGAGGGTTGAGATGTCGCAGAGATAAATCAGTCCGCTTTCAGCTGCTGACTCGGTGCTGCTGGTGTTCAGCAGACATCTGGGCTTGAAGGCTCTGTGGTCTGGCGTTAGAATGGGCAATGCTGTGGAGAAGCAGAGGCCCCTGCACCGAGGCCAGCTGTGTCCCTGGAAGCCAGGTAAGCAGCCCGGGCTCCAGGGAGAAGGAAGGTGGCGGCCTTTGGTGGGAATATTTTGACCCAAAATCAGAGCTAACCTCCTGGGGAAGTACCTTCAGGTCAGAGAGGTTAAAGAAAATTAGCAGCTATTTCTAAGGAATAAATGGCTCTGTCTCAATGCGATCACATGACGCAGTGTAGCACCTGTCTGTTGGTTAAACACTTTTAGATGAAAAAAACAGACCATGTAAATATGTTTACATTCAGGAGTTTGACTCTTTTGTGAGTTTGCTGTAGAGAATGTTATTAATAGCTTTTAAATATATAGACCCTCTCTTCTAAGGGTTCAAAGTACCTTCTGTGAAAGAATCTCATTTATCCAGCCGGCCACCCACGATGTGGGTCAGCGGCATCTAGTGACACCTCCCCTTTGTCTCTGAGGACTGTGCTTTGTCAGTTCTGAGGTGGAGGTGCCCCTGGAGCTGCGGGCCAGGCAGCCCCGTGCCCCGTGCAGTGCTGCCCATTTTGCCCTTCGTTACTCCAGCAGACAGCAGCAGTGGGCAGACCCAGCAGCGTGCCAAACTGTCAGAATGGTTCCCTCAGGACTCCAAGCCCTGGCTCTCTTACCTCCGCATGACACACAACAAGAACAGAAAACCCAGAGCTAGCACTTGACCTGCAGCAAGACAGTTTGCTGCTACTGTGTGGATGTGTGCTGATGTGGGGAAAATAAACTGAAGAAAATTATGGGTTTGTAAATAGTGGTCTTCTGAGGTCAGAGTATGGGTAATTTTTTTAAGGGAAAAATAGATGGGAGGCTAATTGATAAGTTTCAGCCCCTCTGACTTCTCTCTCATTGGCCATTTGTCCAGCCAGGTAGTATGCTGACAGAGGTATTTTTATTTTTATTTTTTATTTTATTGATTTTTTACAGAGAGGAAGAGCGAGGGATAGAGAGTTAGAAACATCAATGAGAGAGAATCATTGACCATCTGCCTCTTGTACACCCCTACTAGGCATGTGCCCACAACCAAGGTACATGCCCTTGACCGGAATCGAACCTGGGACCTTTCAGTCCGAAACCCGATGCTCTACCACTGAGCCAAACCGGTTTCGGCAACAGAGGTATTTTTAGTGGCCCTTGATCAGACCCTTGTTTGGCTAGAACAGTGAGAACACACTGGGGCAAGTTCAGGAACTTTGAATGTGAACTGAGTAGTAGATGGTGTTTGGAACCGTTGCTGATTTAATGATGCACAATAACGGTGATGAGTCATGTAGGAGAATGCTCTTTTCTGCATAGTCATGCTGAAGTATTTAAGAGTGAAGGGTTATGCTGTCTGTAATTTTATTCTAAAATGATTCAGGCCAGTGAATGAATACATACATACACACACACATACTTACAGATAAGCAACATGGGAGAAATTTAGCAAGTGTTAGAATTCAGGTTAATGAATCTATGAAGTTGGTTATATATTTTTTAATGTATTTTACTTTAAAACAAAAAAACAAAAACCAGTGGCTGGCTAGGACAGCATAGCAGCATCCTTCAGGAAAAGGGTCGTGGTCACGGAGGTGGTGTGGACACTTCGTCAGCACCATGTGGGATGGCGCTCTGGCTGCAGGAACAGCACTGGCCCTGATCCAGTAGCACCAGAGTTTGATATATTTACTTACTTTTAGATTACCTCTGGTTTTCCTCAGGAAAATATCTAGGAGTTCAAACATCTTAAAATTTCCGTTGCAGAAGATGGAGTTACAGACAGAATTAAAGAAAGCTTTATGTTTTTTGTTGTTACGATGTTTAGTTGCATTCATTAACTTTAATGAGAGCAGTTGGAGGGCCGCTGTTGATAGTGGTGATTTCAAGCTCCAAGTGACTGGGGGGTCAGAAGAGCAGCTTGTTGCCCCTGATTGCTCAGTCTTCGTGGTCCCGATGCCAGGCGCGTGCCAGTGTCGGGTTTGTTTGCACAGGTCAGACTCTGGGATGGCACTTTGTCTCCCAGCCAAAGTCCATCCCTGCCAGGGACCCACAAACGGGTGTGTCCGTCAAAGTTTATCTGTTTGTAATCGTCTCTAAGGGTTGTTTATATTTTAGAAATTGGATTTTAAAGCAATGTTTGGAAGCAAGATTTAATCCTAGGCACCACCCTGACTCTGGCTCTGACCCTGAGTACATTTCCTCTGTCTACACTCCACGAGGTTATGAATCTCAGCGGATGGCTGACAGCCCCAGGGCCTGCAGCATGGCGTCAGCCTGCTTTAGGGGCAAGTGGACGGCAAGCTGAGCACGTCCTACTGTGCATTTGCTCCGGGAAGCTGGACGCAAGGCTGCCCTGACTTCTGCTCAGTGGCCCTATGACTCATTGACCCAGACGCCTCAGAAGACACACTCTGTCAATCTCTCTCTCTCTCTCTCAGAGATAATTTGAAAGTTGCTTACAGTGGTCATTTTGTCTTTGGGGACTACAAAGGCAGAGAAGTTTCTGGGAATTAAAAATTGCAGCAGTAATTGCTAATTGAATTGTTATCTCCTTCAGAAATCCCAGCAGCTCTGGGCCATACCAGCCTGTTACTAAATAGAAATGCTAAATGATTTGCATGTTTGTACACAGTTGGGTGTGAGCTAACCAAATTAACACCCTCCGTGAAGAGCTGACTATGCAAAGTGCCATTCCCAGGCGGAGCTGACAGGTCTGCAGGAGCTTGGCGGGGAGAGGTGGGGTAGGGTGGGGTGGACTGTCAGAGGCAAGATTTGAAGGATTTCCATGTGCTCCTGGGACCTGGTGCTATGAGGGCCGTTTTACGACGGGTTGGGTTCCAGTCGGCAGCGGTGTTGAGACTTGCCTCTGCAGGCTGGGTGGTGAGGAAGCCTCTGGGGCTGCTGGGCGCTGTGTGCCAGGTAATTAATACGAAGGCTTTCTGGCCCAAGCTGAAGCTGCCCCCTCCCCCCAGCCCCAACCTAGTTTCTGGTCTTCATCCATTGCCATGGGCCGCGGCGGTGTCTGTATCCACCTCAGGCCGCACCCCAGAGCGTGCACGGCTGGTTGCTGCCCTCCGGCCGCCTGGCTCAGTGCCTTCCACCCGTGTCCCGGTCTCTGCATAAGATTAATAATAACACATCCCTCCAAGCACCCTTGCAAGAATTAAATGAGATCATTCGTGTAAAGGGGTCATAGCCTTTAACATTCAGTAAGCGCTCCGTGATTAATAGTAACTGGTAGCATGCATCCCAACTAGCAGTGTGCATTTCATTAACTCCGCTTCCTCCCTCAGTTGAAGGGAACACATGCCAGATGATCTCAGAGGTGTCTTTGCAGCCGGTGAATCAGTGCCAGCAGCTGTGGCCCTGCCACTCGTATCTGTGTGCGCCCCAGGTGTCAGGACCTGCAGAAGGCGTCATTCTGTTGAACACCATGGTCACGGGGGTTTTTACAGTGAATTTCTTTGAAAACGGTTATTACAGGATCAGACATAATGGAGCTGTTCCTAGTGAGCTAAAATGTTAAACTAACCAGGACGGACGATCCACGTTCCCATTCTGAGTCCAGAGGTGGTGAATGTTGTTTTCCCCACAGTTACATAGGGGCGGAGCATGGCCTCTGGAGCCCGCTGGCCATGGTGGAGTCCTTGCTCCTCTGTGTTCTGATTGGCTCGTCTTGGGCAGGTTACTTCACTTCTGGGCCTTAGTTTCCTCATCTGCATACAGTATCTCATGGGGTGGCATCAAGTGCTTAAAACAGTGCCTGGCACGAAGTAAGTGCTCAGTAAGTGTTTGTTATTGTTGGTGCTCTTAGGTTAAATACAGAGAAATTGCATTTTATTTTAGTTGTAAAAATGTGCCGAAACCAGTTTGGCTCAGCGGTAGAGCGTCGGTCTGCGGACTGAAGGGTCCCGGGTTTGATTCCGGTCAAGGGCATATACCTTGGTTGCAGGCACATCCCCGGTAGGGGGTATGCAAGAGGCAGCTAGTCGATGTTTCTCTCTCATCAACATTTCTAGCTTTCTATCTCTCTCCCTTCCTCTCTGTAAAAAAAGCAATAAAATATATATTTTAAAAAATGTTACATGAGAGAAATATTTTGAAAATATGGAGATAATGCAAAGAAGAAAATGCATGTTGAGTGTCTGAATCTAAAGAACCTAAAACGGAGTGAGCAGAAGATTAGCTTGGGTGTGCACCGTCTCCAGAGCATTGCACATGTATGCATGTTTCATGTTGCCGTATCATGTGCAAATTGTTTCTTTGATTCCGTGCCTCTGTGTGGTCTTCATAGCTACTGTGAAGACTGTGACAACCCTCATGCTGGTGTTCCATGCGTATTAAGTCACTCACCTGCTGCTGGCTATTGGATCTATTTCCCCTGTTTGCTGTTGTAGGGAAGGCAACAATGCACAGCTTTATTCATATACTAGAGGCCTGATTCACGCAGGCTCGGCTTCATCCGGAAGGTCATCCAGAAGGATGTCTGGAAGGTCGTTTGGCTGTCGGTCTAATTAGCTTATTACGCTTTTATTATTATAGATATTTGTGATTCCACTGGATGATGCCTTAGGACAGTGGTCGGCAAAGTCATTAATCAACAGCCAGATATCAACAGGACAACGATTGAAATTTCTTTTGAGAACCAAATTTTTTAAACTTAAACTTCTTCTAACGCCACTTCTTCAAAATAGACTCGCCCAGGCCGTGGTATTTTGTGGAAGAGCCACACTCAAGAAGCCAAAGAGCCACATGTAGCTCGCGAGCCGCGGTTTGCCGACCACTGCCTTAGGACAAGTTCCCAGGACATTTTCATGAGTGATGGTTAAACCGTTAGCCATAATCACATCGGCGTTAAGTATTATCATTTTGAAATTGTTTCTCTTGTGAAACTTAAACTGAAGTTATTAATTCTATAATGGTGAGTTACTTGATGGCATGGGGCTCAGAGAAAGGGTATGGGAAGTTCAAACGCCATTATCAGTGCTAGGAATCTATTTTTGTTTCAGAATCCCCCCCCCCCCCCCCTCCCACACACACACACACACAGTCCTTTGCATTGGACTTGGTTCAGTCTCATTCAAGTGCCGTGTTTCATAGAAAAGAGGTTGAGACTTCACTTGAGGATACCATTAACCATCACAACTTCTGTCTTCTGCCTCCCAGGGAGCAGTGATTATTAAGTACTTTAATTTTCTCACATGAGGGGGACAGTGAGCGCAGACGTGTCATTGGCACTGTTAGTGTGATGCTTACGGTAGCAGTGTGACTAATGACCCACCGTGACTAATGACCTCACTCTTCCTCTTCGATGCTTCTCTTGAGGGCTGATTCCTTACCATTTCCCCCAGCTTCTGTACAGGATGGGGGCACCAATCAGCTGTTATTAAAATAGATATCCTGCTACTAAACCGCTTCAGAGGGTGGGTTAAATAGACAAGTGCAGAGCACCAGGGTGTTAGCATAAATGCCATGAGCAAAGACGATGTCTGCGCCTCGTTCTTGGTGTGGTTCGAGGCCATGTTGGAAGTGCCCATAAACAGGGTTCGGGGTAAGAGTGGTGTTCAAAGGAGGGTTATGTGACATGCTGACGGAATCATAGTCTTGAGCTGGAGAGGTTCTAAAATGATTCCTTAGCTTTACCAGTGAAGAAAGTGAGGCTTAGAGAAGTAAAACCACTTTTCTGAAGTCCCGCTGCTGGTCTGTGGCATGGTGCCTCCTGTGGCAGGACAGTAGAACAGCAGTGGTTCATAAGGTATGTAACATGGCACTGGGCTAGTGGCTCAGTTGAGCATTGTCCCGTGCGCCAAAAGGTCACTGGTTTGATTCCTGGTCAGGGCACAACCCCAGGATTCGAGTTTTGATCCCTAGTTGGGGGGCAACCGGTTGATGTTTCTCTTTCATATCAGTGTTCCTCTCTCTTTCCCCCCTTCTCTCTCCTAAAATCAATAAAAACATTTTTTAAATGAAGTATGTAATATTAATACAAAACATGCAGCATATTGTGTATGTTATAGTTATATATTTTATAGTTCTATATTTGCATTATAGATTATAATATGTTTAGTACACTATATACATATTTTATATATACAGTAGCTATCATATACATAGAATATGACACAATAACATATGTAATAGATTGGTCTATAATACTGCAATATGACGGGAGCTCACTGTATGCCAGGCGTGGTGCTAAGAGATCTGTACCTTGAGGGCTTCCATAGTCGGTGTATTTGTTAAGTGAAAGATCAGATGTAGGAAATGGAAACCATAAATGTGAAGGAATTTTTCTCATGAGAAGTGTGGGTGTTGTTTTGGGTGTGGGTGAGAAAAGGGAAGGAAACGTCACTTTGTCATCAGATATTTCCAAATTTAGAACAATATCTGTGCCTCACCGTTGGCTTTAGGATATGCTTTACCCTGGGAACATGCATAAAACACGTTTCCAAGTTTGGCTGTTTCTTTTCCAGCTGCACAGAGGGTGTCACATTATTTAAGATAATAACAATGGCCAGTGGTCACTTGATAATTATTACCTTTTGTCGATTGCTTTTAGGGTACTTGATTTCGGAAGTCACTTCGGAAATACCCAGATGACTGTTTCTGGGGACCTTGTGGGCCACAGTTGAGGAATTTGCCCAGGATGGTTTATCTGTGTGAGTGGGTGAACTTCTTAAAGGGCCAGCCAGTGAATACTAGGCTTTGCAGGACCAAGAGACAAAGTGAAGACTATCATGTAGGCACTTGTATAACCAGCTAAAATGAAACCACTTAAAAACGTGAAAACCATTCTTTGCTTGCCCGGCTATAAACAGGCAGCCTGCACAAACTGCCAGGAGCCTGGAGGCATGTAGGCTGTGGGCGGAGTTTTGCCAGCCCCGCTCTAGAGGTCTTAGTTCAGGAGCTTCTGCTGTCATTACTCTGGAACTCAGAAGCCCGGCACTCATCAGCGACCAAAATATCTTCACATTTTCAGGCCAGAGGAGGACTTGAATATCATCGTCCAGCTGCCTCCTTTTTGTCATTGGGGTTGCTTAGCTGAGCCTTCTGGTTTCTAGTCTAGAAGACATGCCCATTTGGGTCTTTGTCTATAAGCACAGTTCTTATCAATGCACTAGTCGCCTTGTGCACGAAATTCGTGCAAGGGTACGGTCCCCAGGCCTGGCTTGCAATCAGGGCCATCTTTCCTTACTACCCACAGCTGGCCCCACCCCCCCATTGCCCTCACCCCCAGTTCCCCATTCGCCATCGTGTGATCAGAGCCTGATGGCCGGGGGAAGGGACCAAAAGGTTGGCTGTTCCCACCCGCTAGACCCAGCCCTGCCAAGGGTTGCCTTCTGTGTGTGGGGTGACTGGCTGGGCAGAGGCCTTGGCCTGGTGCCACCCGTATGCCCTGCCACCCATACCTGGTTCTCTGTTCACCATCGGGTGATCAGACCCAGCCATCTGGGGAAAGGGACCAAGAAGTGGTCAGTGCACCTCATAGTGACTGGTCGAGCAGTCGTTCTGGTCATTTTGCTGTTAGTGTCAACTTGCATATTACCCTTTTATTATATAGGATGATGAGAAAGTAGATGATGAGGGGCTTGAAGAACCTGGTGCTACTGAATGTAGAGGCCACAAATAATCTTCCTTTACCATTAAATAGGACACTACTAGAAGCTCTACAGTCATTCATTTATTGATAGATGTGTGCTCATTCATTAAAGAAATATTTGTTGAATGGGTCATATGTCAAGGCAGAGGGGGACACCTAATGAAAAATGAAGACATCCTGCCCTCCTAAGTTTACTGTGTGTATATGAACAAGTGGCTGAGCGTTGCCCTATGAACCAGGAGGGTTGCCTGGATTGTGGCCTTGATCCCATAGTGTGGGGCATGCAGGAGGCAGCTGATCAATGATTCTCTCTCATCATGGATGTTTCTATCTCTCCCTCTCCCTTCCTCTCTGAAATCAATAAAAAAAAAAAAGTATATTTTAAAAGAGTATATTTAAAAAAAGAAAAGGTCAGGGAGTAGCAGATGGTGTAGAACCCTGTGGGTAACTGTCGGGTGTGGCGGGAGAGCGGTGGGCTTTGCTGAAGGGTTGCGTGTGGGGCGTGGGAGGAGAAGAGGGTCAGGAATGACTGAGCGGTTCTGGCCTGAGCGGCGGCTGCTCTGACAAGCCGGTGCCAGGGGAGCAGCACGGGGAAGAGCAGGAGCTGTGCTGGTGCAGCCTGGGTTGTGGTGTCCAGCAGAGATCTGGAAGGAGGGGCCAGCAGGCAGGCAGGCATAAGAATGAGGCGTTCAGAGAAGCCAGGTTTTTTGAGTTGTTGACACGTGAGGCTGGACGAGATCACAGAGGAAGTGAGTTAGAGAACAGAAGGGGCCGAGCCTGAGCCCAGGGCACTGCCACATGAGGAGGTGGAGATGAGAGCGGCCCTCCCGTGAGGTAGGAGGGAAAGCAGGAGACGGTGGCCTCGGAGGCAAGTGCAGAAAGTTAGGAGCAGAAGGGAGTGAAGGTGACAGTGATGCTGACCTGAGCCAAGGCACACGGGGACTGAGCCTTGACCATGGGATTGAGTCTCCGAGGAGCTTTGCTGCAAGAGGGAGCAGCGACAAGGAGGTGGTGGTTACAGGCAGTGGCTCAGGGAAGGCTGTTTAAAAGGGAGGAGTATGGCGTGATTGGGTGCTGCTGGGAATGATGCAGGAGAAAAGGAAACGCTGATGGCTGAGAATGACCAGACAGGAGGAAAGCGGTAATTACAATAGCTGCTTGTCATTGAGTAGCTCTCGCCATCCGTAATACTGTGAACAAATCACCCCAGTGTTTGGTGACTTAGGACAACAGCTATTTAGTTCGTGCTTCTGCGGTGGCAGTTTATGCTGGGGTCCCTCGTGCCTGTGCTCAGCTGCTGGAGGACTTATCTCTGTGCCAGTAGTGTGCCCTGGGCCCTGGCTTCTGGGATCTGACAACCCAGCCCTGGAGTTTGGTGCAAGAGCCCCATCCTGGCCAGGTCAGAGCCTGTGGGCAGCTGCCTCCGTTGGCTCCTGGGGAAAGCAGCTGGAGAGCTGGGCAGTGCGGTGCTGATGTCACAGTCTCAGAAAAGACCATGCCTGGTTGGCAAGCAGAGACTGCCGTGAGGATGTCTTTCAGAGCTGTCTGTGTAGAGGGAGCAGGAAGTGAGGGGCATTCCTTTGCTGTAAGGAGCCCAGGAGCCTTGTCCTTCCTTAAAGTCCCCGGCTCAGGGTCCCAGCGAGCTGGGAGGGAGGGGTTCTCTGACTGCTTGGAGGGTTGTAGCAGAAAAGAGCAGTCAAGGATGACTGCAGGTTTTGGCCTGACTTTCTAACTCTAAGGATGGAGTCGCCGTCAGCTCTGATGGGACGACTGTAGGGGCAGATCGAGAGTTCAATTCCAAGAGCCTGTTATGTTCTTGTGGAAATGCCAGCGGACAGCCGGGGGTTAATTTATTACAGTCCATGGACTTGGGGTCTTAAGCTTCATTCTCTCCTATAACCCTCCTTAGTTGAGAAAGGCAGAAACCAAATTAGCCTCCAGGTGAACACCTAATTACACTCCTGTAGATATATGAAAGGTCAGAGCTGTGATGGAGGGGTGAAGCAGAAGGAGCGAGCATGTTCTGACTGTCTGGTGGTGACTGCACTTTGCCTTGAGGGTGGCTTGGCACTCTGTGCGGATGTCTGGTTGTGTAGTGGAGGTGCATTTATGTGGGCGCAGGGGTTGGTTGAATAAAAGTGGACGGCAGCAGTTGTGTATGCTCAGAATTAACCTTGAAAATCCTTATTGGAGACCAACAAGTCCCTTCTCCTTCCAGATTGAACAGAATGCTGTTTCTTAAGCAGCGTCTGCCAGCCGCCCGAGGTCAGTTCCACTCGGCTCCTTGTGTTCGGACATAAAGTTTTATTTAAACCAGCCTTGCCCATCATGTGCACACCGGCTCTCCCGCTTCCCCGCTGTGGGCAGAGGTGAGCAGGTTAGCAGAGTGGACCCACAGAGCTGCAAGTACTGACTCTCCCTTTAAAGAAAAAGCTCGCTGACCCTGCTTCAGAGGAAGCACAGGGACTAGCTGTCTATTTAGGCTCTGTGTTGTAAAGAGAAAACTGTTATCTTTAAACAGTAGAATCTTGTTGGTGAAGTGAGACATTCACACCACCGAGGCAAGAGAGAGCTGAGGAGGTGGCACCGCACCTCTGCTGCCTCCTTTCATCTGGGCCGTCTGCTCCTGAAGGGACAGGGACAGCGATTTGCCTAGAATAGCCGTCCTCCCTCTCCC